>NC_016479.1:1366450-1688487 GCF_000227115.2 Naumovozyma dairenensis CBS 421
CAATGGCCATTATTCAATCTAAAGGATGAAAATGAAGGTAATAGATACAATATTCTAGTTTTATTTTTTGTTTTTTTCATACATTATATAATTATACTAAAGAAGCTTATACATAATAAAAATAAAAGTCTCTACAACAATCCGTTTACTAAACTTGAACATAAAGTGGCATCTTCAGCCTTTCCTGAAGCTTTCAAAGCAATACCTTTAGAGCTTTTAACCATTCTAACTATTAAAGCAATTTTACTTCCATTCAAAGCACTCTTACCGAATAATTTCAAGGTATGTTCACTAGAATCACTAACGTTTTGTGAGTTTTCTAATGGTAGGCAACTAGTAGAAGTAATCAATCTGTTAGTAACATCTTGTAGGGATAGATCTTCTTGGAGGTTATACACAGCGACTTCAGAATTTGACAACTCGTCGAATGCAGTATCGAACGAACTGACGAAAGAACTTTTGATGTAATCACCAGCAGAGAGTACTGATGAATCGATTTCATATTCATCTTGGAAACCTTCATCACCTTCATAAACTTCATTAGTATCTGGATTCAATTCTCTACTTGTAAAAGTTAATGTATTCACAAACTCATCGAGGACAATCCCTTCAGGTTTCTTATAGGCGATATAACAAGGAGACTCCACAGATGGTAATAACCTTTCAATAGGAATTGTAAATAACTCTTCTAATTGACTCTCATCCTCAAGTTGTGATATACAAGCAACAGAGACGTTATCAAGGGCAACATCTGGTAAAGTGTTTGCGATATTAAATTGAAGCACAACATGTTCTTTGAATAAATGCTTGACACCACGAACTTCAAATTCAGCTTCAGATTCAGTCAATGAGATAGGCTTCGAGCTATTTATCAAGTTTCCGAATACTTTAAATTCTTCAATAGATAATAATTCTTCGATGTATTGAGTAGATAACAAATCTTGTTCGTGCTCATCCAAAGTGGCCCCTTTATATGTATTGGTATCTAATCTCTTGGTGATTGGTTCTTCATCTTCATTGTTAATGCCTTCCAAATCAGCATTAGTCAATTGTTCTTGCTTTCTCTTCAATTCCATTGCCTTAACTTCATCTTCAGTGTATTTTGGAATAGCACTGGCATCGAATGGTGTCTTGAAAGAATCTTCATTGGAAGACATATAAGTTGTTAATTTCTTTTCTAATGATGATAAGTCATAAGAATATTTAGATTGGATCAAATCTTGGGCTTTAATATTCTCCTTTGATGATTCGATGAATTTCAATGCAATAGTTGCTCTATCTCTAACTTCGTCATCTTTATCATTTGCGATTCTTCTTAGTAAACTTATAATTGATTCATTCAAAGCGGAATCATTCTTAGTCAAGGCAAATTTAGAGAGTGCTACTACTGCAGCTGATCTAATTATTGAATTTTCTAAGACCACTCTGTTATAAATATGTCTAACGTAAAGGGATGGTTGTGAAGTACTTGGACCTTCTTTACCTAATAAATGTAAGATTCTAACCAAAAGTTCATTATATTCACAATCTTCAATGAAATCACATAAGTTTTCCAATGCTGGTTCTTTGGATTGTGGTACGAATGAAACAATTTCAATTAATGCTTCAACGATACTATTTTTATAATCGAAGCCACCTTCACTGTTCTTTAAAATATCAATTAAGAAATCTAAGATTGATTTCCATTCGTGTGGGAAGTTTAATGATAAAGTACGAACTGCATTGATGATAATGATTTTGAAATCGTCAGAAACTTCATGAATGAATTTAGTAATTGTTGAAATTAAATTAGAAATATTTTTATCAGTGCCTGTTTTCAATAAAGTAGTAATGGCATAGGTGGAAATATTTCTGTTAGAATGATTGATTAATGATTCTAATTCTGGATTACAGATGACAACTTTTTCAGGAGAAACCATGGATACTTTATTTAAAATTCTTAGGGCAGCGAACAAGGTGGGTGGACGAGGCACGGTCAACATAGATTGTAAAAGTGTTATTGTACTGGCAAAGAATTCAGATGAAACATAAGAAGGATGAGCCATGGCGAAACTAGTAATCATTTTTGCACATTCAATTTGAACGGATTCATGTCTACTTGCAAACCATTGTTCTAATTGGTTTTGGAAACTTTCAAATAATGATGGATCCCTGAATACTAAATCAGTCATCACTTTTATCAATTCAACTTTAGCAATTGAGCTCTTTAGGACCCAATTAGGGAAGCATTCTTGTGCTATTTTCAGCAAAGCCAATTTATCATTTTTCTTTAATTCATAAAGCAAACCCAATGCATGATATTGAGTTATAAAAGTTGATCTTGCTGGATAATCACGTTCTGGGTTATCTCCGAGAACCTCTTTGGGATCTTTAATTGCTTCATGAGTTTCATTAGCAAATCTTTTCACAGTTGCTTCTGAGATTGGTAGCAAGTTATAAGAGGTGATAAGAGCAGCAGATGAAACTGCTGGATCTCTACTAACAATTGCGCTTCTCAATAATCTTTCTGCGGAAAATGCAGTTGATTCATCCAAGACGTACGTTAACGATCTAATAGCATTTGGGACAATTAAAGGAGAACCTGTTTGAACATCTTTCATAATTGAGGAAGTTGCCATAAGGACATCTTCTGAGATTTTACTTAATTCTTTAATAGCCACGTAGACAGATTGTCTTAATGAATCATTTTTATGTTGAAACAATTTGGAAATAGAGAAAAACAATGTAGTAGCTTCATTTTCTGGGAAAGTTTCACCATTAGCTAATAATCTTAATAAACGTGAAATCAAGATACGACATCTTTTCGCGTTCACTGGTGATTCATTGAAAGTGGTCATACAATCTTGATAAATTGTCATTTTATCTGGAAGCTCCCCAGAGATGGTAGTTTCATGTTTTTTCTTGTAAGTTTGAGCTGACATTTTTGCTAATTTCCTTTTTCCTTTATTTTAAATGGAGGATATCCTTGCTTGATGACCAATGGTTGCTAGTTCGAGCTAAAAGGGGAAGGTTAGAACTTTGAAGATTTCTCTCAGAGAGATTTGTTTTGTTGATATCTCTTCAAATATTAAATAGAAATACTCCGAGAAAAGACAATTGATGTCTCAAGTAAAACAAATGAATTGATAATGCTTACAAGGTTATCTTCAATGCTTGATGGTTTGCAATATATATTCAAATATTGTTGTTGTTCCTACCTTGTTTTGCTTCCCAGATCGTATTAAACCAATATTTAAAATAATATCAAGTTCGACTACGTGTTGGAAATTACGATCCATCATCACTGTATACGGGGCCTTTGTACATTTTTTGGCCAGAAAAAAAATAACGACACCAGCAAATTCGCTCGTTATGAACAATTATGTCAAGGAAGAGACAAAAGCGTTACTACTCTGTATTATACAAGAGAATAACGATGGTACTGTTTATATACTAATATTATACTGCATAATTATTTACTTTTCCTTAACCACGGATATAAAAAAAGAATGCTGATTGTAACTGTTATAAATATATCAATATTAATTAATACTACCATGAGTGATAGTAATTTATGTCATATAGCTTTATAAGTAAAAGTTCCCCTTACTTTTTTCGACTATGGATATGTATTTTGTAAAATGTTAAGTAATAATATTATTATCATGAAATTTAATTTTTTTGAGTTTGTCTGTTTTTTAATTCTTTTTGAAATTATTTATTTAGGATGCAAAAAAAGAAAAGTTATAACTATTGCGGATTTTCCTCATTCAAAGTGAGTAGTAATTGAGCTAGACATCTCTTGGATCCCACGTCGTCACTTAGTACTTCTGCAAAAGTATTATCTCTGAGACTTGCTGGTAAAACCACACGTAATAACCTACGTGCCTCTAAATCGTCACTTAATCTCAAATAACATCTAATTATATGTTTTAATAATCTACCAGGAGGAGCATTGACTGTCAAATGATCTACCATATCTTTCAATACATTGGTAACCGCATAAAATCTTTCTAAAGTGGCGCAAATATATTGTAAACCTACATCATCTAATAAGATTTTTTGTAATATGAAAATAGCCACTGTTTTGGATAATTCAGATGATGATTCCATGATTCTTAAACATAATGGGACAATATCTGTTCTTAATAAGAATGTTATAACATCTTGAGAATCACTCTTTACTAGTGCACCAATAACACCTAATGAAGTCAATCTTAAATATTCAAACGTTCTTTGTCTTGAAGTTGTATTTAAAAATGGGAAAAGGAATAATGGGATATGTGCTTGTAAGAATAAATGTTTAGTTTCTGGATGAGATGCTACACATTGTAAAAGAACTAATGCGTTACAAACACGGTTTGATAATTGATTGGATAACATTTGAGGTTGTAACATTGGATAGACAGAAATGATTTCATTTAATAAAGATGTCATGACACCAAAGGAAGACCACAATACTATGGCTAAATCATCAAATTGTTCACGTTTACGACCTAATTCTAATAATGCTTGTTCCTTTTGAGGACCATAAGTGACTTGACAAATCCAATGATAAACATTAGGGTCATCAAGTGCATGAGATGATCCTTGATGTTGTTGCGATTGTAATTGTGGTTGTTGAGTATTGCTGTTTGAAACTTGTGTATCATTTGGTTTGACAGTTGGGTTCGGACCAATTCTTAATCCTGGTGCGCCAACAACAGGGATATTATTATTATTTGGTTGGTTACCCACTGGAGCGGCAGCTAGATTGCCACCACCACCCACTGTGAACGGCAAAGAGCCTTGATTCATATTATTACCTGTATTCACACCAGTGTTTCCCGTGTTATACATGGGGTTCTTCGTTGCGAACATAGTATAATATTTTATTGTTGTAAGGTGAGAACAATGTTTTATTGACTACCTTTCCTAGAGCCCACTATTTTCTTTTTTGGTGTTTCAATTCAAATAAACAAACAAAAGGAACAATCCTGATAGTAATAATAATATAAAAATAGGCTGAAGTGGTTCCAATGTCTATTTGACGGATAGACCAGTTCAACGTCAATATTCTATTGTCTATTAGTCTTTTATGTAGAACATCCTTCTATACTTCAAAAACTGAGTGTACATTTAACTTTTTCATTTTCCTCTCAGTTAAGAAAAAAGAGTAATGGTTTGCCGACGTCCGCACTAGAGGAAATAAAGGCTACAAAATGGTCATTATATACGGTTTCGTATGTGATGCAAGGGTGTTATCACAATGAAACAACGTCCCGAATATATAACACTTTGGAAGGACACTAAATATTGAATTTCATTGTTGAATGAGACAGTTAAGTAGTCTTTTATATACATCAGCTTAAATAATAGTAAAGTTCGCTCCCTCAGCAGTACGAATTAAATTGATTTGAAATTTTTAATTTTAATTTATTTCTTTAATTTAGAATCAGAAATTTGGGTATACTTGATGCTTCATGGCGACCTGAGTACATTGTTAGGTGCCAGTTCAGACTGGTGCACAGCGTTTTTCTCGTCACTTTCCAAAAAAGAAATAAAAACTAAAAATTAAAAAATTCTCAAAAGAAAAAATGAACGTTTGATAGCCTTATCAAACATAAAACAACTAATGTGTTCGTAATGACGTGGGATTGAATTGCATCTTGTTAGATTGCTCTTCTTATATATACGGTTCTTGCCTTCTTATTAAATATACTAAAGAAGGAAGTAATATGAGAAGGAGAGCAATTACTGTTCTTCCTTCAAGTTAAACTTCGTTGACCCTTTTATACTTTTTATTTTTCTATCTGTGTGAATAAATTTAGAGAAAATATAACATTACTGTTACCCGTCCAAACAAATTAAAAAATTAGGTTTACATTTTTCTGGGCCAAATTACCCGGAGGTGCACAAAACAATACAAAAGTACAGAGGGCTTCCCTAAATTTCGAATCACTATCAATTGAAAATCTATTGAATTAAGCTTGAGAAAAAGAAACTCTTTTCTTATTTTGTCATTAATATTATTAAAATTGTATCCTAAAGTGTATAAATATATATATGTATGTGTGTGTGTGTGTGTATACGTGTGTATATATATTAATAAAACCCTGTTTTATTACTTAAAATGTGAATCCGTTAAAAAGAGATTAAAGTATTGTCTATTATTAGTATTATTGTTTGTTCGTTCGTCTTTGTCCATGAATAGTATTATGAGAGAATGTATAATAAAGAATGACAGATTAAAGAGTAAAAAATTAGAATCCATATTGATTCATAACTTGTTCCAAATCCCAGCTTTGTCTCTTTTGTGAATCATTCATACTATTTAATTTCTCTAACTGAGTATTACTATTCGTCCTCACATTTGTGAATCTCTTTAAATCATTCATACTTCCAATTAACGTACTACTCGAACTTAAATTGGATGCAACCGACACATTTCTTTGTAAGTTATAGAATTTTTGATTGGGTTGTTGATATGAATTTGGAGATGTTGGTCTACTTGAAATTGGACTAATGTAACCATCGTTGAAAGAGGGTAGTCTCTTCTTGTTGTTATTGGTGTTAGATAAAATCCTTCTTCTTCTTGATCTTTCTAAGTCTTCTCTAATTGGTTCCAATAACATCTCTAGATCAATTAGTAAATCATCTTCACTAACTCTTAAATCCCAATCTAATAATTGTAATAGTTGTCTTTCCATTAGATTGACATCTTCTAAAGTGAACAAACCATCAGTATATTTGACCCAATGTTTATTTAGCGGAGATGAATCGTTATGGAATTTAGCACTTAATATGAGACATGCTAAAAAGATACGATGGATAGTAGATGGTAAACCAGTTGCATCCTTTGGTAATAGACGTTTTAATTTATTTAAATAACAAACGGTAGTTAATAAGGTTGGTGTGTAGACATTTGTGTACCTAACCAAATTCGTTATGAATGTCATTAAAGAGGGAAGACGAGGTTGGTATTCATCATTTGGTGAACTTGGTGGAGATGGATAATTCGATGCAGGTAAGACTTTTAAAGTGGCATTTGTTAGAAACCTTATTATGTCATCAGTGACAGGAGCTTTCATTAATATTGGCAACGCCTTACTGTAACTTGACATTTTGTGTTTATGATTATTTTATTGAATATATTGTTCTTGTGTGGAAATGCTATACTGGTTCTAATAAGTATAATATACAGGTTAAACACAGAATTTAGAAGGGACCATATACATCTCTTGAAAAACAAAAGTTGAGTATATTGTCTTATATATATTATATCAGAAATAAGAGGCACTCGTTTACAATAACAATTCTACAGCCTTAAAGCAATTTTCGAGTCTCTTTTCCCAACATTGAGTGGTCTTCTACATGAAATTTGCGATTGTTTCACGTACATATGTACGCACGCAGGTACTCGAGAAGTTTCAGATCACGAAAATAAATACTTTCATTCATCTTTTCGTGTTTTTCTTTGAAGCCTCGAAATTCTCTTCGACGAACAAACAAACAACAAACGCGTAAAGAAAAGATAAATCTGTCCCATCGCGAAAAAGAAAAAAAAAAAAAAAGAGCTCTCGAAAATGTCAGATCAAACTAATTTTTGGCGGCATTACCATTTCCGGGAAGAGACACCATTAAGGGCGGCGCCAATTGCGCGTTTCCCAGAAGTTATAACATGGTTCTTCAAAGAGGCAGGACCAGACAAAATATTCTCGATGACACGTTCGTAGCGATACTCTTTAGAGCTATGGATTCGTTTTTGCCAAGACTGGCAATTTACGTACTTCGATATAATAATGCCATAATTAAGCACCTATTGTAACTCTCAATTTGAGATCTATATACAGATTCAAATCAGTATCCGGATGGTATATTAAAGTGTATGCATACATTAAGGCTTGTTAATTAGGAAATACTCGTTAAAGTTCTCCAAAATCAACCATGGATATACTCCTTCTGCATATTAAGCCTACGCTAGAAGCACACCAGAAAGGTTAATGGTGATTCATATTTAGTATGTTGCATATATATCATATACGTATGCTATCTTTCACTTCTCTTCCTAGTATTTATTATTGGCTACATTATATGACTAATATTTCTTATTAGTCAATTTATTGAGCAGCTTCCAGTTCAAAACTTGTCTTTATCGCGCCGATGACAGCACTACTTTGAATCTTATCATTTCCTCCTTTTGATATAGAATATTCTATATCTCCTAATTTCGACAATAAGGATATTCTCGTAAGTTCGTTTTTCAACTCATAATCTTCGAGTAATTTTATTATTCCTTCAATTAAATCGATTAAAGCAAGACCTTTGGTACTACGTAACTTAGTCAATGTGTAATATGCTGAACTCCAATCATCTTCCAAAATTGATTTCAAAATCGTCTTCAAATCAGCAGGTCTTGGCGCACCGCAACATTCATAGATAACATCAGCATGAATTTCCTCATTAGCAGGGTCATCTAAAGTAGCTTTACTAGCTTGTAAGACATTCAGTACTCGTCTCATATCACCTTGTGATAACGTTATCAGAGCATCTTTAGCGTCATCAGATATTTTTATATTTTCATGTATTAAGACATTAGAAATTCTCTTCTCAATGGCATCTCTTGGTAACGGTTGGAATCTAAACCTAGTACATCTACTCAACAAAGCTGGGGTCAATTTATGTGAATAATTAGCCAATATACAAAATCTTGTATTCTTCGTATATTTCTCAATAATACGTCTCAATGCATTTTGAGCAGCATTAGTCATAGCGTCAGCTTCATCTAAAATGATTAACTTGAAACCCTTGGAGAAAATTTGCCTCGTCGAAGCAAAATCCTTAATTTGATTTCTAACAACTTCAATACCTCTATCATCAGAAGCATTCAATTCTAAAACCATATTAGAGTAATTCTTACCAAAAATCTCACGTGCTAACGCTACGATAGTAGAGGTCTTACCTGTCCCCGGTGGACCATAAAATAATAAATGAGGCAATTTCCCTTCTTCTAAAAATTTACGAACAGTAGTGACCACTTCCGTTTGACCATAAACATCATCTAAACTTTCTGGTCTGTATTTTTCAACCCATGGAAGATTATCATTGGTATTACCATGGTTATTGGGGACACTCATAGTTGAAAAATATACCTTAGTACTTATTCTCCTTGATTACTTAATTGTTTTGTAGATCCGTTGCTTGGCAGATTTTTGGTCTTTTAGTTTCACTTTTTTAGTATTCTATAATTTTTTCAACTTTTCGCCAGCACCAGAAATACGTAACGTGACGGGATAAAGTGACAGAGAAATTTGTTCAAAGGAATATCTCGGAATTTCATGAAAGAAAAATGACTGGAAAGTTTGAATTTAAGTTTAAATTTGTCCATTCTATTGTGAATCAAACAAAAATTACAATTAGATCAATAGGTTTTCTTCAAAAATTTAGGAAGGAAAACTTTCTATGGAGGAAATTGTTAAATTTTTGATGGGCTTTATTTTTGAATCATACTGGAGAAAATTCTTTTAACACTAACATATGTTATTCTTTCTAATTCACTAGCCAGGATTTTACTGAAAGTTTATCTGAGAATTATATCGATAATGTGTGAGTGAATATATGTAGCCCAAATCAACCCCTTGGACCGCGGTGTGGATTATATAAGTGGACATTGTAATAAGATAGAAGATAGAAAGACTCTCCTTGAATATGTACATAAAGGAAAGATAAAAGGACCAACATATAATAGATATAGCGAATTAACCACATACGCTAGTAAATAACGATTACATAATTAATACACAACATCAACATCAACAACTACATTATGAACAACAACAACAATACTCAAGACAGCTCTGATAACCCTCAGGTAAAAGAACAAATAGATCCCCATGGCTCTAGCTAAACCAGAACAAACAAAAAAACAAACTATAGAAATTTTATCATTTTTTATTTATATTTAATGCCCAAATATTAAGTTATTATCCACTTTTTCTATGAATTTCCAATTATAGAGCTTCCAATCCTAAAATAAATAAAGAAAGTTATAAATATCTAAATATTAACCTGGACATTCTGGTAGATATAATTTACTTCCTATGAGTGTTCAGAGTATAAAATATATGTTAGGTTCAGGCAATTATCCGATACAAAAAGTGGAGAGAATAATAAGGTGATTGCCTAAAGGTTCTAAGATCACTAACGTTCTCTGAAGTAGAAAGTTATCTATCATTAATTATAGTGGTTCTTCAAAAGATTGTCAAGCTCGATATGTCTCATGTGCACGTGATACACGTTGTTATGATCCTTGCTATACTTGGTCAGGTTCAACTAGTAAGCAAATAATACTATCCCATCTTTAAGTATATAAACCCAGGTATGTTTTTAAAACAACTATTACACAATCATTCAGTATACTTTTCCTGTATTTTTACTCGATTTCAAATAGTTTACCTTGATATAAGTGAACAATTTATCGGATACCTCTATATGAAAGAAGCCAAATCTTATAGTTAGTCCAGTTTGTTCGTCGCGCCTTATAACGTTTTCACTTAATTAGCTTACAAAAAGTACCTTATTTAAAATCTACTTAAATTGTTTCAAAAGCTATCTCATCTCGATAAATTCCAAACCACCAAGCACGCTGTATAGAAGGATCCTGTGGAAACATTTCATGTCATTCAATAGATATTATACTGAGCGCTAGATTATGTGGCATCCTTCTTTATTATGTCTACTTATTGTTTGGTTCCAAATCGTTCGTGCAACAGATCGAAATTTACTAGTTAACACAAAGGACACTTCATTATTCGAATTCTACCAGGATTCTTTTCGTATGAATGCTGAACCATTTTCTACGCAGAAGGATAGTTCTATCATTAACTCAGATAACATATATGAATGGACACCAGTAGTATCCAACATTACTGTTGGTGAACAAAACTCTTTCGTCTTCAACATCGATCCTGAATCAACCGGTTCTGGATTTGCGCCAACCTATGAAATCTTAATGTTCCTGAGTGGTAATTTATGTAGTACACCTAATAATACTGATGGTATTGAACTGAGAGTGCATTATTCCTTTGATGAAAACCTAATGACCAATACATCCAATGGCCAATATGAAGCTTTCAAAGATGGGTTCATGGAAGCTCTAGCTATTAGCCCTATCCAAACATCAGCTTCAAATACTACTTCCAAGTATCAAAACTTATATGTTGTTGTACAACTGTTTAACAGTACAACAAACGAACCATTAACAGATGAATTTTTAGATCCGTCACAAAAAGACGTGTGGGATTATAGATTAAGTATTTCCGAAAACGATTTAGTGTTCCAATGGGATGTACGGTCATGGTTAGATGTATTAGATACGGATCATAATTCTGCACTATTGACAACAGGAAATGTCACCGCTGATGCTCAAGTATTCTATAATTATTCTACGTACGATACTTCATTATATGATCTTTACGTTTATTCCTATGAAGACTCCCTCAAGTTTGAGGATGGATTGAGTTTATCCTTGTGTGCTATCAAAAATGGACCTTACTTGGTTTCATCTGTAGATTCTGGCAGAGTTAGTTCCTCATTAGAGGAAGAAGGACTGGTCATTCAAAAATCTATTAGGGAAGGTGGTGGTAACGGTGTGAGCGAATATTTCTACATAACAGGGTTGAATAGTTCTACTACATATGCGGCTATATTAACTAAAAAGATCGGTAAAAGTGGTAACCTTTCAGATGTTGGAGGTGTACTCTTTGCTAAGCAATATTTTACAACAAGAGATACCAATACTTGCTCTTTAATTTATGATTTACATTTTTGTGATGGTGTGGCATATTCAGTCCCAACATCTTCGTTTGCATATGATAATAAAACTTTGATAGCTGAAACATACGATAATATAGCAGAAGCCCTTTTCGCCAATTTTAGTAAAGCTTTACAGCTAATTCCATGCGATGCAGAAAGTGACGCTAGGTATTCACCTCTTCGGACATGTGATGATTGTTCCAAATCATACGGTGATTGGGTTTGTGCCGTTTCTATTCCAAGATGTACGACAACATCATCGACGTACTATATGTCTAGAAATAAAACTAAAAATCGAAATAAATATATTGATATTTATGTTCAACCAGTTAGTGACTATTATGAAATTTTGCCATGCATAGATATGTGTCATGCTATAGTAAGAGATTGCCCAAGCGATTTTGGATTTGCCTGCCCGAATCCGCAGTATACGAACGAATTGCTATATTACAGCTATAATTATTACAAGAAAGGTGCGACATTAGACACATGTAATTTTATTGGTAATGTTTCAAATTTGGTTCAAGTAGAGTAGTTAATATAGAAACATATGTTATAGATTTTTTTGTTTTGTTTTATATACAGACTTTTATTGGTTGACGCCTTCTTTTTCTTTTTCTTCTTCTTCAACTTCCTCTAGACTTCGTTTCACAGATTTCGGTTCTTCAGTAGTAGTAACAACAGACGCGAGTTTGTCAATGGCACCTTCAACTTCTTGCTTTTGTTCTTTTTCAATTTGCTCTTTATGTTTTTCTGCAAGGTCAAGAGCCGAATCGTGTTCCTTTTGAATCTTTTCGAATTCTTGTGGGATATTTGTTTCAGCACCCTTTTCCAAAACTGTTCGTAAAACTTCACTCCATACAGCTTCATCTCTCTCAGTAAAGTCTTCCATTTTGAATACGTTATTGCTCATTAAGGACCAATCTTGTTGCTGTATACGAATCAATTTTACCATATAACTAGAACTTCTCATAGCTTTCCCAATATCACTAATTAATGAACGAATATAAGTACCGCTGGAAACTTTGGCACTAAAATGCAATAGTGGAGCACGGTAATTGTCTTTCTGCTCTTCTATTTCTTTTCTTTCTTCATCTGATAACGGGAAAGCACCTCCAACATTTGCATCTTCATTCTCGAGACCTGATTTTGTACAGTATTCTTTTGAAAAGTATAGTTTATCATTTAATAAGTTAGCGTTTAAATTCTTTACAGTATCAAGAGAATCTTCCGTTACTGGTCTCAACAAAGAATATCTATGATCTCTGGTTAATGAATCCGGGAAAATTTCCAAATCATAAACTGTCACTTGTCTTGGCTCAATTGCTCTTGGCAATGGTTTCCCTTCTCTTGCATATTCATGTAATGGTTTACCATTCATCTTTAATGCTGCATAAATAGGCGGAGTTTGCTTTAAAGAGCCAACAAATTTGTCTTTAATGGTTTCTAAATCTTCCATGGTTAAATGCTTTGTAGAGTTTTGGGATAATATTTCCCCTTCTACATCTCCAGAAGTAGTAGATACACCAAATAATGCTTCACTTTCATACACTTTAACTGTCCCCGATAAATAATTTGCTAATTTCTTAGTACCAGTACCAATACCAATGATAAGAACACCGGACGCAAGGGGATCTAACGTCCCACCATGGCCCATTTTAACTTTAGAAACTTTTCTAAGCTTCCTTTTACTAGCAACTTTCCCTGTCTCCTTTTCATATTGTTTCTTTCTTTCCGCAGTAAGCCTAGCAATTTCCTTCGAGAATATTTGACTATCTGTTAAAACATGTTGTAATTTTAACATAAACTGGTTTGATGAGATCCCAGTCGGTTTTTCAATTGCAAAAATACCATTCATTATTACCGGGGTTTTAATCTTTCGGAGTAGATGGCTCATCTATAAAAATCTGGCCAGTGTTTGATTGATGGTATGTGCTTCTGATGGACTTTTTTTGGATTCATCTGTATAATTTTTCAACATGTTTATAGAAATCTCTAAAATTTTGCTGCGGATTTTCTCTGGACAACGAGAAAATGCGATTAATAACTGATGAGCTGACAGATTTGTTTTATAAATCGATTTGTTATGTTCTTCCTTCTTCTATAATGAATGAAACAGGAAAAGTTTCGAATCTAGATCGTTAAGAAATAGTTCCCTATCTCTCTATCTACAACGTTTTAGGTAAAAAAACAAAGAAGGTTTGTCTATGTATATAATAAGAAATCTGAATATATATCACTATTAAAATTATTGAAAATCATTCATCTCCATCTATCTTTTTCTTCATTTGTCTAACTTTCTCTTTCAGACTATTATTCCAATGGACACCAGTGAGGTTCCTCTTAAATCCATATACTTCAGATGATAACGCTCCATTAATTATATCGTCCGCATCTTGTGTCTTATCTAAATTTTCTTTATTAACCAATGTGGCTGACGATTCTTCGCTAGTTTTATCATCATTTCCAATTAACTCCACGTAACGTTTATATTTGTTTCTTTGGGTGGTGACATATTTCCTACATCTATCGATCTCCTCTTGATCTAATCTGTTGAATGAGAATTTCTTCTTGAAGATTATTTTATCAAATATATCGTTAGGATTTAACAGTTTTTTAGGAAAAGTCTGAATAACTTGGAAAATTTCCATGTCGTTCTCATCTTGATGCATCTTATTATTGAGTAAGTCACCAGAACTGTTATGATTACTACCTGTGATACTGTATGGCAATCGGCTGCTAGAATGGTATCTCTTTTTCGTATGTTTCAAAAGATCATGTTCGCTTAGTTTTAAAATTGATAAAGAAGCTTTAAATAAAAAATGGGATTCCTCATAAAACATACAATCCCATATTCTCAATGTAGTTTCAATGGGGAGTACTCCAATAAAACAACTCATAAACCAACTTGCTGTGCAAAGGGTGATTGGCGGCAGTTTATATAGAAAATTATTCTTCATCATACTGCTCTGTGTTTTATGCGGGACAGATGACATCGTTCTTCTATTTGATTCTGTATCGACAGTTGTATCCGAATGATTGGGATAAATGTAAGTCCAAATTTCAGGTAAATATTCTTTCACACAAAGCATTAAAACTCCTTGGTCAATATTTACACCTTCCAAGTTAATATCATGTACTCCGGGAAGATATCTAGATGTGATGATAACAAGCATCCAGAAAGCTCTTTCTTCATCCAAAAATAATAGTAGAAGACCAGCAATAAAATTCATAGATTGACAATAACCTATCTTGGGATTATATAATGAGAATGAAACCAATACTCGACGTAACGATTTTATCATGGGGGGTTCCCCATTTTGGAATACCTCTTTTTGAAAATGAATATTATCAGGGAAAGTTCTATTTAAATCACGTTCAATAATATCTAAATCTGGATACGTCTTATCGTTTTTATTTTGACTTGTCATTTTATCAACCTTTACCAATAATTTATCATATAGCCCTTTATGTTTATTTAGTTTTTCTTGACCTCTTGCAAAATACCACCAAGCATTACCTCTCCATTCGGCAGGGATACCTTTCCTTACGTACCTCTTCAATTTTTCACTTTTTGGAGGGAATCGTATAGGTGAATCATCAACAATAGGTAAACCACTTTTTTCCAACAATAGTTGCCATTTATGTTTACGACGGATACAATATTTCGAATAATCTAACCACCATCTATCATAATCACTTTCTGAAATAGAGTTATTTTGTTTCTTAAATCCATATCTATCATTATGTTGAGCGTCCTGTTGAACATTTTTACCAGTACCAGTACCATTAGGCTTATCAATACTATTATTAATAGAAGTAGTATTGAATATATTTTCACTTTGTGTACTGCTTCTCAAATCGTCAGCATCGTTTCCATCATCATTCCCGCTCCCCAAATTAATTGCCCTAGATGATACAATGTCATCAATATCATTATCATCATCACCATACATATCGATAACACTCAATGTTCCATCTTCCTCATTTATGGATGTGCCTTGTCCACCAGTTGCATTACCGACTGTTGGATCACTCATATTATACTCAGTGTATACTTTAGCATGCAAATTGGGGACAGAAGGTGATCTCAAAGAATATTTAGGACCAAATCCCTTTGCCGCCAGGGGACCATCTATCTTGTGATCGACCAACATTTTTTTTATAGTTGTTTCGTCTTTACTCATCGCGAGTATTGGGTTCAGGCTATTTGTAACGACTAAAGAACTTATTGGTGCATATACTTGGAAGAATATATTCTCGAATTGGTCACCCTTTCAAGTAGTGTAGATCAAGTCCTCCGGTTCAGAATGCCTCTGTTAATTCAATTTTGATTCTACTCTTAGTCAATTTTTTGCTAAAATTATGTATATTTCACATTTCATTATATCAAGGACATTTGGCTAAACGATGTTGTTCCGGGAAGTTGCCCTTTTTGGTGGCGCCCTCGAAATATATATAGACTACAAAATATGATGATGATGATTATGACGATGATGATGAACAAAAAAGGACATCTAAGAACAGAAAGGTGCTTTTTTCTTCCGTTAGAACTAGATGTTTAGCAAGATATCATAATACTAATAAAAGACTACTATTACTTGCCACTAAGAAGCCCACTTAAAACAAGAGATGAATTCATACCGTAGCTAAGGAAAGAAAAAAAATTATGACGTATAATAACATATGGAGATTATCACCTACTGATCCCTACGTTTACAAAAGTTGTAACTGGCTGGATTTAGGACCGGGACTTCTGGTTAATGATAACCTGGATCAGAAAGCTAGATATATAGCATCTATTAAATTTAAAAGCTATTGTGACGGGGGATCTCCAGTCTATATGGCCAGCAGACTTACCGGACTCTCTAAGTATCGGTATCTAGATTCAGTATATTTGGATTGGAAAAAATATATTACTGCAAATAATTCTATTGGAGGTTCATTCCAATATAGCATATATTCAGTGGTCATATCATTTACGGCTAATTTAGTAATTACCATTTTTTTAACAGTCTTAGTATTTATTAATATACGGGACAAACCATATGTTAAATCATCAAGATTACTTAAATTTGCCTCATTGATAGCATCCCTGAACTTAATAATTTTCGTTACACGATCACTACAGAAACTCGCAACAGAACACAAAACCCATGGTACTGTCAGTACCCATTATGCAATGGATTTATTTACAGACGATATTGCATTCATTGTTCTAGATTTTATATCTACCTGCATATTTCAACTTTGTCAAGTAAGTATCGTCATTAGATTATTTGAAAGAATACAGGAGAAAAGAATTGTGTTTATTTGTGGCGTTTGTCTAACAATTGTAGATAATGTCCTTTGGGTGATACCTCAATTAGTAGAGGCCTCAGGAGGCGGATACGTCAAGAGATGGGAAATATTACCACCTTTTGTTTACCTTTTTAGGATTTCTATTGCTACATCTTACGCCTGTGTTGTCATATCATATATCATAAGGAAAAGAAGACAAAGCTATAGATCTTTTCAGATGGTCCTTTTGAGTTTTCTCACTTTAATTACTGTAATTGCTTCACCAGTATTTTTCATCATTGATATATCAGATGTTTGGATCAGTGAGTTAAGTGAAATCTTCTCTACTACATGCTATATTGGTGCTACCGTTATTGTATGGGAATACCTAGATAGATTATCGGTAATAGAAAGAAATGACCGTGCTCAAAGTGTTCTTGGTAGACCAATATTTGAAGATGAACAACATGATTATAATTTTGCCAAATATGCACTAAAAGTACAAAAGGCTCTAATACGAAGTGATTCAAACACAGGAAGTGAAGCTGTCGGTGATGAAGATCTCGAGGAGGGATTAGGTAATCAAGCAGATAGTATGGACAATAACGTTATACATCCTGAAGACGAGAGTATAAATCAAGTCCGCTTTGATAATAAGCGTGAGTTCAATGAAGTAGCTCAAGAACATCTTTCTAATGCCATAGATAAAGTTCTTTATTTTACAGATCAAATCGCCATTAAAAGTTTTGGTAACTATACATCGAATTCAAGTTCAAAGAATAGTGATAATTCAAATGAAAGAAAGAAAGTTGTAAAAAGACGGCTTGGTCTAGATAAACCTAAGGATGTTTATGTATACGAACTGAGAGATGTCGTATTCCCTTCTGACGATGAAGAAGAAGAAGAAGAAGAAGAAGAAGAGCGAAAAGTAGATAAACAAGAACAACGTAATGAGGAGGGGGGAACTTATGATAATTCTGCAACACATCGAAAATAGGATGCGAATAGAGATAGATAAGCACCAACATCGAACTATTTGTCTCTTCGAAAATGCATTTAATCATAAACACATGCTATATATATATTATATGGGCGACCACGTAACAAGTTAATTTACGTAATCCTGATACATTCAGTGTAATAGTTGAATGAATATAATTGCTTTTTTTTTGAATGATGAACTACATATCTGTTCTAAAATATTTACAAAGTTCTTTTAGAGCTGCTATAATTCCATGAGGAAAATACTTCATCGAAATCGGAAGATATCAAATTTATCGGATATTGCATATACCTTATACCATTTCTTGTTACTGAACATTCTTTATTGAGATTAAACAGATAACTCTTGTCGAAATTCTTGCCATAAAAAGTGTGTCTCCTCTTGGTTGGTTTCAGCCAATGTATTCTTTTAAATCCAGGGACGGGGCTTGATTGGATAATACAATCTATTCCACTATTATAGTAATAAACCGATGGCATAGAACGTTTTAAATCTCGAACCGTTTCGTGCATGCGTTGCGAAAGATTGTTATCAAATGAAATAAGCTCCTTAGGGGAAGTTATTATTTGCCTTAACGTCAAATATATCGGCGAAATCTCGTCCATCATCCGTTTCTTTAGGTAACGATTGAATGCTTTTCTGGCAGCCAGTGTATTATTAACATAAATGTAAAGGGGGAGACGAGTTTCTCTGACATCAGAGTATATAGTTAATTTCGTTAACCTATTGAATTCCTTGGCTAAGAACGAATTTAATTTTTCAATTTCTGTTTTGAATATAGTCTGATCCTTTTTCAAAAACGGGTAGTTGGATATTAAATTTTTTATGGAATGATCGTGAATTTGTGCCGTTTTGATTGACTTTTTTTGGAATGACTTGGAATTGCGCATTTTCCTCTTTTGCTTTTTCAATTTCTCTGCATATGATACATCGAATAAGTTAAAAAATTCTGAATCATCGTTGATTCTAGCATTATGTACTTTTAATTTTATCATTACATTATCTGGTTGTTGTTTATCCTTCCCTAAATCTTTTGACGTTATCATTTTGAAAGGCTTCAATTTCGTTACAACAGAATTCGGGACAGCCTTAAACGGACGATCTTTATATAGCATTCCACTAATGGAGGCGTCCCATGGAATAGTAGGTTTTGTGATACCTTCCCCATCTGAATTTATATCTTGAGAATGGATGGTGGCATTCTTTAGTTCCTCAATAATATCTTGAATATTATTCTTTTGCGATAAGGTGTCATGCAAGGATGAACTCTCAGTTATGAAATTTTCTGCATTAGCTCCTAAAAGCTTGAGATCTGATAGCTGCGGAAGTAATTTCAGGTGTAATTCGTTATCATAGAATCTATTTTGAGTTGATATAGAAGAATTCCCCAAAAACAGTGGTTTATAACCAGCAAACAGACCCTCCGTTTGAACCTCATTAACTGGGATATGATCTGTCTCTCCTACTCGAGGTACCATGGTTCTTTTCTTCTTTAAATGACGTCCCACAAATGGGTTCGATTTCAAAATCGACTGCTCCTTTGAGTTTGTTTCTTTTCGTATTGACTTCACAGATTTCTTGAACAAAGTGGACATAGGTCGGCTAACATACAAATTTGGTTTACTCTTCATAACAGATCCAACCATGAGGCCATCATGAATGAAGCCAATCATTGGAGTGTATGTATTATTGCAATTATCGATTGGATATCAAATCTAAAAATGGTAGAGTCAATGCTCGGACTAGAAAATGGGATGGAAGTGACCAAAAAACTCTTAGAGCAATTCTCAACTGACACAGTATTTATTCAGAAGATCTAGCGTCTTTCGTCTTGCTCTGAAGCTCATTCCATCGATCAGATGGGTCTTACAAATAAATCTAGATTGGATAGTCCTGATGTTATTAGCGAAATTGCCTCGGCCGGTTTGTTAAAACATTTATATAACGTTACGTAACTATATATATGATTGTAATGTAATTAAACGACAGTGAGTTCTGAGCTCTGTTAAACTGATGGAAACAGGGCAAGGAATACAAGAAACTAATCTTTTAGGACCATCCAACAAACTGCATTTTTGATTGCTTTTCAAAAACAGCAATGCAAGTCGCAAAATTCACTTCTTTTCGGAAACAATTGGACCAGGAATTACACTCCCTTTCTTCAGAATCTAAAAGAAGAAATTCAACCATTAAACATGCTAGCGACAAATCAATCGATATTCTAAAGACTATTCAAAATATAGAAGAACTTGTAAGGCACCCTGATTTTGTTACACCTTTGGTCCTGGCCTGTTCATCGAGAAATGCCAAATTAACTTCAATTGCCATGCAATGCCTACAAGGATTGGCGTCCGTACCTTCAATACCAGAGTCAAGAATCCCAGAAGTTCTAGACGGATTCATTGAAGCCACTCAGCTAGCGATGGAGATACAATTGAAAGTTCTACAAATAGTACCAATATTTTTCAAGACATATGCAAAATATATTGTAGGCCCACAATGTAAAAAGTTACTTCAATGCTGTTCAAGTTTACTTCAACTACCAAATAAAGCACCAGTTGTCTTTGGGACTGCAAGCGCAACTTTGCAGCAACTAATAGATGAAGTCTTCGAAAGAGTTTCCTACGAATGGGCCAAAAATGAAGATGACGAATCGGCAACTGCAACGTTTGAAGTAATGATTAGTAATAATGAAACAGTCAAAGTTGGCCCCTACCACTACGATGCTAACAGATTACTTAATGACTTATGTTCATTGGTCGAATCATCTACCTCCTCTTCATCTTCAACAAGTACTCAGGATAAAACCGATCAATTGTTAGATATTAAAGACATCCAAACAGATTACGGCCTAGAGATATTGGAATCAGTTTTGAAGAATAGTAAGAAATTATTTTTGACATACCCTGATTTACAATTTATATTGAGAACAAAAACGGTACCGTTACTATTACGCTATATTTCGTCATCAAAACATTTTTCGACTATATTCAGAAGTTCTCGATGTATCCAACTTCTAATCAAAAAGGACTATCTCTCATTACTTGAACTGGAATTGGAAGTTATTATTTCACTGCTTATTCATGGAATATCATTAGAATCCAATATATCCCCTTGGCAACGGATATTGTCGTTGGAAATATTCAAGGAACTATCCCAAGATTTTGAAATGATCAGGTCATTATTTATTACTTATGATTTGTTCCCAGACAGGAAACATATTGTGAACGATTTATTGCAAACATCTTTCAAATTAATCGATTCAAAGGACTTTACATCTTTCCTTGGCCATTCAGAGATTATTCAAAAAGTTAGCTCTCCTCTAATCACATCTGAAACAACAACTGTCAAGACAAGATATATTGATATGCTAGATAAGACAAACCCGCCTTCTGTTAATTTAGCTTACATAATTTCTTTAGTATTATCAATATCCAATAATTTCTCTGAAGGTTTAAATAACCACGTTTTAACTGTTTGCCAAGCTAAAGGTGATGATAAAAACGAAGCGAGCAAGGAGGAATCAGAACTCACATCGACTAAACGATTATATGAGGGCTTGTTCGAAAGTCTATTCCAACTCCATAAATTACTCTTATATTCGTCAATGTTAGATTCTCACATATTCCATTCGCTAGTAAGAGCATTTCAAAAGTTAGCTCATGCGGCTGGACTTCTACATTTAAACGATAAATTGAATGTATGTCTTGACCTATTCTCAAAGTCAATCGTTAACAACACTTTGAGTGGAAGTCCTACAGATGATATGCAGACTAATATTGGACCTCAGTCACAATCGTCAAGAAACAGTTCAAAAACTTCCACGCCTAGAAAATTACAGTCCGCCACATTCTCAGATAAGAAATCTTTACACCTTAGATCTTTCAATTCAAGAAACGTTAGTTTATTCAGAGCTCTATTATCGCTATCCATATCAATTGGTTCCTTCTTTAACACGAAAAGCTGGCAAATTGTCTTCCTAACTTGGCAATGGGTATCATACTTTATTTATGGGCCATCTGCTGATTTTATGGAAGCATTCTATGCCAATGATATTCCACCTGCTCCTACAGTATCAAAGAGTGATTTACTGTCCATCGAGACCAGCATCAAGAAATTGTTCGAAAATACTCAGTCATACTCGTCCGATTCATTTCAAATTCTATTGGAAAGCGTAATGATAGAAGCTAAAAAATCATTATCCATTCCAGAAGAAGATTCTGATAGCGCAAATGGATACCATCCTTTAAACCAATCAAATGAACTATCGAATTGTATCTACAATAAGGGGTTTTTCATTACTCAAATTGGTGAACTAGCGTCTTTCAACTTCAATAGATTTATCACGGAATATCAAAATCAAGACAGGATGCTGTGGAATTCGATTATGAGTTTCTTTATCAAATTGATTGCTAATCGCAATATTTCAAGTATTCCCCTCCGTCTATATATTACTAGAGTTTTCACGGATATCATAAAGAATATTGCTAATGAAGTTGGAAATATGGACGACCAAGAAACCAGAGCCTCCAAATTTTCCATATTAGAGCAATTGTTCACCAATTCGCTAATGAAAACAATTGAATCAATTCAAAAATTAGACGTTACAAAAAATGAAATATATGATGGTACAATAAGAACTGAATCTGAAATCATATTTCAAATTTTGTCCACTTTAAAAGAGATTTTAAATGAATTTGGTGACCTATTAACTCAATCATGGTCAACTATATTCAATATTATCAATGCACCTTTTGAATGGAACATTGAAACAGCTTTGTCTTCTGAAGGAGGCAATGATAAAGAAGACTCCTCATTGGTAGGAGGAATTCTTCAAAATTATATAGATATGATCCAAGTCTCCTATGATGTATTCAAATTAATATCAGATGACTTTTTACAATCACTACCCTTGGGCGTAATAAAATACGTTGTTGACACTTTAGTGAATTATGCTACGCAGGATAAAATATTAAATATCTCATTTTCCTCAATTAGTCAATTTTGGTTAGTCGGTGATTATTTACGACTAAAAGATGGCGACATTGTAAAATTCGATGACTCTAAAGAATCGAAAGACAGGCTAGCTATTTTCAAGGGTAAACTGCAAGACAACCAATTAACCCAGATTATTTCCTCATCAGCTTCGAAAGGACCAGAGATGTATAATGGCCTTTGGTTATATCTTCTAAAAAGTCTAATAGAATGCACTAAAGACAAGAGGATAGAAGTCAAGAATGGTTCCATCCAAACGTTTTTCAGAATTGTCGATTCTCATGGGAGTTGTTTCCCAACTTGGGACTTAATCTTCATAGAAGTATTGAATCCATTCTTAAAAGAAAAACTATGGGAGGCTGACAATGAAGAAATTTCCAAATTTGTTGACTTAACTTTAAAAGGTTTAGTAGACCTTTACCCAAGTCATTTTACATCGTTCTTATCTTCCAATAGCAACGATGAATGGATTGCCGTTTTAAATTTGTTTGACAAACTCCTCAAATCTAAGTCCAGTTCTGTAAATTACGTCACAGTTATCAATTATCAAAAGTTATTGAAATCAATGATAAAATTTCCTTATCTCCCTGAGCCTATTTGGAAAAAATGTCATGAGATCTGGCTCGGATATAACATTACATATAGCGATTTGGCCAGCCTGACTCCTGAGGTAGGTGCAAAAACAGAATACGATTGTGTTACTGAATTGCTGATTGCATTCCAAGATCTATATCCATTAGTAGATAAATACGGAAAGATTTCAGAGGAATTCACCGAGAAATCATTAGGATTCTTTAATTCAGCAGCAAGATATCCGTTACTTCCTGAATATAGTCAAGATAAAACCAAGTTATCAGGTTTACAAAATCAATTGTTATGTTGTCTACATCTTTTTGACAGAATTGAAAACCGTGAGATTGAACTGTTAGTCATTTACCAATTAACTGTCTTTGGTACATTATGTTTTGATACTAGGGAAAAAATAGAAAAGAAATTAGCACACAAATTAACCGATGCAACTAATTCTAGAATACCTTCATTTGAGGCAATAAGTTATATCTCAACTCAATATTTATCAGAAAGGTTAGATTTTGCGAGTAATAACTCTGTACCCTTAGACAAAGACAAACAAATATTAAGAATTGTGCGAAATTTGTCAGACGTAATACAAAGGAAATCGTTTATTAACTTAGGTAAATCAGAGAATATTCCTCTTTGGGTTATATCATCCCGTTGTTTTAGGAAATTAGTCGAAAAGTTACTTGTTTCCTTCAAAAAGGCGTCTGCACCAAATTACCTTCAAGGTGAAGTTTTAGGGATATTTATCGATGTAATGTCGTCATATTTCGTAAGGGAAAGCGGGAAAACGGATTCGTTAACTGAATCTTCTGACATAGAAGAATATAGAGCTTGTAGTACAATACTTTTGCAAAATGATGTCATTACATTGCTAGATGATGAACGATTGAAATACCTTGTTGAAAGTATATGGTATGGCTCCTTTATCTATGAAACTGATGAATACGAAAATGCATTGCTTGCAAGGGGTGAAACTCTATTTGACGTTTCTCAACAACTTTCAAATTTTGATTTCAACGATATGTTTGGATCTACAGTCCAACCTCCTTTAATGAGTAAATATAATTGCTCTCTTGTCTGTTTGAATGATCTTATTAAATTCGTGATGCTACCAGATCCTGAATTCTCAAAACTAAGGATAGTAACTATCCCTTTCCTAGTTGTTCGTATATCTTTAGTGTTAAGAAGGTTTATTTGCGATGAATTCCTAATGTGCAAAGCTCCGATCCCCAAACATAGAAAAATAGAGTTAACAACTTTTCTAAATGGGTTGCATAAAATCATGCAGTTTCTTTTGGAAGAGAATCCCGAATACGGCGAAGAGGAGACTCTCAAAGAACTAAAGGTATTATATCCTTTGATTCTTAAGACGATCCCTGTTTCACACAAGGTGGAAGGTATTCAGGATGATGTTCTAAATTTATCGTTGGCATTTACTAAATTAATGTCCAAATAAAGTGATTGCAAGCAGCGTATTTACTCATTGGTACGTTCACATACAAATTACACACAACATCATGGTTATAGAATGAATTATATAACGTTGAATAATAAAAAAGAATAAAAATATTTAGTTAATATTTCTTTTAACTCTATAATAAATTTCAATACTGTCTTGATAATAGTATTCAAATCCTCTCTTAACGCCAATAGGATATGGGTTATTAGTTCTTCCATTCTAGTAAGGGCATCAAATCTCTTGGTTCACACGCTACTTCAAAGAAACCATGATGTAACAATTCCTCTGTCGAAGCTCTGTACCGTACATCAACGCATAAGCAAACACTCAAGAATCTTTTTATTTCTAATGACAACTTTTCCGGATGCTTTAATTTAGGTGTACCATTGGTAGCAATGAGATATAACGCTTTCAATGGATCCTCATTCAAATAAGGTGGTTCACTTTCCAACATTTCAATCGTCATAATACCCAATGACCATACATCAACTTTTTCATCATATTCACGTTGTTTGACAACTTCTGGCGCCATCCAATAAGGTGTACCTACCATAGTGGCACGTTTGCTTCGTTGATCAGTTAATTTGGCGCAGAATCCAAAATCTGTAATTTTGACACGTCCGTTCATGTCTAACAATACATTGTCCGATTTAATATCTCTATGGATAATATGCTTATCATGCAAGAATTTTAAACCTTGGCAAGTTTCACGGACTATATATGCAATTTGACTTTCAGTCAATGGAGAGTGGGAAGTATCATCTACAGGACTATTCTCGATTATATCTGTTAGAGACCCACCCTCCATGAATTCCATAACCACCCACAAGTCATCTTCAGTCTTTAAGTATGCTTCTAAAAAGTTAACGATATTCTTATGATGTGAATCTTTCATTACTAAAATTTCATTGACTATCAATTCCTTACGGGGTTGTTTAGATAGGATCATTTGTTTAATGGCTACTTTATCACCGATTCCTGGAATTTCGGATTCTTCAAATTCTGCTGGGGGTATATTAATACGTTTGGCAAGGTAAACTGATCCACTGGCACCTTGTCCCGCTTTTTCTATCATTTGGAAATATTCTGTTGGATCAGTATTGATTGTGACACTCTTTAATTTACTCATTATTTCAGCATTGGACATCGATGGTTTCGATTGTTTCCTAGGCTTAGTAACACCGGCGTTCTTCTTTGGCGCACCATTGGAAGTTTCTGGCTTTCTTGGGGCTTGTCTCAATGCCTGTGGAAGTGGTTGCTTATGACCTACCGCATGACCTTGCGGCGAAGATCTTTGTTCTTGACCTTGCTTCATAGCGTATGTTGCGGCTGAGACGCTTGTATTATTGTTCGCATGAGTTGGAGGAGTTGGGGCTGTACGTTGTGGATGGAGTCTTGGTGGTGTCGAAATCTTACCCCCAATTGACTGTTCTTGCAAATATGTCGGCGACGACTTTGTATATGGGTTGCTCATATTATGCAGAGGCTTGTACCCGTTAACAGGAGATCCTGCCTTTTGTTGATACGATGTTCCTTGGTTAGGTACATTACGTGCAGTATTACGTGGAGGAATCGCAGTTGTTGGTGAATGTTGCTGCCTTTGCTGTTGTTGCTGTTGACGATACTGGTTTTGAACATTGTGTAAGCGAGAACCAGTGGTGTTTAGGGGTGATAATTGAGGTTTATTTGGATTCATTGGTACTTTAGCTTTAGGTGGAGTTGGTGCATGTCGTTGCGGCTGTAAGTTTGTCGTCATCGCTGTGGTATTACTCTGGGAAGCGTTCCTCGAACCATTAAACTGAGCAAACTCATTTTTATGCCCCAAAGATGATTGGGATATATTGCTAGGATTCTTGATATTATTCAATAATTTGTTTGCGTTTTCATTGTTTGGGTTATTGTTAAGGTTATTGTTATTAATTCCATTATAATCTTGATAGAATTGTAAGACCTGTATAACTGCCGCAGAATTATTATTCCAATCCTCACCAGTTATTCTAGAATGTTTCAGCAACTTCTCCCAATTAGTAGGCATACCGACAAAGCTACCAGTTTCTGGATCGAAACCAACATGAACTTTGTGAGTGAAGTTGGTCGGTGAAGAAACCCCACTAAGTAACGGGCATTTCGCAAATATTGCGTCCAACCAACTATGAAGTTCGACTTCTGTCTTCGTTGCGATATATATTGATTTTTTTGAATCTGATGAACTCGATACGTTCGACGAAGATGAGGAGTATGAATTTCTATCACTGGAGCGTACTATTTCGAAACAGTTTTGCTTGATTTGGTTCCTACTAACTGCTACAATATTCGTTAAACTAATCTGCAAAATAGGTTCATCGGTTGACTTATCGTTCTTATACAGTGAAAGATATGAATCGTTTAGTATCAGATAACGTTTTTGCCAAAGGAATGATAGTATACCGTCATCTTTATATGAAACCCATCCTGTCTTTCTTTGTGATTTCAATGGTAAGGGAGAGCCTGCTCGTACCGGTGATCCATTGTTTAAATCAAATTGACTCATCATTTTTGTAATTGGTTTGGTTTGGTTATAGCCAATATTGTTACTAGTAGAACGTCCATGAGGAGGTTGAGGAGCTGGTCCAATATTCTGAAAGTCGCTGTCAGATATATCATTAATAGTTGCTGATAATGCCATTATATGTACGGAATGGAATGTTGTTTGAAGTAACTCGTGGCAGTGGTAAATGTAAGGTGATTCTCAATGAGATACGTGATAGTTTTTCGATTTGATCCGTAACGCAGAATGTATGCTAAAACTCGAAGAAGTCGTTCTTGATACAGATAAAATTAGTCTCCTTGAATTAAACAACAACAGCAATAAATGCTAACAAAAGATGTTTCCTAAATACAGAGATATACCGTTATTATGCTTCCCTCACAAAATTAATTTAAAAAACTCCACCAAATCTCTAATTTTAGATCCAAATCATCATGATGTTCCTCGAGCTGCATATTCTTTATTTTTCAATCAATTTTTGTCGCGTACCAAACAATTTCCTAATGCGGTAATTATCATAAGATGGAATGTATGACGTGAAGACATGTCAGTAAATCGACATTTATAAACTATTCAGGAGGAAAATTAAACATATCATAAATACTGTCATGACTTATGATAAAGTTTCTGCCAGTTAACGTCATTTGAAAGATAATGCAATAAATATAATCTATACAGTTTTTTAACTTTTTACTTTTTGGGCAATCGTTCCGCCTGCAAGAACTTGTCCCTTTGATAACCAATAATCTCGCCTTGTTTGAGAGTCAACGGTTGCCTTTCTTAAAGGTGATTCAGTATTTTCTTTTGAGTCTACAAGAGTTGAATCGTAAGCATCCTCATCATCCCGTAAACCCATCAAAGCATCTACCATTTTTGTTGCGTCGAGTTTTTGCTTTTCCTTTTTCTCTTTCTTCTCCTTCTTTTTCTCTCTCTTCTCCTTCTTTTTCTCATTCTCTATAGTTTGTAAACTATTCTCAACTAGTTTTTTACCGTCTTGCTTCTTCAAATTCTTCTTTCTCTTTTTCATTTCAGGTTGCTCGAAACGATACATTTCTTCCTGTTCCTTAATATCGTCTTCCAAATCATCGTCACTTGGATTCAAGAAAATGTCATCATGGACTATCCGACTGCGTTTCTTATGGTACTTCTCATTTTCCACGATTGCCCTATTTACTATTAAATCTCTCTCGTCTTTGAAATCTCTTGCTTTACCACGATATTTTATAACATTTCCCAAAATACTCTTACCAATTCTATCTTTGAAAGTGGCAGCATCCAATTCAAAACATTTATTAGTTAAAAGATCAAATGCACCTGCAAATGCTTTCTTAATATCACGTAAATTGAAAGAACTCCTACTGATATTGTTTGATGCGTCACCTGGATCTTGAATTGCTAATGTGAAACTACTTCTCGTGGGTAACAATGATCTCCATTCGCTCTTCGGTATATATGAGGGGTAACCATCTAACAAACTGATTGCAACTAGATCATATGCAAAATTCTTCCCATAAAGTTCGAAAAACTCTATTAGTAAAACACCTAAATTCTCTAAGGGATCAATATCGTTTGTCTTAATCCGGGGATGCATTGAAAGGAATGAATAAACTAAACATATTATTGTGAAACCTCCTAACCCACCTGTATGAACGTCATTCAATCTTCTAGCACTTAAAAATTGTTTCACAATTAAAATCAATTCTCTCAGACCAGGCGTAGCGGAAAGCCACTCCCGTATGAGTTTAGCTGCTTCAACACCATTTGTTCTTTCAAAAGAAACATCAATATGAATTTGTGATGATTTCTCAACAAATTTAATAATTGGTACACGTGCTTTTGCAATAACTTCAACTTGTGATGTTAATCCCTTCTGTTTAAGATGCCTTGCTAAATCATATAGGTATTGTCTTTGCTCTTTATCACCCATTTTACTATTAACTACACAATCAATATCTGAACCTGGTAGATACAAATCCGTGGCGTACGATCCAAAAATATGTAATTGTGAGTCTGACCATAATTCCTTTACAGCTTTACGTAATTTAGAAATAGTCTTGTTACGAAGCTCTATTTCTTCACGACTTGGGGATATGTAAGAAACAAAATCTTTAATCTCTAGAGTTAACCAATCTGCAATTTCTCTTTGCTTAGAATGATCTTGATTCAAAATCCATGGATAATCTGAGTTTTGCGTTAAATTAACTTTTTTAGGATGCCCATATTCATCAAAGGCTTCTATACCTTCACTTTCTTCACTATTTTGTTCGGCTTTCAAATTGGTGTCTTCTCCTGCTTTTTCATCATCATCAGCATCTTCTTCTGAACTATCAGAAAATCCAATGAAATCTTCATTCAGGTCTAATTTTTTCTGACCTTTTATTTTACTAAAAAAGTTATTGTTGTTTTCTATTGTGCCTGCACCGTTATCGGTATCGCTATCCATTTGAATAACTGGTATTTCTTTACCATTAAGATGGATTCCATTACCATCTTCATTCTGTTCGAACATTATTAAATCATTATAATTTCCGTCCTTAGCTAACTCATCATGATCACTGACATCCAAAGCTAAATTCTCATAATGATTGAATTGATCAAGAGGATGATTATTAAAAACTTTAAATGCTTTTTCAATTTTATTAATTGATGATTTTCTCATTTTCTTGAATTTTTTATTGCCTGAGTTGGTCTTCTTAGGAGATGATTTCAACCCCTTTTTGGATGCAATTTTCACCATTTTTTCTCGCGATCAAAGTTGGCTTAGATAAGGGATTGAAAATATATATCGTTCTCTTTTCAGCTGACGTATATGCTTTTCTGAAATAGAAGATGCTAAAATAATTGTTGTTGATAATTTGATGAAAATATCACTTTTTTGTTCAATATAAAATTTTTCAACTCATCGCTTTCCGTACGCACATAAGGTGAATTTTAGAAAATGACGCTCTCTACTTTAAATTCGCCAGTATATAAAATCTCTTCGATGAACAAACAAGTGTGTGACGAAATAAAGTAACAGAAGATTAAATTAGGCTTATATATAATAAAACGACTATTTTACGTTTGAGTTTGTGTATTTATTGAATAAGATCCCTATAATGCCGTAAACTGGCATTGAGAGACAACCTACGTGCTTACTATAGTGATTTTATTGATCCTCTTCTCTATGCATATGGGTAGGTATATTCCAAATACTGATACTATAAAGGAGAAGAAATGATCTGGTACAACAACTAAAAACAAGGAAAAATTAAATTAGCTTTATCATAAACAAATTATCTAAAATTATATAGGATGAAGGAGAGAAAAATATCTGGTAAAAAATTTATGGAATGAGGTATGGAATATACAAAATGCAGTTGAATATTGAAGTAACAAAAGAAGTAGGAAAGAGGAACTCGCTATATCTTTGTATTACAATAAACCTGCAGCAGCAGCAACAAATGCACCAATACCGGCAGCAGCAGCAATGTTAGCAGTGACACCGTTACCTAAATATGTACTGACACCAGCAGTAGTTTTAGTGACGCCAAGAATTGAACTATTGTGATGAACTAGAGAACTGGAAAGAGTCGTAGTTGTGTATGGAGTAGAGGTGGTCTTGACGGTCGATACGACTGATCTAGTCACTTGTGGAGTTGTTGTGACGTCAACATATGTGATACTGTCAGAAGTTTGAGAACAACCACCAGAACATGATGTAATAGTCTCTAGAACAGTGTTTTGGTTGGATTCAATAACAGTGGTAACATTGGAGTTAGCAGCCATGGCAGTAGCAAAGATAGAAGCGACAATGATTGATTTGTTGAATTGCATTATGTGATATATTAAAGTAAAGGAATGTAATTAGTTGGAAGTAAAAAATTAAGGAAGGACTATAGTTGGACTATTTTTTTTAGGAAGCTTTTTTGGAATAAATTTTTATTGCTTCTTTTTCTTTTCTTAGAGTGGAAACAAGAATTGACTATAAGTAGCTTTGGGACATTTTTTTCGATATATCAAGTTGTAATCTTTATATATTCATTGGAATATATTTTCTCAGTTTTGCCAAGACTATGTTAATCGCTTTCCCGTCTACGAAAATGAAAGTAGATGCATGTTTAAGACAGGTCGAATCATTCAGTATTTCCTAATTAGTTTAGTCAGTAATCGTATTTGAGGTTTCCCTACTTCTATAGCTACTTCCTTTTCGCGTTTTATTATGGCATTCTCTCATTATCTCAAATATTATTATGATAATTTTCGTGTTAGGCGTTTGTTTCTTTCACGTAACGCAGGAAAAAAAACGAATCGCGAAAAACTTGTACGTAGTGAGGAAAAACGTTTCAGTTCGTCATTTTTTTTGGCGTCTGTTAGAGGAAATGATCCATATATTTAAATCTGGAAGCCTGTCTGTTTGCTGGTAAAGGGCACCTTCTAGTGTTCCACTCAGTAGTTGCTTCTCATATTTACCTTTAATTATTAGGTAGACCGTGTTCATTCCGATAATATCGCCAATAAATGCAACACAAGGCTTATCTGTTAGCTCGAGAAGGGAATTTATCGACTACACTCATAGTATACTACTAAAAGGAGTCTCAAGAAAGTGCTAAGTTCTCCTACTGGTTACTATGGTCACCATCTTTTGTCTTTGAAGTTTCTTTGTAAAATAACATGGTTCATGTTTTCTCTATTAATGCGATAACATTTTCGATTGATAAAATATGTCTATCCAACCACCGTAGATATTACACTACTACTAGTCCGCTCAACTACTTAGACTGTAGAAAGTGTAAATATTTACCATATTTCTTAAAGGGGTTTTGAGAACTATGTTAAAATTATATCGAAGCCCTGTATCTTTATCCCGATAGCTATCAATGGTAAAAATGCATTTTATGTATTGGCCTTGATACTCTTATAAGCTTTTTACTTAATTATTCCTACAAAAAAAAAAGAAGAAGCATGACTAGAAATAGTACCGTCATTATTTTGGATTAAGGTTTTTATCCTTGTAACGAAAAGCTGGATGTGTGGCCATTTCTAACAAGTACCTTGAAACATCTAAGGCACCCCGAAGTATTGCAGTAACTACTCTACGGGAATGAACCTATGTAAAGAAGCCTAGAAAACATTTCGAGGCAAATGCGCAAACAAGTATTACAAATGTCAAAAAATATCTGTCTCTGTTCTTGTGGTCTTTTGTATTTTATGGAATTACGAATTAAACTACCACTATTTTACAAATTTGTTAAATCATTTATCATAATAATATTATCAAAATAATGCTATCAATGAGAATTGTTTCCATTGTTGTTATAAAATTTGGAAAAAGTAGGCCTAATCAAAGAATCGTTTCGAAGACATATAACCTATAAAATCACTGATTCTTATACCCTATATATACAGTAATATATAGTAATAAGTGACACAGACCGAATTTTTTATACTGACAGCAGTGTGTCCGACACTGTGTGTCGTCGTTTTTAACGGCTTTGAAAAAATTGGAAAAAAATATCTTCCCTGAAAAATTATTTTATAAACGAAGAGTTTTCAGAACATCCATTTTTCATTTTTAACTCTCAGTCTTGATTCTAGATTTTTTTTACAAAGGAGAAAGAATCCAATCCAAGAACATATACTTACAACCTAGCAATTCACAATGGGTATTGATCACACTTCCAAACAACACAAAAGATCCGGTCACAGAACCGCTCCAAAATCTGACAATGTCTATTTGAAATTACTTGTCAAATTATACTCATTCTTAGCTCGTATGTTATTACAATTTTTTTTACCATATGGATTCAAGGATTCTGTTTATTCAGCCAAACTACTTACTGAATGTATCGGTAACTTTTCTTACCAAATACATTTTTTTTTTAAACTGATCTTTCTCTTCAATCTAATTACAATATAGAGAATGGGTAAATCCGTACTCTATTTTGGGAAAGAAAGAAAAGTTTTCAATTCTGCGAGTGCATTGATACCATAATAGTATTCAATCGTGCGGCCAATGAGCAGGATCTTCAATTCTGATTAGGAAAAGGTGGCAAATTCGATGCCATGCTTTCCTTTTGAGAATGTTTCCAAACAAAAACCTTGTTATCCAATCCGAAATTTACTAACATATAATCTCCAAAAAAAATAATTTAAATTTTTTTTGGTCATTTCTTGTAGGTCGTACTGATGCTCCATTCAACAAGGTTATCTTGAAATCTTTGTTCATGTCTAAGATTAACAGACCACCTGTTTCTGTCTCTAGAATTGCCAGAGGTTTGAAGCAAGAAGGCTCTGCTAATAAGACAATTGTTGTTGTTGGTACCGTTACCGATGATGCTAGAGTTTTCGAATTGCCAAAGACCACTGTTGCTGCTTTGAGATTCACTGCCGGTGCCAGAGCTAGAATCATTAAAGCTGGTGGTGAATGTATCACTTTAGATCAATTAGCTGTCAGAGCTCCAAAGGGTCAAAACACTTTGATCTTGAGAGGTCCAAGGAATTCCAGAGAAGCTGTTAGACACTTTGGTATGGGTCCACACAAGAACAAGGCTCCAAGGATCCTCTCTAAAGGTAGAAAATTTGAAAGAGGTAGAGGTAAGAGAAGATCTTTGGGTTTCAAGGTGTAAGCCACTTTATTACCTGCAACTCTTCTTCAACATTCTTCGTACTATTAATTTTGTATATTAGCGTAGCTTAGTTTTATAATAATTGAGCCTAAATGAAATAAAATCGACTATTCATACTATTTAAAGTATTGTTTCATCTATATATAATTCAAGTGTTAGTTATAATTAACATAAATGCCTAGATAAAGACAGTTAACTCGCAATAATACATTGGCAAGCCACTAAATTGTTATCTGGACTACCAGTTAGAACCATTTGATTTTCATTAGCAAGAATATCGAACTTCCTAATATCATTGTGTGGATAGAATTGGGTGTTATTGCCTAATTTGCTATGATTTCCTCGGTGTAGTTCATGTTTTCTAAAGTATTCTTCCTTATCCACGTAGACAATATTGTCGACGCCATATTATTAGATTTGTATTCACTCTGTGAAGTCGTGACTGCTGTAAACCCGTACATCTTGAGCCAGACCAACGAAAAAAACTGTCGGCCCAGCACCATCCGAAATTTCTGTCTAACTAACTAGTAACCTCCTTCAAACTTGGAAATATTCTCCTTCTAGAGGTTTGGGATCCAACCTACGTTCTAGAAGGTGATGCTGTTCCATTCAGAAATCGTCTTCCTAAAGATCTCCAGCTCAGCGTGCTGTAGACAGAACCATATCTATGGGGCGGGCGGAATCCATACCACCTGCACTGTGCCATAGTGGAAATTCGTAGGAATAACAGTAAATTAGATACTATAGATAGTGAGCATACATTAAAATAGATATATTTTAGAGTAATATAGCGCTTTGTTAATAAGAACCAATATAACCACATATAATTCATAATGGCAGGTGTTTCCGTTAGGTATGTACTCTTGGAACGATAAAAATGAACCCATCTGCGAATATTGGAATGTGATTTTTTAATTGAAATTGAAGATTGATCTCACCATATATGAACAAGCTACTATACTATTTATTCCGATTATGCAAATACCATTTGAATGATTGCTGGAAAGTATTCTTCCTGCTATACAAGTTTTAACTAGTTTGATCTAACATCTGAACGCAACTTTGAAACATTCGAGACAGCATCATATTGGATATTTATTGAACTCTTACCTTTTTTGTTACATTAGAAATATAAGAATGGTATAACCTAATAAAATGTTTGGAAGTTTGGTAATAAACAACCTATAATTGTATAAAAAAATCCTCATCTTCAATCTTCGACTGTCATATGCAGTTCAAAATATTCCCAAATAAATTAAAGTTTAATTTTTTTTACTAACAATCATGGAATAAACACCATTTTGTGAATGTTTATCATATCTTTTAATGCAGAGACGTTGCAGCTCAAGATTTCATCAATGCTTATGCTTCTTTCTTGCAAAGACAAGGGAAATTAGAAGTTCCAGGTTACGTTGACATTGTCAAGACCTCTTCTGGTAACGAAATGCCACCACAAGATTCTGAAGGTTGGTTCTACAAAAGAGCTGCTTCAGTTGCCAGACACATTTACTTGAGAAAGCAAGTCGGTGTCGGTAAGTTGAACAAGTTATACGGTGGTGCCAAGAGCAGAGGTGTCAGACCATACAAGCACATCGATGCTTCTGGTTCCGTTAACAGAAGAGTTTTACAAGCTTTGGAAAAGATTGGTGTCGTTGAAATTTCTCCAAAGGGTGGTAGAAGAATCTCTGAAAATGGTCAAAGAGATTTGGATCGTATTGCCGCTCAAACTTTAGAAGAAGAAGAATAAATTTAAAAACAAAAATTAAAAATTCATAATCATAACAATAGTAGTAATATAACAATAACATAATTATTAATGCTAATAATAATATTAAAAAAATATAAACAGTTATAACCATGTGTGTTTTGTTATGTGCTTTTATTTTCAATTGATCTGTTTAATTGCTTATGTACAATTTGCCATATCCTTCATTTTTTCCAGTAAAATTTCATACAGACTTATTCTCCGCGTCATAACTTTCTTCTCATATATTATTATAGATTCAGGTTGAAAATCGTTCTCATCTAACTACTTAAATTCCAAAAATGCAATAAATAAAATATATATTAACGAAAAGAATGTAGAAAGCGAGCTTACTTGAATGTTTATAATATTACAACTTGCAATCATATTCCGCTCTATAACGAACAGGATATGTTGCATAATCTACAATCTATACTATAGTTTATACATATTTCATTTATATAGATATATATTTGCTTATATAAGAAAACATTAGATATGGTTATCTGCACTTCTCAAAACTTAGACCTTAAAACTTTCTAGATTATTTCAGGCCGTTCGTGCTCAAAGGCATAATCAATTAGGAAGGACATAGAATTTCGTCTTTACTATGATCTATTGTATGGATGATATCCATTGTTATTCCCACGTCTATTGTGTTGGGTACGGCCGCGGTACCCGCGGAAATTACCTTGATTTCCACCATCTTGATCATCAGCATTTGGCGTAGCAGATTCAGAAGAGTTATCACCACTTGGTGCACCAGTTGGTGGAACACCACCGTATGGAGGAGCACCACCCATTGGCATAGGCATTGGCATAGGCATAGTTGGCTGGCCTGGTTGACCAGCCTGTTGATACATTTGACTATAATCCATTCCTGTTTGTTGCTGTACTTGTTGGTAGTAAGCTTGCATTTGTTGATAGTAATCATTCATTGCTTGAGGATCGTACATTGGATTCATACCGGCGGCTGCAGCCATCATTTGATTTTGGTACATTTGCTGTTGTGGTGGTTGTGACATTGGGTTATTATTATACGATCTTGAACCACCACGTCCACCGTTACCATATGAATTATTTCTTTGGTTATGCCTTGGTGCAGCTCTCTTAATTTCAATTTGCTTATCTTTAAATTGAATATATTTATTTTGACAAACTCTATCAACAGCTTCACCTGAATCGTAAGTGATAAATCCGAAACCTCTTGATCTACCTGTATCTTTATCTAACATTAATTGAGCATCAATGATAGTTCCCCATTGAGCGAAGAATTCTTCAAATTCTTTTGGTCTAACATCTGGACCGATACCACCAACGAAAATCTTACCAGTTTTATCTTGTTCTTCTCTTGGGATAGCTCTCTTTGGATCAATAACTTTACCATCTAAGATATGTTGACTTTTGACGACTTCATCGACACTTGATGGATGTTCAAATGAAAGGAAACCAAACCCTCTTGATCTACCTGAATTGGCATCTTTCATAATCTTTAAATCGACGACATTACCATATTTACTGAAATAGTCCTTTAATTTCTCTTCAGTAGTTTCCCAGTTCAAACCACCAATGAATAATTTACATGATTCCTTTGATAAATCTGCTCTTGGCCCACCCGTTTGTGCACCACCTGTTTGACCACCATAAGCCTGTGCTTGAGAAGGTAATGGAACAGACGAGTATGGCGACGCTTGTGGAGGTTGTTGTTGTTGCATTGGCATCGTTGGAGGATATGGAGACGCTTGACCGTATGGCATTGGAGGAGATTGATTTGGATAAGCAGGAACATGTGGTTGAGGTTGTGCCCATGGTGGATTATTTGGCGCCATATTTGAAACGCTATTTGATGATGTTTCAAGAGATGGTGATTTCACTGATGTATCTGGTTTAGTAGACTGCTGAGCCATTTGACTAATATTTGAAGATAAAGCTTGCAAGGCAGCTAATTGATCTAATTGTGAAGTCGTACTTGTAGGTTTGTTCGCAGATTCTTTATCTTCTTTGGATTCATCTTTTTTAGTGTCAGATTCTTCAGCAGTCTTTTCCTTCGAATCATCTGATTTTTCTTCTACTTTTGTTTCATCTTTTGACGTTGGCTCTTCAGTATCTTTTTTGCTATCGTCTTGCTTATCTGTAGTCTCAGTAGAGGAGGTTACAGCTGCTGTCGTAGGTTCAGCTTGTTCCTTTTTATTTTCGGTAGTTGTAGAAATATCTTTTGATGAGTCTTCACCATAGATATCGTTAAAGTCTTCTTCGTCAGAGCTCATTTTTTCTATATTTATTTTATAAGTAGTTTAGATGAATTTACTCTAAAATTTCGGTTTAGATGCTGTTACTAATAGAACTAATAGATTTGCTTTATCTAGTTATGAAATAGAACCTTTCTGGTTAATCTTAGTTTATTGCGATTGTATAGAATAAAGAACAAGTTTATTCAAATATGCTTCTTATACTAAAAGTCTAAATTGGTTTTTCTCTTTGTTTGTGAATAGAAAGAAGCTAGCTTTACTCTAGTTTAAACCTATTTGTGGATTTTTCTAATCTGTTTATATGGTTTGAACTATTATTTTTATTATTCTTATAAACTAATAAATAGTTGAAATTAGTATGAATGAATGATGTATACTAATATAATGGATAATAACTATGTTATAAAAACCTTTGGTTTCTTTCTAATTGAATTATGCTCTAAATTTCTGTGATACTGTGCTGAAAACCAAAATAACGGAATGAATTATATCAAGGAGACGAAAAGATAGTTGTTCCCTTTTGATGTTCCTTTTATATGCTAATTCTCTCCCAAAAAAAAATTGAAGGAAAAACATTTGGGCAAATTGTTCGTGAATTATAAACTCGCTGTGAAGTCTGGGTGTAAGCCGTTTAGAAATGACACAGATAAAACCGCTCTACAGCATCTGGATCATCTAGATATAAAGTTCAGTGGTCTACTGCGTCATGAATACCTGTGTGTTAGCTTTTTATGATATATGCATGTCATTGTCTATAAATATATATATTATATCTAATACTTCTTATGAGGTCCGTTAACGCATGCTTATATAGTCTTTAATGTGGAAGACGCATGGGGTGCACTGTCTATTTTATACTTGAAAAATGGATCAATGACATTCTTTTCAGTAGCAACAGGGCGAAGAGGATGATTGTCTCTCTTGCTCAGAACCTAAAGGCTTCGTAATATCTATAACTTTCCCCTTGGTTGCGGGTTTACTACTTCTCTTTGACAATTCCTTCTTCTTTTGTTGTAATTTCTTTGAACTATTTTGCTTATTTGAAAAGTTTCCAGATTTATCAGATTGAGAAGAAGTTCGGGATGATTCTTCAACAAATGTTGCATTCATATCTACGATAGTCGAATTAAACGTCCCCAGTTCATTGTATGGATCTAAATCTTCTCGCGACATACGTTTAATAAACCTATTCCTAACGGTACTTCTCGGGCTTTCCTCCTCAAATGATGGTTTATGTCTATTTTCCTCACAGAAAGTACTGCCGCTGTTGCTATCAGGTGATGATGCCCCTTTAGCAGCTTCAACGCCTAAAGGGTAGTAGCTATGTTCGTAACATCCACTCTCTATTAAGTCCATCAGTATAAGATTAAATGTTCTTTCGACGTTATTTTCCCATTTGCATGATACTTCAAAATTCCCAGAAATTGCCAATCCATAATCATATTCCATGTTGGTAATCATATTTAAAACATCTTCATGATTCACTTGTCTCTCTTTATACATATCCACTTTATTCCCCACAAGGTAAAATTTCACTCTTGATAAGTCTTTAAATCTCAAATTATCTAAGACATCCTTAAGCCATACTTGACAACAATTTTGGAAACTTTGTAAATTACAAATATCATAACTTAAGATAATACCATCTGAGACTCTATAAAGAGAATTCATCATTACATTTTTAAATCGTTCCTGACCAGCGGGATCCCAAAATATACAATTAAATCTTTTATCACCACCTATATTAATTAACGTGGTCTTTATATCAATTCCGATAGTTGGTCTCGTGTTAATAATGATCTCATTCTGTTTGTTACTTGCATCTTTTTTGCCGTCATTGTCCTTCTGTTTCATATCAACGTAATCATATGAAGTGTAGTTGTCATTATTATCATTAACGTCCATACTTGTGCTATCCATGTTTTTATTCAAAAGAAGTGATTTTCTCTTTAATAACATGTCATCAAAATCATTCAAACTAAATCTTTTCAAATTCTTAGTCTTTCTTTCTTGAAACTTTGTATTTGTCAGTACAGTCTTTTTTAATTTAATCATATTATCTGTATGTATAGTATTGTGTGATGATAATTTTTCATTATTTTCAAATTTTGAATATTGAATGGGCATTGTCTGTTTTCTATCGTCATAATTGTTGTTGATGGATGTAGTTCTTTTTTGCAATTGTGAGGAAGGTCGATTTAATTTAAATGAGGAAGTTGATGGGGAATGGCTGCTTAATTCATGGCAATAACTTAAGATCATTGATGTCTTCCCGACATCGGTATCACCGACTAATAAAATTTTCAAATTGTTTGTTGGTATATTAGGATTTGAAAGTGACTTAGACGAAAGTGGTGAATCAATCGATGGCCTTAGTGATGTGTGACGTGGAGATGAGGATGATAATTGAGGGTCTGATCTTTCAATTCTATATAGTGAAGCAGATGATGATTTCCGATCTTGGGTTGAATGGCTCCCGTAACCTATGCCAAGACCAAGTGTGGCAGTAGATGATCGAGCACTGGATGGTGCTGTAACATTTGGCGAGGTGGTCAATATGGGCGAAAGTAGGAGATTCGTTGTTGAATATCTTTTACTATTTCGTGAGTTATGAAATTGCGGATTATGATCGATCATTCTTTTTTGTTAATTCTCGAGGTTGAACAACGGAAGACACACTAAATACGATCAGTAAATTCACAAACCGGTAGAAGCTTCCTAACAATAACAGGCGTATATATTGGGTGATATGGCAGGTCTCAATTGGCTGTGCTTGCACTATTATTGATGACCAATTTCAAAGCATAATTATTATAGTCTAGCTTTAAATTATTAGATCAAAGGTATTCAAAACAAAACGAATGCACGGCGCCTTTACGTGTCCGTCAAATTTTTTCAGTAAATAAACAAACAAACAAAAATCTCAAATGGAACCAAACAGAACACAAACAAAACTAATTTGGTAAAATAAGCAGCCAAAAAGATGATGAGTTTTGATAGAGGCCAGTTCCCTTACATATGATCTTAACCATAAATTTAAAAATCAATATTTGTGCATCTATGTATAGACCATTCCGGCGTATAAACTAGGGTCCGTATGCTGTTTAAGTACAAGTCCCTGGTTCACCTTGGTGAACGGAGTTACAACATTTCTCGAAAGAACAATTCGAGCTGGGTGACTACCTTGTCCTTTATGCTCATATATAATTATGATCTAGATGTAATGAAAAACAGTACACTGGGAATTAGTAGGGGATTTACTGATTGTGTGAAGATACCATTTTTTAATCATTTCCCTACTCTTTTAACCCCAGTCAACGGTCTCGTTTCATATATAAAGGAGGGGACCGAAAAAATGAAAGAGATTTTTCTCTGTCCAAAGCTATTTAAGTAGTAACTATTAGGGAAGGTACTCGCCTGTGTATATAAACATCTCCCCTGTTAAAAAACTTTGCCAATCACATCTAGTTTCCACAAAGGTAAATATCGTAGAAAAAATAAAGTTTATGTTGTGGTTCCGGAAGATGTCGGATCTAAATTATTGGCCATCTTTAGACCAAAGGGAGACCTTAGCCCTATTGATATTATTAGCTTGAGGCCTTGACATAGAGTCAGCAAGTAATTAGTTTTCAATATGCGTGACTTTCGTCCTGCTAAATTCCACTTAGGTTTGAAATGCAGGCAAAAGTTTGTTAATGCCGCTGAAGTCATTTCGACTCTGAGGTCAAAGGATTAGGTTCATATTTAATGTTCCCCAATTTAACTGAACTATCACTTTAAGGGTTACCCAAAAATCAGCATTTAGCGGGGCCCATTTATATACTCCGATGGGTTTGAATACCCCTGTACTGCCATATGATGGAATCCTTCAAACTTTCTTGAATAATTGTTGTAAAAGATAATGCCTTAACATTTTTCTGCATCTTATCAAGACTTATCACCTTACTTTTCTATATAATATACTTTGATGAAAATGACGTTACTTTTAATAGGAGCTTCCTTAGTGGACCATATCCCTAGGAGAATGCTAAACCGTTAAATATATATTACGTAGAAAAAAAAAAGGTTATTCTACAGCATATACCAAGCTAGCTAAACAATAACAGGGCACTGTGATAATATTGGTCCTTTGGTAATCAATTCCTCAGCTCCCTCAAAGTAACATAACTGACGTTCTTTATATATGTGACGCCATAAATCCTTTGACGTACCATGTCAGTGGGCGAAGTTCGCAAAAGGGCGCAAACAGTGCACTGTGTGATATATAACCTTATATATAAGGTGTAGAATTGGAATGGAATGGAAAGGAAAGGAATTACTCCTTGTTACAAAGGCATTTGTAAATAGGACAAGATTGTTGTTCATCAAACGTAGAAAACCCCAAGCATACAGCATTAAACTCAGTTTCACAAACATGTCTGTTGAAAATCGTCCACAACCTCCTCCACCTTATGAAGAAACAGATTCGATAACAAACCCACCAAATGGACCCTTTATACCTGATGATTTCAAATATACAGTAAGGGTCAGTTCATGCGAACCACAAGTTAGAGAGTTCTTTATGAATAGAGTGTATTCCATATTATCAGCTCAACTTTTGTTAACTTCATCCTTCACATATTGGGCCACCCAATCTCCGACATTACAGAGTTTCATACAAAATCATATCGGTATATGGATTCTTTCTACCATCTCTGCTTTAATCCTTTGTTTCTTTTTAGCATTTACACCACGTAAAGATGATTACATTTCAGAAAATATTGAAACGGGTCCATCAAATTCATTAAGAGAACCTTCTACTCCATGGTATGTCCTATCCAAACGCTCACAGTTATTTGTCTTGGGGTTATTTACGATCGCAGAGGCATACTCTATCTCCATTGTTGCATTAACTTATGATGAAAAGACCATCCTAAGTGCTTTGTTCATCACTACTATTGTCGTCATCGGTGTGTCATTGACTGCGATGTCTGGTAAATTTGAATTTGCTCTTGAATCCGCCACATCAATATATTATTGGTTGAATTGGGCTCTTTGGATCATGATCGGGATGGGATTCACTATGATTTTCTTCGGAATGAACTCTACCATGGATCTAATATATGGTTGGTTTGGTGCAATATTGTTTACTGTTTATTTATTCGTGGATACACAATTGATCTTTAGGAAAGTTTTCCCTGATGAAGAGGTTAAATGTGCTATGATGTTGTATTTGGATATTATTAATTTGTTTTTATCCATTTTGAGAATCTTGGGGAATTCAAGTTCAGATGATTAAAATATACGTACATACGTGACTTATTTCCTTAACGTTAATGACACTTCTATATTTAAATCGTCTGACGTAAATCTATGTATAATTTCGTGTTAGTTTTTATATAAGAGTAATACAATAGGTATCTCAATTCGTCATCAAATTTTTTAGATGTTATTCTATAGACTAAATATAAACGTTTGTTTTAAACGTTGAGACACCCCTAACTTATTATCTTTAAACGATTTTTTAAATTACAAAAATTAATACTATATGGTAGATAGTATTCTTTCTTTTTTATTTTTCTTTTTTTTTAATTTTTGATTATTTTTTTATACTAGATGAAAATGTTGTTTATGAGTTTTGTAAATATTTAAGAATAGATTATATTTTTAAATTAGATTAAATGTAACCGATTCTGTTAGCAATGTCCAAAGCATCGTAGTCAGCAGTTAATCTAACGTAAGCCTTCTTAGTACCATTTGGTCTAACTAAAGTGTTAACAGATAGAACATCAACTTCATATAATTCCTTAACAGCCTTCTTAATTTGATACTTGTTAGATTTCATAGAAACTTGGAAAACTAAAGTGTTACCATCTTCAACCTTCTTCATGGCAGTCTCAGAAGTGATTGGTTGTTCAATAACCTTGTATGAATCTAATCTGTTGTAATGAGGAACAGCTTTAGAAGCATATTTTGGAGATCTAGCTAATTTTAAAGTCTTTGGTAATCTGAAAGTGGCAGAGGTTCTAACCTTCAAAGCCTTCTTACCATTAGTACCCTTGACGACAGCTTTCTTAGCAGCAGTAGCCTTAGCTATTTAAAAAAAGATAATGAATGTATTATTCGATAAAAAAATACTTGCACATCATATTCTTGTTAGTAATCCTGGCTGAATATTAAGTTGGAATTAACAGTCTAATGAGCGATATTATTGTGCTGAAACAAAATTTATAATTTAATTGTACTTCCTATAGTATTCATGTATGTCCCCCATTTGAAGTGTGAGTTTATAGGTAATTGCTAATATTCCCTATAGAAAAGTTTCCAGTAGCCTTTATTATATTACTGTTTCATTTCTTGATGTTAAACGCTTCAATTTTACCCAGTATCATATGTCTTAGTTCATTTGCCCACTCTAGTTATGGATCTCAAAATTATGATTCAATGTACGCATGCCTGTGAATAATCGGGATCTGTTGGACTTATCTCGTTCATAATTCGCCACTATTACAGGTTTAAAAGATTGCAGTTGTACATACCAGATGGAGCCATTTTTCGTTATAATCTTTGGTTTCTTTAATCGAATAAACTATGAAATTGAACGTGCACTTGCAATTTAACTTACCTTATGCCATCTTGCATCAATGCAATAATACTAAGCTCACTTACTTACTACGCACCATTTCTCACTCACCGCGCCTGTAGACTACTAATTTTCCAGATTTTTATCTCTGAAGAATTTCATTATTTTTTTGCTGGAAAAATCAAAGAAAAACGATGCCGAACTTGGATTTAAACCCATACATTGTGGTAGTTTTCTTAACAGCCGTAACTTGCACTTTAAGAACTGGCAGTCACAATTTTAGCAAAACTTTTGTAATACATCACCAAACAATCAACATCTTAAGATCTTGTTCTTGATGGTCTCCTGCTTCAAATGAACTATTAAATAAGTCGCTCCAATCGAAGTAGTACCTACATTCTGTCTATGTTAAATGCTTTTCTCTATGCGCTGTTCTTCATTGAAAAATCGTGTGCTTAATACATCATTATTTACATGAGATATAAATTGAAGAACCTAGAAATATCCAAATAAAAAAATCACAACCTTCTAATCTTTGGTGATCTAACCCCACCAAACTTCAATGGTGTCTTATCTGATATTCTTGCTACATACTTCCTAATATTATTACCTTCTTTCCCATTCAAAGCAGCTACAAAAGCAGATCTACCTTTACCAAAATCCCTCATAACAATTTCGATCTTCTTATCAGTCAGCCCTTTCTCCTCAATCATTTGGAACGCTTTCGTTGCCGTTTGGAACCCAGCTTCGTATTCACCTCTTGCAGCCTTTCTGAAGCCTAAACAACCAGTCGAAATGGCAAATTTAACCTTTTGAGGTAATTTCATATAATACAATACCATTTCATTGTATGATAAATTAGGGTTCTTTTTCTGAAATGCTGTATCTTCAACAACAGCAGAATATGTAATATGTGTATTGTTTTTAGTGAATCGACAACTCAAGACGTATTTTATAGTATTGATTGTCCCTGTTTTGGAATTAAAATCTCTTGGTGACATTATATTTGCTACATTAGCATTTTTATTTTGAGTTAGCTTGTTTCTCGACGCATATGATGAAAATATGTTATTTGTTGTGTCAGTCAAATAATCACTTGGTTTTGACACATTTTCTTCGTTAGTTTTATTCGATAGAATATTTGTGGTAGAGATATATCGGAATGACTTTAGAGAGTGTATAGTGGGGACTCTTTGAATGGAGGAGGGTGATAATCCTCCATGTCTGAAAATATGTAGTTTCATCAGTGTAGACTAAGTTATTGTGACTGCCAGTCCTATTGGATTCGATATCTTCAGAGTAAATGGGAGCTCAAGGGAATATGGCCGTAGGTTACCTTAAAATTGTTCATTAATTATATATTTCAATATTTTATATTTTAGAACAAGCGAACTTTCCGGCGCTGGACCTACAGGTCAAAACAATGAGTGTCATCACATTCATCCATGGTTTGTGGCAGTTAGACTACCTTACGTATTTAAGACACATATTCCACTTTAAATAGAAGTATATATTTTTTATATCATTTTCCACATATTGACTTGCTGCGTTCTAGGGGGGTTGCGGCTACAAGTAGACAGTCCCAGCATCAAGAAGATGTTATAAAGCCAACTGTGTACTGGCCTGAATGAACTCATAATAAAAGCATATCTTCTCTCGACGAATACTATCGATTCTCGTCAAAGATATACACGATGATTATGGAGTAGACTAACAAAATTTAACTTATATAGCATTGAATATTATTAACATATTGATATTATATTTTCCGCAATTTTTGACAATAGAATCAATCGTGGAGATTATGTATCATATTGCAAGGAAGTTTGATGACTCTTCTTCACCCATATTTTGAATAGACCATGTGATAATACAACTTAAAAATATACAAAAATTTCCCAATACATTATTCACACCCATTCCCAACGCTGGATACTCAGTATAATCTTCCATAACGTATTTAACAATCAAAATGACAATGGAACCCGCAAAGCCACCTGCAGTTAATGCACATCCAATAAATAAAATGAAACTGGAAAGACCTTTATTTTCAACCCCCATCCGTTCCATTGTAATTTGTCGCCTTTCAATAGAATTAATAACGATCATCCCCAATATACTACATATGAAGGAGATCCAATCCACAAATGTAACCTGAACATCTGACCCGTTATTTAACTTGGAAAATAATGCAATGTCCAAAAGTAAACATACCCCGATACCAAACAAGGCACCTGCGATGTATACAAACCACGTCTTGAACGAACCCAATGACAATGAACCATACGGTAAGCGAAATAATCTATTTTCTTGATCATCCATCCTTATTCGAGACCCTGACGTATTTGGCAGTGTATAGTATATTTAAAAGATGCAAAGTTGTTATTCTTTTGTAGGAATATATTTCCCATTGTCTTTCTTCCATCTGGAGCATCAAAAGCTTAAACCCTTTCTTATACTTCGATGCCTCACCAGAAGAAACGTCAGTATATACTTTCCAAATTATTTATTTAACAATTTCTGACACTTCAGGGACCCAGACACCGTCTTGGAAAATTTTTCTGAAAAATTTAATAGAGACGAGATGAGATGAGATGAGCTTTTAAAGATATGTAAGATAATAAAATACACAAAAAAACAGTATTTTTCATTGATTTTGTATAGGGTGACAACTCAGGCTGATTTAACAACTTTATCCTCTACTTCATCAAAAAAACTATACCAATGCCAAGAAAGAAGTCAGCTGCTAAAAGAGCTAGAGAAACTGCTAAGAAAGCGCAACTAAACGAATCGCCTAAGGAACCTGTTGTATTGAAAGCAGATGTTGAAGACGCGAAACTAAAGGTTGAAAAAAATGATGTTTCCGATTATAATGATGAAGACGATGAAGATGATGAAACAAGTGAAGATGAAGATGATTTTGGTGAATTAATCACTGAGGATGTCGAAGAAGGGATCAATAAAGTTTTGTCGGCTATTAGAAATAATGAAACTGATAAATTATTGAATCCAGAAGTCAAATTTTTCGAAGATCCAGAAAAGGCTGTCGAAAAGTTAACTAGGACAGAAAAACATAAACCTATTTATTTAAAAGATTATCATAGAATGAATATTTTGTCTGGGGAGGCGGCAAGAGACGATGATGATACTGAGCAAGAAACTGTGGATGGTAAACAATCTTACATCTCACAGCAAAAGGAAGAGAAGAGTCAATTATTGAATGAGATCAAAAATGCATTTGGAAATTCCGATGATGAAAAAGACGAAGAAGATGATGATGGTGAAGATGCTTTCTTAAAGAAAAAGGAACCAACAAAAGATCATGACAACGATGATGCCAGTAAGATAATTTTGGCAGATCCTAAGGAAAATGCAAATCAATTCTTAGAAGAATTCGTTGAGCAACAAGCTTGGATCCCAAGAAAGGGTGATAAAGTTCTATCGATGGATGGTGATATGAATGAATTAGAAGATGATGAAGAATTTGAAGACGCTGTAGAAAAATTTGAAAATGCGTATAACTTTCGTTACGAAGATCCCAATGCTGCAGAAATTGTTTCTTACGCACGTACTCAAGCCACATTAAGAAGGTCACAAACATCCTCCCGTAGAAGAAAGAGAGATGAAGAAAAGCAAGTTAAAGAACAAAATAAGACCGAAAAAGAGAGAAAGATACAGAAAAAGAAAACAAAGAAAATCAATCAATTGACTGATATCCTAGAACAATTAAAGAAAGAATATGGGGCTGAAATAAATGAAGATATGGTGAAAAAAATTACTGATACTTTATTAAAGAATGATTTTAAAGATGATGAATGGGATAAGGTTGTCGCGGACTTGTTTAATGAAGAGTTTTATAATCAAGAAGGAAAACCGACTTGGGATGATGAAGACGATGATATTATGGCGGACTTCTATGATAAACAAAAGGAAGAAGCTGACAAAATTCTAAATGAAAATAATTCTGAAGATGAAGATGACTCTACTCATAATGAGGCGGAAATAGATAACAACGATGCGGAAGGTCCAGAAAGGAAGAAATCTAGAAAAGATAAACAAAAAGATAAGAAATCTAAAAAAAAGGAAAAGAAGCAACTGGCAGAGTTGGTTGAAAATGCCATTGAACAGAACAAATTAGCTATTGTAGATGAGGTAGAGGAAGAAGAAGAGGAAAGAAAAGGTAGACTTCGTTCTAAAGAAGAACAAACTTTAAAGTTCCGCTATAGAGAAGTTTCTCCAGAAAGTTTTGGTCTAACAGCAAGAGAAATATTTGCTGCCGATGATACTGACTTAAACGAGTTCATTGGTTTGAAGAAGTTTGCTCCCTACAGGCCTAAGGAGCTGAGAGCCAAAGATAAGAGGAAAGTAACGAAATCAAGAAGGCTTAGAGATTGGAGAAAGAAAGTGTTTAAAAATGAAAAAGGCCTAACCGGAGAAACTGACGAAATTCTAATTCCACTTGAAGAAAAAAAGGTCTCTGAAGAACAGCATCATCATAGCGACAGAAAACGTAGTAAAAAGAGAAAACATACTTCGTCTTAAATAGAATAAGTAAAATAAAAGAGCTTATACTTTAGTTGCAGTGACGTCATTAATAGATGACGTATAATTAGGGGCGGCGCGCCGCGACATAGTTTATCTCGCGTCACACGCGACATAGCATTGCTTGTTGGTTTTAACTCCTGGTCTATAAAACATCACTTTCTTCAACTTGAAGCTAGACTACGTAGTTTACTGTTGCAAAATCATCTGCAATCTGTAACGAATGGTTGAAGGGTCGATTTTTGGCGTTAGGTGGTGAGTAACTGACGACCGTACCAAATAAGAACATTTTGGAAATATTGAATTCAAAATCTGAATGTTTTTTGTATTCTTGCTTGGAATATTTAAAATTATAAGTGCTATATGGTAATATGTAAAAATGTGACGTTATAATTAGTTCATTACAACGTATTGTTGTAAATGTCTATAGTATTTGTGTGTTATGTCGACATTGGATACAACCAAAGAAATTAAAAACGGAAGGTCATAAGTACTTCGCTTATTGATAACGGCTATACCTACTTGCCATACTGGATTTAGACTGTTTTGAATATACAGAAGTACTCCTGGTGCTAATTGTAGACGAAACTTCATCGTCATCATCATTATTCTTGTCAGGGTGAGGACGCCAACTTGCTGGTAGATACTTCCAAAAGTAGTTCGATTTCCTAGGATTGTTTGTAGTCGTCAATATAGGTTTGTTGATACGTGTAATCCAAACGTTTGCAAATATCCAACCACCAATTCCGATTGCGAATAATACACCAAAGATACCAAAAAACCAAGCTAAATTTCCGACATCTCTACCTGGTACTTTAACGTTCATACCAAATAACCCGGTAATAACATTTAATGGGATCAACATTGTACCTAAGATGGTAACTTTACCTAAAATCTCACTTACCCTATTATTAGAATTAAAAGATTCAACTTGTAACTGGGCCAAATAATTGGCATGTGTTCTAGCAAAAATATTTTCGTAGGAACGTAAATTATTTTGCATAGTTAAAATATGATCTTGAATATCACCTAGATACATTGCGATATCTCCACCTGGTAAATATGACAACATAATACACGAATCGTCATCGATTGGATGTAAAGTGTTAAGAAAATGGTTATTATTATTGTTGTTGTTGGTAATAGTAGTGCTGGAACCTTCTGAAGTACTTATATCCTTTGAGTTATTATTTGATTCATCTGGTTTTGTCGTGTTACCAGAGTTGTTGTTGGTGGAGAGCAAAGATTTTTGCCTCTTTTGGTAATCGTGGAATCGCTTAGCCAACATTTTAATGACATCCGCTTTTCCGCTCAATAATCTCATTAATGCCATGACTTTCCTTCTATTTTTCCCAATTCTTTGTAAAGTTGTTGAGAAATCAGAGTCTCTATTTAAAAAAACAGTATCTTCAAATGCGTCAGCTGAATATTCAATGGAATGAATTACAGGAGCGAAATGATCAGTAATGTCATCAATTAAAGCGTAACAAATCCAATCAGCATTCACTTCCACATAATTTCTTAATTGTCTAATTCTTTTTCTAACATTACCACAGTGATCCACAGGAGAATAATGAAAACTTAGAATTCCGTTACGGAAAACGATGAAATACATATTGATTCTTTCCAAATAATTTTCAGATTCTTTATCAATATCTAAAGTATGAAAACTAATGAAATAATAAGTCTTGAATATTTCCACTTTTTCTCTTGGTTCTTGCATCTTGATATCTTCCGTGGTTAATGCATGGATTCCAAATGCTGATGTCAATATTTTCATTTCTTCATCTGTGGGACATATACAATTTAACCACCATGTTGGTTTGCCTTGGTGGAAAAGATCACAAAACGTCCTATCATCCTTAAGTAAGGAGGCTATCTCCGGTGAATGAATCGTTTCTTCTTCTCTTGTGGAAAAAAATGAAAACCTAATGGGCGGTTGATATACCGGCGAAGGGCCTGCATTCAATTCTTCACTTGACGATGTTTCGATTTTATTAGGTCCGAATGAAACTCCTGCAGCGTCATCCTTTTTCGTTGCATCAGCATGATTGGCATTCTTTTGTTGTTGGGCACTTGGTGTAGCCGCTTTGAAATTCAATGAGTGAGCATACTTTGGAGTATATTTCATGGCTGCAGCGGACATAATGGGCGATAGCTGAGTTGATGCAGTTGAAGAATTGGAAATTGAATATCTAGAATTTAATGGTGAATAATGATTCAATTTCCTAATTTTCTCCAAATTTATCTTATAATCATTCACATATTTTTGAAGTTCGAAGAAATCAATCCCATTAATTCTTTTATCTTGCTTAGAAGTAGTTGGCATCCAAACATCGTCTTCTGTAGCTTCGGATAGAACAGAAATATTAGTGTCTGATTGTCTGTCGACGCTTTTCCTAGAAATGTTGTCGTCATTTGCTATAGTTGGTTTGTGAGATGAAGAGAAACTTGAAGTTCTTGACTTTCTCCTTGGTCTTGGTGATGATCGTGATTTCTTTTGGGGCGTGTGAGGATATGATGCTTCAGAATAAGCACGAGTTCTGGGAGAATTAGTACTCAGTTGAGCATTACTTTCATTCCTATCCTGTTCTGTCAAGAAATGTTTAAGATGAGACAGTTTTGAATTTAGAGCATCAGTCCCATTCTCTCCTTGTTTCTTATGGGTGCTGGCGTATTTGGAATCATGAGAATGTAGCGATTTCTGAGCACTACCGTCGATATCTTTGCTTGATTGAGATGCACTCATATTGTTGATTGGTGAGCGGCTTGAATGAGAACTAAATCTAGCATGGTGACTAGCAGATGGTTTGCTAAGAGGGCATTGTCCACTACCATGTTCATTTCTTTCGACTGAATCAGGAGAGCTAGAATTTGGTTGAGAGATGTTATTGGCTGCGGTGCTTTCTTCATGTTTATCGTTCTTTATGGTTCTCCGATCAACCATCTTTGAAAGAAACTATTTGACAAATTATTCTTCTGGTGTTCATATATATATCTTCAGTAATACTGTAGGAATTCTCACGTTATTGTAACAGCTCCAGGTACAGGGGATAAATACTACCTTCTATATTTCTTGATCTTTATGCAATAGTGAATTATATTTGTTCTTCTTAGGCTAACTTTCCATAGCGTAGTTTTGTCTTGATAAATGCTGTAATACGCTGTTTATCATGCCAGAATAAAAAGGGAAAGTACTAAACAGAAATATTGCAAGATGGATCATATAAGAATAAGTAGAGTGTAACCAAGTGTCAGAGTTAAAAAATAAACTTAATTGAAGAAATTGTTTATAGAATAAGTAGCCTTTGTTCTTGTAAGATGAAATTTCTAAATAAAGATGAAAGGATCTTCAGGTGCTCCTCTTCTTCTCCCATCAAGGTTTTTCCCATTTCCCATTTTCGACGTCAAAGTTTTTAATATTATTTCACCGGATATGAAAATAGCGCGTTCCTTCACAAGTGACGGATAATCTTGCACTGTAAATTACAAATTGTGACACTGAACAGACAGACTACAGAAAAGACAGATACGCTATCGGTTATTCGGTACTGGTGGTGCTTCGAATTTCCAGTCATAACAATAGGAAATAAAATAGTCCTGTTGAGATGTATTTATATTTATATTAATCGTCTATTTATGTAATAGGGTATAGTCTTGTAAAGTCTAGGTATTAGAGGCATTACCACTACAGGTGCCCCTCCCTTTTAATTGCATTTGTGCATGTTTCATTTATCTTATCGTGATTTCTTGCTACTATGTAGGGTCTTGAATTCCTTTTTCAGTTTCGTTTCCCCTCCCATTTCCATTTCCATTATGATGATCATTCGTAGCTGGTTGCTATTCATCTTTTTCATCAGCAGAGGTGCTAGACTTGGTACCCATTTGATTTGCCCCGATAACAAGAGGGGGACCATACATTGATGAAGTATCTGAATTGGGGAACGCTCCGAATCCGTTGGGTAAGATCATTGGGTTCCCGTTCATATTTACGCTGCCTCTTCTATGATTTAATGATACTCTTGGTGATGGACTGAAAAGATTATGAATATAATCTCCCATATTAAAGTTCGGTGTCTTTAACAAATTGTTGTTCATATTGTTGTAATTGTGACCGTATGATGTGGATAATAAATCCCTTGATGGAGTTGTTGGTACTTGTGACAGTAGGGCATTACCATTACCATTCGTATATTTGGGAGTTTGATTTTGAGATTGAGTATGATTATGAATATTGTTACCATTCATCATATTGGCAGCTACTGGGGCAAAACTTGTTCTCCTTTTCTGTGGTGATAAGAATGATGTCATTTGTGAGCCATTATTGGTATTATGATTTCCTGTTCCCATATACATGGACGGTGACTCCATTAACACTTCTGAGAAGGCAATTGATGCATTATTAGATACGCTATGTGGTACTTTAAAAGTAGATTGTGGTGATGATATGGATGGCTTCATGTTAGAAAATCGGATTGCATCATCTGCCCCTGCATGGTGAGGATAAGATGATGGTGTACTTGGTATCTTACTGGTTCTATTTCTTACATATGTTTCGTCCGTTCCATCACTATGATTACTATCTGTTCTTTTGTTATTGTCTTCATCATTATTTTGGGATCCATTTCTATTTTCTGAAGAGGTATTTGGACGTAATGCTGTATAGGGACTTGTAGCCAAATACATTAGAAGATCTGCACCTGGCTCAGTGCCGCCTTCTTTTGTCGTAGCGGTAGTTATACCTCCGCCTCCGAAAACCTTTTTGTTGCCAAATGCTCCACCACGTCTTGGTGTCATAAATATCTTTTCATTGTTTTTGTTGAAAGCGATTGAATTATCGGAAGAAAAGGTAGCATTTTTATTGGCTTTTGGAGTGGTTGGTGTGCCGCTTGGAGTTTCTGTGCTTTTATCGATGTTATCTTGTTCCGATATTTCTTTATCTTGTTCCTCCATTGTAAGTTCGGATGTACTTTTATCCTCTGATGTCTTTATATCAATTTGTGGTAATAATTTATTACTAATTGACTTCGAGATCTTGGAATATCCTAAATTGTTTGGTGATTCATTTCTATTTTTAATTTTACTCTCACTTGTATTTTTACTTTTATTGTTAATATCTTCTGACTGATGTTTCTTGGTTGGCGATATCAAATTGATTGACGTGGTTAATTCAATCGCATCCCCCGATCTTTTCTTTGAATCAGTCAATTCATTGTTATCATCATTTTCTCGATCATTTGGCTCCTGCTTGTTGTTGTTGTTGGTATCTCTATGGCTTTCTATAGTATTACTTCGCATATTAGATGCAGAGTAGCTTGAATGTAATTTAGTTTGTGGTACTTTACTTAGTCCCAGTTTTAATTGTCGGGTCATTTGAGCCATTTGAGCCCTCTCTAAGATCTTATGAGATAATTCTTGTTCCTTTTCTGGGGACATCATTTTTCTGGAACGAAATAATAGTGTAATCTGTTGATATATAGCTAGTTACTTGAAATAAAATAAAACAATTAAAGCCAATATACTTTTTTCAATTCAAATATTACCACTCAACACTTTTATTGGGTCTTAATATTCACAAATCGATATATTTACTTGGAATATAATCCTCAAATCGACTGTATTCGTACGTGTATTAATCGTCTATTTTAATTATATTGTACGTACAAGATTTGGGCAAAATTTCAAAATTTGTTAGTTTTAATAAATTTCCTAAAAGGGAAAAACAATTCATTAATGAAAAATTTCAACATTTGAAATGGCACTGGTTGATAAAAGCACAAGGAAGAAGCTGGTGGTAGTTTGATCTACTTAAGAAAATAAGACAGAATTAGGCTAATTTGACCTAGTCTATTGATTAGAAAAAAGGTGCAACTTGTTACTCGACGACCAATAAGAACGAAAATGTCAATGAGAATAATAGGAAGAACCGCTATCACGAGTAGTCGTAATGTTGTGCCGATGATGATGAAGATGACCATGAGTACAATTTCAAGATCATTGCCATCAATATTAGGGAGTTCGCTCACTAAGATATCGTTATATCGTCAGCAATGTTTACCTCATAGCCTGGATTTGAAAAATAACTTCAGTACGACAATTATACGATCCAAGGACGATACTAAAGATGACAGAGGACAAACGGGGCAAAAATTAGGATCCTTTAAAGTAGATAAACCACAATTAATGATAGCATTTACTTGTAAGAAATGTGACACCAGATCCTCACACACGATGTCAAAACAAGCATACACGAAGGGGACAGTTCTCATAACCTGTCCCGGTTGTAAGAATAGGCATTTAATCGCTGATCATTTGAAAATATTCAATGATGATCATATCACCATTGAAGATATTATGAAAAGTCGAGGTGAGGATGTTTCACAAAGCACCGATGATCTGATTTTTGAAGATATTCCTGAGTCTTTGAGAGAGACAATTGGACACTATGCTAAAGATGCTCCAGAACATATGAAAGAGAAATTAAATAATGAAGAGATTCATAGTTTACCTCCAAATACCGAAGAAAAACTCTGATATTTACGAAGTGAAAGTTTCCTTATGCGTACAATAGTAGAAATCATGGATTTGATCGCGCACTAGGATTTGTAAATAGAAAAATAATCTTTAAATAAATGACAGAATTCCTACGTACGTATGTACGAAAATTATTTGTTTTATGCGGGAAAATCCAGAACCAAAGCTTCAAAATTGCTTCAATACTAAAGGGGATTTAAAGATTTGTTGACTTACCATCTCTTTATATTCTAGGTAGATTTTGTAACCTTATACCTACCTTTTATAGCAATTCTGCTGTTTCTTGTTAATATGGTATAACCCGGAGAATTTGATAATTAGTCTCTATATCATAACGGGTAAGTAAATAAGTTTATTTGATATGAACTTTTCTTGAATGCTATAAAGTGGATACGTACCTTGAATTTTATTAACTCCGCTACTGCAGCTAGCATCATAACCGATGAAATATCATAAGAAGGTTACTTTGCGATATGATGGAACAACTTCTTGAAAATAGGTACTATTTTAGTGCGAAGAAGTAAAGTAAGGAACTGTTGTTGACTATCGCTGAATGTATATAGATTGTCATATATCAATGAATACGCTTGATATAGTCCAAAAACAATAATTGTCTGACGTAGTACTCACGCTTAGTGACCAAAACTTAGTCCTCACGCAACCGTTTTGAGAACCCAAATTTTGACAAGGTGTTTAGGTTTATCTGGGACTTTTAAAGCTTCATTTGCAACAATTATACAGACCCCAGACAACCCCCCCATTCCTACAGGTGAGAAGAGTACCCAACCATTCCTGTTCAATGGTCAACTGAATAGGACCTCATGCAACCCCAGCTGTTAGTTTACTTACCTATGAACTGTGATTACCTGTTCATATTATATACGGGTACAAACTGCTCCCTATGCGTACGTAGGGACGTAATATCCTGTCAAGATTAGACACCTCAAAGAGAACGGAGCCTGAACCTGTTCTCCGTACATACCGTTGTCTTATTTTATCACCGACACTATATATGTACTGTACGTGCGTAAGTGAATTCCACGATAAAAACAGATAAATGCGGGGGTGCGGCCAAAATGCCAGACTTATTGAACGCAATCAATACATATTATTCTTCGTACTAAACTGTGAGAAGTACACAGTTCTCCCACTTAACGGCGGTTCATCCACTGAGCTCCCCGTGTAGACTGTCAACTATCGAGGTGCCAACTCCTCGAAGTGTGATCTTCCAAGTGCTTGGCATGTTTTTTCCATGTCTCCTCTACGTACAGCTCTAGGCCTACAACAGAGGTCTCGTGTCCCCTTTTTTCTTGTTGAAACTTTTCAACTTGAAAAATGTTCCAAGGTGCCTTTGAAATTTTTTGTCGTTGAAGAACGAGACGTACAAACCATCAGCTTAACAAAGACGTCGAAATCTCGACAAAACCTTAATGCCTTTTTTTGTTGCCGTTCTGTTCTTTTATAAGAAACTAAGTGACCCAGTGGAGCTTAACTTCTTTGATCCCTGATACAACCTCCTGCTTCCTCCCAGTATATAAGCACATAGCTGAGAACAAAAGAGGTAAGAAAGAAATATATTTTTCTCGGGACAATACGGACAAACGAAGAGTCAAACAAAGCAAAATAAAGCAAATCAGAGCATAATATCAATTATGTCAGAATTTAAAGATATTAAAACATTCGATCAAAGTGACTTGAAACCGTGGTTCAGATCCCCTGATTCTAGGTTAGCTGAAGGTATAACGTATATTAACGAGACAGACACATTGTATTGGATTGACATCCTTAAAGGAGAAATTCATAGATTAAAGAAATTGACAGCTTCCGGTGGTGAATTTAAAGAAGAGAATTACAATTATTTAGTTCTTCAGGATTCAAATTACGTTAGAGATGCTAAGGTTAAAAATCCTGGAATTTCATTAGATTTTAATGAATCCGTTGGTGTTATCTTTCCCGATCATTCCAATGATAATATTGTCCTGTTTGGTTCTAGATATGGTATCGGTAGATGTGATTTAGATATAGGTACTTGGGAATATATCTTATTATATTCGGAAAGTACCGAAGTAGATCATGATCGTGTTCTAAGATTAAGATCTAATGATGGTAATATTTCACCATGTGGGAAATATATTTATATTGGGTTAATGAATGATTTCCCACTGGAATTGAAAGATGAAGGTTGTGTTCTAAAAATTGATTTGAATGGTAAAACCGCTGAAGAAAGGATTAAGGTTATTTGGCCAAGAATCAAGATCCCTAACGCTATCCATTGGAATGCAGATGGTAGTTTGATGTATCTTACCGATTCATTGAGTTTCACAATTTGGGAATATAATGAATCGGAAAATACTAAAAAGAAATTAATTGATATTAAAAAGTCTAACAATTTGGATATTCTTTCTCCTGAGCCTGACGGAAGTGCTGTTGATATTTCAACCGGATTATTGTACACAGCAGTCTGGTCTACTCGTAAAGTTCAAGTCTATCAATTAAAAGATGGTAAACTAGTTCAAGAAATTCTTTTACCTAATAATACACCAAGAATATCATGTTGTTGTATTGTTGGTAATGATCTTTTTGTAACCACTGGTAACATGGACACTTTGGAGGGTGAAAAAGTATCTAATGATACAGTAGGTGGTTGTATCTACAGAGTTCGTAATATTATTCCAAATGGTGCGAAGTTTTCTTCTAAGGTTCAATTGAAGTACTGAATCTCGAAAAAACAGCATTTCACTTGATTTTAATGATTGATGAGTAGGATTTGTAAATACTTTCACAGAAAAAAAGATTTTTTTTTTTTTAAAAGGAAGCTCCTCACATGTGACCACTTTTATTATGAAACAAATAATTATTAACGAAATAAAAAAATTTGCACTTACACAATTTTTTTTGAAAGGTTTATATATAAAAGCTATTTCATATATGTATTCTTTATGTTTTTATTAAGTGACAAGTTTTATAAATTCTTTGGCATATTAGGAATAAATCTTGGTAATATTGATGCATATGGCTGATTAAAACTGGCATTAATGCAATAATCCAATGAGCTCTATTAAGAACTTTCTTATTTTGAAGTAATCTTAGGGCAAATTTAAGTACTGTTTCACAAGAAATATGGAGTTGTAGTTTTAACTTTTTTTTAGGTCTGTTAAGTATTTCATGCTTATCCTAATGGTGATGCAGCGGAACAACGTGAAAAACACTGTCATAGCAGCACCTGGACAAAAGATGACCTGCTTCTAATGGCGGCCAAACAGGTTCAAACTATATACGACTGCACAGGTATGAAAACCCATAACAACTACAAAACACAATAATTAAAATACAAAACCGAAACAAGGAAAAATGTCTTGATATATAAATTGGGGTAAATAAATTTTACTTTTTTCTTTTCTTCAACTTTCTTTTTCATTTCGGTAAATTTTTTACTTTCGTTTCCTTTATCAAAAGATTACTACTTTTTCATTCCAAGCAAAAGAAATAGAAACAGTAAAAAATCAATCAGTAAAGTATAGAACCGCAATGATGAAACTAATAACACTTTTATCGATTTTAACATACTGCGTGGCCGCTAACACTGGCATTGTTAACGGGCAGCTCAATTGGAAAGATGATTCAGCGGCGCTTAATGAGTTGGCAGAATACGAGAGGGAGTTGAAAACTATATTTGAGGAAGTTTGGGAAGAAAACAACAAACACCTGGAAGACAAAAAGGGTGTTATCCCAACATCTGGAGAGGTGTTGGGCAATCTTCAAAAAATGGATATAGGATTTGATTTACCTCCCTCTGTAAAACAAGCCTATGTCAACACCACTGCTAGCATATTTTTATAAACATATAAGACAATATAGCATAAAAATAAGTAAGAATATATTCCCATGAAAAACATCATCCCTTTCTGTAACCAACAGTATTTATACCATGACGTTATAGTCAATGGCCAGACCTTAGTTTTTCATGAGAGATCATGTCACTTGTAGCCTATGGAAAGTATCCACAAATTCACGAACAGGTAACACAACATTTGATGACACAAAATAATATTACAAAAAAAGACTGCTTCAATTCGACGTTTCCGTGTCGTTACATAACAAGAGGTACGTAATCCCCACCTTTCCAGGAATATTCTACAGAACTTTCGGATTAATGGCTTTATGAGATTTATTGAAACTCGAAGGTTTTCGGGATAAGATTAACTTCCGCCGTAGTGATTGTACGTAGCCTTACATAACACCTCTAAAAATTTCTTACGAAAGCCCACCATCATTGTTAGCAACAATTGGCTATATACGTATCATGCAAGCTGATTTACCCTCAGTAAACAATATTAATTCACTGCCATTACTGCTCTTCTTCCATTGCTCTCAGAGGTTCTGGGGTTCCTTTGGGAACTTCCTCCTATAAAATGAACAATAATTTCAGTGAAGCGCTAATGCGTTTGTATATTGAGAGGGTAATATTGGATACGGACATAAGGAAACATTCACCGAATACCTTTCTTCAGTATTTGGAACGTTACCTCGCGCGCGTAGATTACTGTTAGTCTATGGTCTTTCCCCCGTATGCGAAGGTCCGGGGGAGCAAACCCGGGGTAGACATGTCCATTCACTTTGGCCCCGTCGGGGTTCACCGTAGCGAAGTCCTTCACTTGTTCTAGTTTTTTGGAGATATGGCCCAATCTTTATTGGACAGCTAAAAACGTATTTTCAAAAAATTAATATCTCCAGGATATCTATGATGGATGATCCATCCCACGACTGACCAGACCTACCTGTTGGCTATACCTATATTGGTTGCCGACCCGTATCTGCACCTATTTCAATGAAAACGGATAACATTGTGAAAAGGACTAATTATTACTACTACCCAGCCCACAGTATGTTATAAGTGTTTAGGTAGTAATATCTCAAATCTCTCCCAATGGACATTCCTTGCCCAATCCTGTACTCAGCTATTTCTCTTCCGGGTAAAACATTTCCATTGCCTTCCCCCGTATTAAATATTCTCTTTCCCCCCCTCCCCCACAGTTAGCGCCGTGTTCCATACACATCCTAAAGTACTCTCGACCGTTACTCCGGGCATGAGAGGGCATAGGAAAGTCCATAGTTGTATCTCCCCCCCTTCCTTCGATTAATTAACCTAAAGACTTGCGTGCATACGTATAGATCTATTATATAATAAAGGATAATATTACCTATAACAACAAACCCTGAAGACGATCGTGCATCATCTACTTAGGCCGGGATCGGGATCGGGATCGGAACGCATTAACATTACTTGATGGATGATTGAGAAACTGCATACTACTCCACACCTTAATCTTTTTTGCTTAGCAGTATACTCTTCAGCTTCATGAAACAATTCTCTTTAGGAAATTTATTTTTTAACTAATCTAATAATCAACAGCACTTTTACCTTAGTGGCGAAACTAGAAGCCATATTGATAACGATATAGTATACTATAGTCCAAGTACATGAACAATACATACCAAGATTCAAGTCAGAGATTGAAACTGTGAAACAAGGAAACAAAGTTGAAGAGAAAAAAAAATAAAATGAGCGTTTCAACTCCATTACAGCAATTATATTCTCAAGAAGATGAAGAGGACTTGGGTCCTTCGGTATCAATGGCCATTGAAGCCAAAGATGACACTCAATTTAATTTGAATTCATTTGCTTTGAAGAAGACAAAATCATTAAAACGGTTCAACTACAAGAAGCAGTTAAGAGAGCAATTTAAAAGAAGAACACATTGTAAAAACGATAATAATGATGGCGGTAAGCATTCAAGTAAACCATTCCATTATCAATCGATTAAAAAATTCATGGTTAAAGACGATAATGATATCATCATTAAAGCAGAAAACAGTCCCAGGATTATTGTAGATTATCTCACTTATAATTGGCATAATGAATTGGAGATATTAGATTCCTGGAAATATATTATGTCGATTAAAAATTACAGGAGAAGATGTGAAAACACCAATGAAAAGACGACTATAGGTACATCCGTTAATAACAAAATTAATATTAGGAGATATTCAAATAATTTTTCCATCTCTAGTTGCCCCAGGAGGAGAAATTCTAGCGAGAATGTAACTACTGATGATAGTGACAGCGAAAGTGATAATAATAATAAAGTTAATGACTTACGATTGGAGAATATTTCTTGGAGATTATTTTCAAGATTGAAAAGTAATTATTCGGACTTTAAAGCTTCTGACATTTTCAAACCATTAGATCCAAAATTTTCGAAGTCTGAAATAGATATATCAATCTTTTACGGACCAATACTCAAAAACTTTGAGAAGGAGATGTCACAGCCAACCCAACAACCAACAAAGGTAGGGCCAAATTTAAAGGCAAATTATAAGCTTTCAGGTTCAAACATGACTACTACAGTGAAACCAATATTGAAGAGAAGATCTATCGGCGAAATAATCGAAGAGAATTCAAAATGGAAATTTAATGTAAGCAGAGATCATATAAATAATTTACAAGAAAGTTGTCCTTTAACCAGCGCTTCGAGTTCTTCAACTATTGAATCTTTGTTACCAGTCACTAACGATTTCACAAAGTCAACTTCTTATGCAGTCTCAGAGGTAAATATGGATGATCCACTGTACACCAATTCAAAACTCATTGGAAGCTTTTGCTCCTCAGAGCATGTTGCATCCTCATGTTCAATATCCTCTGACCATTCCTTGCCGTCGAAAAGATTGAATGAAGCTATGAACGAAAACTATGATGATAAAGAAGATATACCTGATATTATTATAAGCCCAACTGAAATAATAATTTCTGATCTGTCGAACAATAAACAAAATTCAATGATTCCTGAAAAGAGAAATATAGAGGACTGTATTTCAAATCCAGGAAACAAACAAATATCTGGCTCTTACAAAAATGAGAAAAGTTCGCGACATATCCGTTTCAATAATTCTGTTCAGCAGTGTGTCGCCCTTCAATATTCTTCAACAAATTCATTAACTTCAATAAACTCCAAGAATTCAATATCAGAAACTAACAACCCTCCTTTAATTGGTGACGTTGATAATAAAAAATGTAATGTTCTTCACTCTGCTTCACAACACAATTTTAACTTTGATGATAATAAAATACTCTGTCCAATAGACCCTTCAACAAAGTTTAATGATGGTGAAGACTTGGTAATAGAAAATTCTAAAAATGAAGAAATCTTTTATATTAAGAAAGAACAGTCACCAGTTGTCTTCAATGAAGACTATCATCCTCAAAAACAGGAAAATGGATCCTTATCCATATTTCCCCATTATGGGCATGACTACCATGATAGGGGAACCTTATTGCGGACTTTAACAAGGCCATTAATAAAATTGTTGCCTTCGACAGTTCTTTTGAAAAATATAGCTAGTTCCAGGTTTCTTTGTCCAAATAAAAAAAGAAGACACAGAAATGGGAAAGGTATTTATCCACTTGATCCACCTTCAAATTCTGATACTGAATCTGAATCTTCAAGCGATAATGAGGGATACGGTAATGCAATTTCACATAATGTTAATACATCAAGAGGTTATGAATATAGATATGACTACAACACTGTTTATAAGGGCAATGATTCCAATTTCATAGCAATGAATTCGTGTGACATTATTGATTTGCCGAAGGATATTTCCATTAATAGCGTTGCTATAACCGAGAAGTACGATTTAGATTTAGATGAAACTAACAACGAGAATTGTAAGCCTATTGAGGAGAAATTGAAGGGCTCTCCATCAAAAGAAACCATATTTAGTATAGCTCGCGGCAATGCCGCTGCCGACAATAATAATAATAATATTCCTAAAAATTTTACTCAAGACATTCCATCCTTACTTGGTGAAACACTACCACCATTCATTGCGTTGAATCCCAAGAAAAGCTCTACCCCGATATCAAGTTCATCATTTTCTTCCAACTCTTGTTATTTAAACCGTAGAGCGAAACATCATCACAATCACCACCAACAGCGGAGAAAATTAAGTACAGGTGCTGGCACGCCAATCATTGAGTCGTCCTCATCTTTCTCCTCGACTTTTATTTTTACCTCTGACGATGAAGATGATGAGGAAATAAACGGCGAAAATTACGAGGAGCCTGAAAGCTTTGAACAACAAAATATATATTGCACAAGAACACCAAAATCTGACTCTGTTCTTGACAAAACATTGGATACTTATCGAATAAATTTAGGAAACGCTTTAGTTGGCTCAATATTGAATGTTAACGAAACGACAACTTTCAAATCAACGAATCATAATATTAAAGCACATGACGGCAGAGGAAAGAAAGGTGACATCCCTAGTAATGAATCGTTTTCATTTAAAAGGAGGACGTCCTTGAATAATAACTCTTTTTCCTCTCTTTCATACGCTTCATCCTCATCTTCATCCTCATCAGTTGATACTATATCAAGACTCTAACACCTGACATTTTGAGCGTTACTTCAACTGTCGTTCTACTAAAATGAGCGAACACTTTTGGAGGATTTACATTCTATAACATTCTTTATATTTTCAAGTAACCCTTATGATTTTGAGTTCCAGATATTTTATGACGCGTACTCACGTACACACATTGAGTCGCGTGGGACGGTGACGCCCATTTATAATTTGATTTTAATTGTTCTTGCTCTTGTTCTTGTTCTTCCACCAGGTTTCGAACTGAGACAACGAAAAGCTCGGAAGGCGGCACGTGCAAATAAAAAAAATACGTAAATTCTGAAATCAACGATTTTCGAAAGGATCTCAGAGGCAAAAAGAAAATATCTTAAATCCCAATGTGGGTAACACCTTCCTCTAATACACAGACGCAGGTTTCCTTGCATGCTTAGAGAATAGAGAAAAAGAAGATAGACAAAAACGCTCGATTCTGAATTAGGCTAAGAAGTGAAATAAATATCTTTGTACTCTTATTTCATCAGCTTTCTACCTAGCGTTACATACCTTCCTCGCTGTTTAGTTACCTTATCTCAGCGTATTGCCCCATCAAGTCCACTATTGGAAAATTAAGGTAAAGAAAAATAACGTCATGATAAACAAAGAAAAAGAGAGGATCTCTTCTTCACCAGCCCGATCACCCAATGAAAACCAGAATTCTGAATCTGTCGAAGAAGCAGTTTTGAAATATGTAGGTCTACAACAGCAATTGTTACAATACGAGCAAGATAAACATCAACGAGAACCGGAAGATGAACAAGACCAAGAACAGACCAATACCAATGACAATACCCGTGCTACTACTCTAAGTACTACCACTAATGCTGCTGCTGCTAGTGATGATGATGATGGTAAGTTGCATGCTAGCGAGAACCAAAATGACCGTATCGAGTCATTAGCTTCCTTGCCAGACCATGGGAATGAAAGCTGGCAAAACGATACGGATGTCACGATGGCTGCTGTAGCTAATGCGTTCGAAAAAAACAGGAAAAGATTCCATGCTTTACAAGATTCTGATTACACAACAACCCACGACGAAAATACTACTACTAGTGTTCAGAAAAAGGCTACTACCACTAGGAAAAAAATCAAGCTTGAAAAACAAACAACTAAGAATCATGAGATCCAACAACAAAATGACATGAATATCGTGGCTAATACCGCCACTAGTACTGTAATGGTTGATCCTGCATTGGCCACTTTGGATCATAATCATGATGAAGAAAGAAGAAGAAACTATGAATTAGTCAATAAGGCAATATTAGACACTGACACAATCTCTCAAAACGCAGATTTTCAACAATACTTGAATACCGAAAAGATTTCTAAACAAGACGATGAGAACCATAGCAATAATCATCGTCGTCGTCGTCAAATAGATTTAGGTGTCAACTTTGAACTGCCAGATGTACTCGATTCTAAAGGCTCTAACCATGAGCAAACGTCATCTGCTGATAAAGATGATAAAAAAACGTTTCAAAATGAGGCAGAAGAAGAACCTGACCAAACTGATAAACGATCCTCATCTGCGACACGTGCACATATGACTGATAGAATGGTTGAAGAACATAATATTGAACGATTGACTTCAACATTGCCCGATATACCAAGTCCTAGCCAATTTCAGCTGGAAATAGCGCTACAACAACAACAGCAACAACGACAACACCCACACCAGCAACATATTCATCGTCCATATCATTCCATTGAAGACGAACAAACGCTCAAATTGTTAGATGAGGCAGTAAAAAAAGCATCATCATTAATTGACGTTACGACAAGAAGCTCTAAAACAAAGTCATTTAACAAACTCGAGGATGTTGCATTAGAAACTTTCGTGGCAGCTTACGAACAAATTGAAGGCATAACCAGAAATCAAGTCTGTCAAAGAATTTGGAGTAATGATCGACCAAGAGATAATTTTTGGAATAATATTTATAAAGTTTTACCATATAGATCAAACTCTTCCATTTATAAGCATATGAGAAGGAAATATCATATTTTTAACCAACGTGGGAAATGGACCGAAGAAGAAGAAAGACAACTGGCTGAACTTTGTAAAGACAAAGAGGGTCAGTGGTCTGAAATTGGGAAGATATTAAATAGAATGCCAGAAGACTGTCGAGATAGATGGAGAAACTATGTTAAATGCGGGAGCAAGAGAGCTTCTAATAAATGGTCTGAAGAGGAAGAAAGTCTTTTAAAGAAAATCATAACTGATATGTTGTTAGAGGCAGAACTGAAAAGGACCCAAGAGTTAAATTCTAACGAAAATGAAAATGAAAATGAAAATGAACAGACTTCTCAACAACAACTCTCAGGCATAGATCATAAAGAGGCCGCTGATGAAAGGGAACAAGACGAACATGAAGCAAGAAATGACATTGTCGATAATGCACAAGTAGACACCGAATTACAACAGCAAGACCAGGATGAACACCAACAAGAACCTAACTATCAAAATGGAGAAGAAGCTGGCATATATAACGTAGGGAACCAGGACAACAATGGTGCTACCGATATCTTGAAAAATAAAATGAATAATGATGAACTTTCAGCCTTAGATTTACTGGAAACACCAGCTGAAACTAATAGTGCTACATTACCTCAATCGAATAAAATAAAAGAAATTAAAAAGTTCCCAGGGTTGAATTTCAAAGATGTTATCAATTGGACAGTAATTAGTGAGAGAATGGGAGGAACAAGGTCACGTATCCAATGTCGTTATAAATGGAATAAATTAGTTAGAAGAGATGCAATAAATAATCTCCAGCATATCACTAATGAAGAAAAGAGATGGCTATTCGGTAAGATATTGGATTTGGGTTTTACAGAAGAATCTCAAATAAATTGGGATGAACTATCAAATTTAAAGCCTGGGATCAAATGGAGTGGATTAGAATTGAAGCTATGTTATGAAAGATCGAAAAAATATGTAAGAGATGGCAAAACAAAAAATGTCGGCGATCTTTGTAAAGAATTAATTGTTTCACGTGAACTGAGCGATTCTATATGAAAAAAGATAAACTTCCGTACTAATTTCTATTTTTTTTCTTCTCTAGTTTTACCATTGTTTGATATCAAATCTATACCAAAGGACATATTCTTATTTGTCATATGTTATGTTGACGCTTTTCAACGACTTTAACATAGACTAGTTGTATTTTAAATAAATATATTCTACCTAGATCATAAATAATGTAGTTTATATTAATTGTTATCTAGTTCATTATTTTCCAATTAGTTTTGTGAAGACGGAAAGCTTCACAACGACGCAGGCATTTGTTTCAAAAAGTTAGTAAAAAATCCAGCTTAAAGATCCCTGTGATTTGCCTTTTAAAGAGATCTTTCATTTTCATGAACTCTACTTAAATACGTTCTCAAGCTCATAAATTGTGAAAGAAGATTTAGATGTAGTTTACGTCTTATTGATAGTTCAGGGTTATTTATTAGGACCTTCGGCTATAATATATAAGTCACTTATTTTATACAATAAGTAATGAAGATTAGTAACCTTCTCTGAAGCAGCTTCTGTGGTGAATTTAGGTTATGTTTCATGTGGGTGAGTGTTCTAAGATGTTGTACATGTTCAATAAGTTAGACACATAATACTAGTACGGTCATTGTGGCGCCAATTTGTTAATATGGTTTCCTTTTCTAGATATACATGTGCGTGCTTCTACTACGATTGTAACACAATGCCATAGATTCAATAGACTACAAAGCTAAACATATACCGGATTTATGTACCCTCTCATATGTAAGACTCCTCTACTTTTGTGTATGCGCCAGTACATGATGATGGATTGGTTACACCTTTACATTTCTATAATTTAATCTATCGAGAATTTCTGGGTTGATGTGAAAAATATTCTTAGTATGCCTCTGAAAAGTAAAGTCGTACTATCACCACTTTCTTTTGGGCGACAAGAACCGAATATGTCCTTTATTGGATTCCAAGAGGGTATATAAACAAATACGTGGTTCATACTTTTTTAATTTCTTTTTACCACTTCTTGTCACTTTTTTGTGTAAATTGTCAAAATTTCTAACTTTATTCCATTTTCAAGTAACAATATCAGGGAAAAAGCTATTCGATAGCTAACAAACATTATGACAAATTTTTTAAAAATTGTTTCCTTCTTCTCTTTTACATTTGCTTTATTTCATGCCGTGAATGCAATTAACGTTACTGAAACAGGATTGGCTATTCTCGAAAAGTTGGAAATAGACACTTGTGTTTCCTTTCTTCAACATAATAATAGGACTGCTGATGACGATTCGTCCCATATCAAATATTATGATGAAATTTTCCATGACATAGAATCAATTTATGAATACTTGAGGGAATTTGAAGAAGTATATCTTTCTAATCCTCAACTTCTTCAAATAATGGAGAAACTACTGCAGGTAAAAAGGAGTGTGCTTGATAAACGTCTTCTGCGCTTACATGAAATAAAAGACGAGGTTATTCGTATCAAGAAAGCATTGCGAATGGCAATCACTCACCCACCAGCTCACTACTCTAATTTTACAATCAGGAATTGGAAACTAACTAATGAAGATGGACCAGATGAAGAAGCATCATTGTGGATTGTAGACATGATTGCCAAGGATATTGAAAAAGATGACCTGGCTAAAAATGGACAAAAGCCAAGATTCACGAAGCAAATTCAGTTATTCAGTGAAGGTGCTTATGTCTTCACATTTATTGCTTTGTTTGTGGGCAAATGTCCATTCTACCTTCCGTTACTTTGTAGTATTATTTTTATGTTCGGTGCAATTGGGGTAATACTATGGGTTCTTCATGTAATCAAAATCCTTTTCGATTTTGGTATCATCTTCTAGGTTGGGCATGAATCATTCTTTTGTAATTATTATATAGTTTGCATAAAAATCAAATCCCTAAAATAAAAAAATACGTCATTCTCATTTATTTGTTTATTTGTTCAATCTTTTGAAAATTAACACACATGTGTTGTCCTCTACACTACCGATTAGAAATTCATCACCAATCCAATGGAATACTTCACATTTGGAGTTCAAGTTTCTATTTCGATTTGCATGCATACAATATCCACAGTCACTCTCTGGTCTTAACACTGCCTGTAACTTCCATTGCTTTTGATAGAAATCAATCGTTTAAATCATGAATATATTAATTAATGCCATACTAATGTAGGTGACACAAGTTAACGACACAAAATTCCCACGACACAAATTACCTTTTCTTCTACTTTATTCCACTGGTTAATCCACTATTTTTTTTAGCTCACTTGTTCATCTGTGTAGAACTTAGAATTTTTGTCATATTCTATTTCAAAATGACACGGGAAAAAGTCTATAATCAAAGTGTAAGAATGTATCACAGTATTGTAGTTGGTAATTATCTCAGGCATGTCTCTTTGGAGGTGCTTTGCTCCTCTCCTACCTCTCAACGACAAGAGAAGTATATAATTGTGTAAAACGTATATGGAGAATTATACTAGCACATCACATCGCGTCATACAACATGGCTTAATATGCGTATTAAATTCCAATAGTTAGAGGTGATTAAACCCGGAAATAATGTTCATCCAGTTGCTTTACTATTTATTTTTCTTGAGGAAAAATGGCAAGAACAACATAGACGACAGTATATGTTCAAAAATACAAAGTAAACTTTTGTTGTATGTGGACCAAAATAATTGGCATAATTCCAAATATTAATTTATTAATGAATTGATTTATTTTATTTTTTTATTACATTTTACATAATATAACTAATTTATTTCTAATATACTAAACAATAATTTATCGCTAGCTTTCCCGTAGAGAGACTTACAATTTAGTTAGCTTAAAATTTAGTAAATTGTTTGTTAGCCTTACCAGCAGCTGGAGAAACCTTAACAACGTTGAATCTAACAGTCTTAGAGATTGGTCTACATTGACCAGCAGTAACGATATCACCAACTTGAACACGGAAAGCTGGAGAAACGTGGACTGGGACGTTCTTATGTCTCTTTTCGTATCTGTTATATTTTGGAACATAATGTAAGTAATCTCTTCTGATGACAATGGTACGGTGCATCTTGGTAGAAACAACGGTACCGGTCAAGATCTTACCACGGATGGAAACTAAACCAGTGAATGGACACTTCTTGTCAACGTAAGAACCTTCAATAGCGGTCTTTGGGGTCTTGAAACCTAGACCAGCATTCTTATACCATCTCTTGGTTCTCTTAGAAGTCTTGAACTTTGGGTTGCTGAAAATGTGTGGTTGCTATAGGAATTGACATAATAATAATGATAAAGTGGTTAGTAAATACTGCGTTCGTCTAAAGTAATAGTTCAGATGATAATCGTTACTCCAACTTCGTTCCATTGACTGCATATCTTCTAACATATCAATGGAAAATAATGAACAGTCAAATCATTTATTAATTAATGAAATTGCCCTTACTTTTCATGCATTTTTTTTTGTACCACATAATATTCGAAAGTTACTCTAGACATTCTTTAATCCCGGGTTCTTTAAATAACGGGAATATATATATTGGCGGTTTTTATATTAGTCGTACTCCATCTCTATCTGTTATATGGTTCATATTTTTCTTGATGATCGTACTAGATAAACGCACTTTCAGCTGGACGGTCTCATCTGCATAAACGATTTTTTTGTATTGTCAACATACCTTTTGGAAAGCTCTTTCAGATTGAACAGTTAATTCAGTAGACATGATGCACTTAGTTTCCTCTGGATCCTCTAAAATCGAAAAGTTCGCAAAATCTACTAAAGCAATTTTTAAAATACCAAATACTCACCTAATAATACCCTTCGATAGCTATTGCCATTACTGAATCTTAAGTTAGGGTGATTTCCCGTAGAAACCCGTACTGTATCAGCAATGCAGCCTGGCGCCAAACACCAGCAGACTTACTCAATATTGGTTTGTCCGTCTGCTGGGCCGAACGATAGTGTGTCTGGACAGGAACACTTTTGCCATCCCCAGCCTAAACAAACTTCGACATAGGGAGGAAAGTACACATTTCAGTTGCAATTCTCCTTTTGCTTCGGTCTCTCCACTGGGCTCATGGCCCTCTCGGGTTCTCTCTCCAGCAAGAAAAATGACGCGGTGTGGAAATCTTCCATGGGACGCAGAAAAAAAAGTTAATGAGTTAAAAGGGAAGCAATTTAGAATGTATGGGTTTTAGTCGGTCAAAATATTGCCTACAAATCATCGCACACACATCAAGAATTTATTAATGCGCCTGAGTAACTTACGCAGAACTCACTAGCAATGAACCTAGAAGGTCTTCAAAGATTAAGTTTGATTTCATACTTGGGTATAGATAGGCTAATACATGATCAAAAGTCTCCTGTCAAGACCATTAATTATCATATTAAATACCTCCTCAAAGCATTTACTATAATTAGTTTACAGTTAATTTCCTCACAAAAAATCTAAACATCTTATGAATTGCGTCCGCGTGTTACGAAACGATACAACAAAAATAAATAGTAATGTGGCTGTAAATGTAATCTTTGGATAAGTTGTCTATCTCTTTAAAAAAACCATATTTAGAGTATTATCTCTACCACTGGAACCGAAAACCATCTCGTATATTTTCATAAAGTAATTCGTATGCGTAGTAGTCCAATAATCAACTTGTTAAACAGGAAAATGAGCTCCGTAGCACTGCCAAAAATACAGAAGGCAATTATTATCGATGGTGTCAGCGACGGTTATGATGTTATCAAATATAAGGATATCGCTACACCTACAATCCAAACACCAAACGATATAATCATCAAAAACAAATATGCTGGTGTCAACTATATCGAATCGTATTTTCGTAAAGGTATCTATCCATGTGCATTACCAGCTATCTTAGGAAGAGAAGCTTCTGGGGTAGTCGTAGATAAGGGAACTAACATCAAGAATTTCGAAATTGGTGATAAGGTTGCTTACATAGGCAATTGTTCCATGGCACAATTCACTAAAATCGACAATTCAATGATTATGAAATTGAGCAGTGATTCAACTAATGAAGACCTAAAATTATATGCAGCTGGAATTCTGCAAGGACTGACTGCTTTAAGTTTTGTTACAGAGGCATATGAAGTCAAAAAGGGTGATTATATATTAGTTTATGCTGCCGCTGGTGGTGCTGGTTTGATATTCGATCAGCTGATTAAGGCAAGAGGTGCACATGTTATTGCTGTTTGTTCCTCTGACGAAAAGTTGCAATTAGCCAAGGAAAATGGAGCTGAATATTTGATCAATTCTAAAACTGATGATATCTTGACCAAAGTTATGGAGATCACAGACAATAAAGGTGTCCAAGCTGCATTTGATTCCGTTGGGAAAGATACTTTTCATACTACTTTGGCTGCGCTGAAAAACAAGGGAACTTTTGTTTCTTTTGGTAATGCCTCTGGTCCAGTCCCTCCAATTAAAATCAGTTTGTTAACTCCAAAGAATATCAAACTTTTAAGACCTAGTTTATATGCATACACCAAGGATCCAGAAGATTGGAACAAATACACTACTGAATTATTCTCATTAATACAAACTGGCGCTTTAAAAATCAAGATAAATGACGCTGTATCACTTGAAAAATACGCTGAGCTTGCCAAGAAATTAGAAAGCAGATCTACAACTGGTAAATTTGTGTTAGAAATCCCACAGTAATTGGTTTGTCTTTACAGAGCTATAATGATTATATATACTCCAAGCACCCTATTGTTTTGTGTTGTGTTGTTTCGAAGTTAAGATGTCTGTCACAAAAAATATGTCTTCCATTAAAGCAGGAATATAATGAAAATAGAAATATTTCCCAAGGTGACTTAGTCTGTACTATCTAAAGATATTTCATAAACATTGTGTAATTTACTTAGCATTTACTAATGGAATAGTTCTAATAAATTAATAGTTCATAACCGTTCTAATAAAAGAACACAGTGGATAAAACCTTCATTTTGAATTGCTATATATTTTTGTAGGCAACATGCATTTACAAGAGCTCTATTATAACGCTGAAATTGGGAAAATTAAGGACAACAACTCCGGAAAGGTGCAAACCAAGCGAAAGTTCAAGGAATTATCACCTCCAAGAAAGCGTAAATTATTGGGATTCTTTCATCAACATTCAAGGAAACAACTAGAACATCCTAACGATTCTGAAAGTGACTTCACTCTAGATGATATTAACGATCGTTTTACTGCGGACACAAGAAATCAAACTGATGAAGATAGCGCTACATCAAATATAAGTTTATGCGATCGAAGACAAAGATATAATGCTCCAGAACCTCCATCCCTTCATGAAATGGCAAATCATGCTACAGGCACCAATTTCTCGATATATCTTAAAAAACTACACGAGCTAGGTTCTAATATAAAACGTTCTGTAAGAACAAGCCACAAAACAGAACCCATTTCCTCAGAAAATAGTTTCTCTGGTTCTGATACATCTGAAAGGAATGGTCATTCTCTTGAATATTACGACGTTTTCCATACAAATCCATCACATTTGAATACGTTGTTTGATTATGGATTAGAACATTGCTCCAATTTAACTCATGGCTTGAAAGAACAACAGTTTAAATCATTTAGAAGATTAGGCCCATTTCAAACGAAAAAATATGAAGAGTGCACAAGTTTAGCTAACACCTATTCTTCTCATTCAAGCCTCCTCAGCTCTCGTGAAGTTGATGCACTTGATGAATCTGCTACATGTGATTATTCTACTGAGAGTCGAGGTACCAAAAGAATGTTGAATTTAGGGAGAATCAATAGTAAACGATTATGTCTACCTAAAGAATCAGAATCGCTATCGACAGGATCGGAAGTGGGCCATGCACCATCTATGACAAAATTACATTCACCCAATTTGTTTGAGGATAAAGCTGCCCTTTTAGACCATTGCTTGCAAATTTCAAGTAGTTCCGATAGTGTTTCTACAATCGAACTATCAAATGATAATCTCTCTTTTTCAGAAAGAAGTGAGGAAGATTTTGGAAATGTACCTGATACCATTGGTGTATCATCTGTTAGTTCACAAGGAAGTGTAGTATCCAATCAATTGTTGTGTTCAGTACCTACGTTTAGGAAAGGCCACCAAAGTTATGGATGGAGTATTCCTAGGCTTGTTAATAATCTTCATGATGGATCTTTCTCTGATAGACGTCTTAACGAAATACTTGAAAATAATTCAAGTATTAGTTTTACTAATCACCAATTTTACGACGTTCCATATAATGTTGAAGAAGATGAAGTGGCAATTATGCCGCCAATAGATCATAATAGCTTTCAAGGCAGCAATGATAATGATAATGATGAGATTAGCGTTATAGAAAGGGAACAGGATGTACTTGCAACTCTAACTGAAAGTCAAAGAGATAAAAACGAACGCAGCGTTAGATTTGACGAAAACTCCCAACTAATGATCTATAAAGCGGAGCCAACGGAGAATTCGAAGCATAAGAAAGTAAACTCTCATTCCTACGACCTAAAAGACATAACAAGAAAAGGTTTTGGTTCAATCCTTAAGGCGAAGGAAAATGCCTGTAAGATAGCTGAGGAGGAAAGAATAAAGAAATGTGACGAGGTGGATGTAGAGGAATTCATGAGATTATTTGAGAGTTCTGAAATGAAACGTTCCTACAATGAAATGGAATTCTCGAGGTTTAGAGAACAACAAGTAAGGTCGTATATTTTGAAAAACTGTAATAATAATAAAGAACAGTATAAAAATGCCTTAAAAGCTACGATATTTCCTAGCGGCAATGAAGAAGAGTTTACTGATTCTGATTTCGAGCAAGAAAACCATTGCCCAAGTTCTTTCAAACCTTTATGTGGTGACACCAGCTCTACGAATACATACTAAATTTCATAATAAGCAACATATAGTATCTAATTCTTCATAATCATATTATTTGCTGACTTCGGCCTTTAGATATGCCTTCTCATATAAGTTGATTACTTAGCACAAATCAGATATTTTTTTCAGAGGCTAATATCTTCCTCATATCACCCGTTTTTCAATGGCAAATTTTAGAGCTTACCTGAGAATGACATTGTAAGCCAAAAAAGAATATTTTATGTTATTTATTGGGAGGGCAAATGGTGAAGCTCTAAGAAAAATCATAATGACATGCCTTTGAGCTAGATTGTGATACAAATATTTCTAATTTTTTCTGTGAAAGTAAACAAGCCTGACCTCGAAAGGTAGTTATAAAAAAGTATGACAATTTGCTCGAACAATATTCAAGATAGGTACTACCGTACTATTAATATTCTATGGTAAAGGTCTAGACATCCAGTTTGGTACAACGTCTTCTATAAAAGACACGAACTACTTACCAAATATGGAAGGAACTCGAAGTATCGATTTCTCTTTCTCCTGTTTTTATTTATACATTATTATTTACTATTTATTTTTAATAAAAACGAACTCTTTTACATACATTAAAACGAGGATATTAAATTACTCTTATTATACCTCATATTTAGCTCAGATCTCAATCGACAATGGAATCTTACAACTAAAACATAACAGGATTAACTGCAAACAATGCTTCGGAGCGCAATTGGGGTATCTTCAGCCTAACGTTAACATTAAAAATATTATTACATACTACTAAGAGTGCCCTCTAGGCTAAGGTATACTGAAAATTGTAATAATATCGGTAGACGTGGAGAAAAAGAAAAAAAACGGAACATACTTTGTGATAGCGTGATCCAGGATTCGAAATACATGTAGTGAAGTGAACTTTGAAGATTCGACTTTACTACCCGTCGGCGAGGTCACGGATACTAGGTATCCGTAGACGAGGTCACGGATATGAGATATCCGTGGTTGAGGTCGCGGATGGTATATCGTCAGATCAAAGAGGATTCATAGCCTGTGTTTAGTTAGACTAACAAGGAGTTGAATCGAGATCTTCAGTATGGGGTTATCCTATTAGATAGCGTAATCCTGCAGGGTGTGTACGAGCTCTGGGAGAGTCGTAACAACTGCGTCAAGTATTAGATACTTTCTGAAACAAGGGGTTGAGTCAAAGTCTTGAGAAGATCCAAGATCCTTCTAAGGGATATATATAAGAGGCAAGGATATCGTATATCCTGCATATGTAGTTTATGTAATGACATAGAACTAAGTAACAAACGAACAACGAAGTAACTAAGTAATTAAGTACTTTAAAAAACACATTCAAACCTTTCAACAACAACAACAAAATGAACAACAATCAAGATGTTCACAACAATTTGTCTGAGGACGTAGTCATGTCTGACGATGTCCCCAACGCTTTTACTACAATACAATATAATTTCGGTCCAATGGTCCAGTGGTGAAGACGTCGCCTTTACACGGCGAAGATCCCGAGTTCGAACCTCGGTTGGATCAATTTTTCTTTTTCTTTTTTCGATCAGACAAATTTTTTTACACAATTATATATCCATACCATACTACCCCGACTCCTAAACTGGTTCTTTTTCTTGAAGTAAGGTCCTTTTCTTTCCAACTGGTAAAAATTTCTAAAGATGGAAATTTAGTATGGATAGCTACATCAGAAAAAGCGATGTTATCTTGTATCTATGATCACAATTATTCAGGCATAATAAAATGAACCTCATTTCTTCAGTGCCCGAAGGATCAACAGTTATTAGTGCTTTAGGGCTATATGCCCAGTATTTATCTCCTATGTAAGATTCTAAGCTTCTTTAGTTTTCTATTATCGAAAAACTGTTTTGGCATGGTTTTAAACTATCTGCGTTAAACAATCTGAACTCAGTGAACTACATATTGTTATTTTTTCCTTAGCCCTCTCATTCGTAAAAAAAGACACACCCCTTAGAATTATGCTTCTCCCGAAAAAGACTAGTAGCATCTAATTAAAGCATGCTGAACTTAGGTAAATCTAAAATCACTCACAAATAAACTGCCTGTTTTAAAGCCATTGTTTAACTTTGTTGCAAATGTTAAAGCGTAAGTTAAGTAGGGTACAACCTTATAGAGCCCTTAAGACATTGCATACTCCTGTTTACAAATTTAATCACCTGTCCGATCGGAAACCATTCATAAAGGATATTGAATTACTGGATAAAATTCTATCAGCCAGCTCATATGACCACTCACTCCTTTATACCAGTAAATATAATAGTCATCCACGATTCATTTCATCTCAAAATTCAATTCAATGGCGACATATTATATATGAGTATATGAATTCCCTCCAAAAATCAGTTCTATTCGAGAATAATAAAATGTCTCGACAGAGGTCACATTTAGGAAAAATTGGGCTTGATTTATTTTTGAAATGCACCAACGGTGAAGTATCCTCCCTGAGTACAACTTTATCTTCTAATTTGTTTCGTGAAGTAATAAAATACAAGGATATAGATATCTTGCCTGGTGTACAGCTTGGGTTAACTAAAGTCCGTGAGTTTTTATCAGAGAGAAAAATACTCCTAAAAGATTCGAAACAAATTCAGTCTTTAATTGATAGCTTAACTATAAATGAGATTGATTCAGAATTGTTGAAACGCGTGATGGAGATTCTGGAATATGAACTTGCTTCAAATGACGTTGTCCGTATCGTGAAGGGGAAACGGTTCATTGACGAACTTGACATTACACAAGGCTGGAAGGTTTATAATGGGTTGATTGGAAACAAACAATATTTAAGATCATTAAACCTTCCTCAAAACAACTTGGTATCTTTTGGCAAATCGTTGGTTCTTGTATATGATGGAAATTTGAGAGAAGCTAAGCATATTCTTCCTACTTTACACTATGCAACTACATCAAAGAAACCTTTGATTCTTATTATTACTGGAGAATGTTCTGCTGATGCTTTGACATCAATTACAATAAATAATAATAAGAATGCACGGAATAAAAATGAAAGTAGAGTTGCTGTTATCAAATATGTTGCTAAGGATAATGGTGATTTGTCAATTCAAGAAAATTACGACTTGTTGAACTTTTTAAAACTTCCTAAGGGATTTTCCAGTATTTATTCTCCGGAGTATAGTTCATTAGTCCCAAGTAAAGTTTGTGCTACTGATTATTTTGGCAATATTGATTCTTTGAAAGCTACAACTTCTGAGGCATTCCTGTATAGTCCAGAATTAGCCAGTGACGCAGATGCTGATGCTGCTGCTGATGGAAAAAGTATCTCTAACCCCATGAAAAGGATAGTCACCTTGTCAGTAGGGGGAACAAATGAGACTGAAATCATTCAAAGAGTTGAATACTTAGGCCATTTGATTAATGTTATTTTGTATAATGGACTACGAACAGGATTTGTACCAGGAAGCGGTTTCGCATTACTTAAAGCGATTCCTTCATTGGATGAATTACAAAGAGAATACTCCTCCAACCTACCCATGAAGTTAGGTTTAGCTGCAGTCACATCCAGCTTGCTATGTCCAACGGAAACAATGTTGCAGAATAAGTATGGTAAAAATAAACTACGAAAAAATGAATTGATTTCTAGTACAATCAAGTTAGGCAATTTCTTGGAAGTGTCATTGAATACTCAAGATTCTGGAAAAAATGTAATCGAAAAAGGCATATTAGAGCCATGGAATCGGGTTGATAAGGCTCTTTCTGATACTTTACATTTCTTACAATTATCAACAAGTTGTAACACTGCAATTACAAGAGTATGTGAAAAACCCAGAAAGCCTTCCACACAGAGCTAACAATAGTAATAGAAATGTACGTAATATTCATCCACTTGTACATAATATATGTATATTCTAATCGTTCATTTTCAACGAAAGTGTTGGGTTTTTCCCACCACAAACGCCCCGGTTATTTAGAGTTTAGGTTCTATAATTCTCATAAACATCTTCTTTCAGGCCACTATTCGCTAGAATTTACCGTCTATATTTCCAATATTTTTTGTGACACATTTATCGCAAGGAACTAAGCTACGGGCCGTCCGAGTGCGACATCAAAACAGGGGAAGCGATTTCTTTTGAGGTATCGAATGACACTTCTTATAATATTATATAAAGGGTCTAGAACAACCTAAAAAAAACAATCAAACCATTTAAGTTAACTTTGAATTGCCACAAACCTCAAATCTCAATGGGCCAAAGGGCCAAACGTATAAAAAGGCGTATATCCTTGCCCAGTTAAATTTTTACTTTCATTTTTATTTTCTTCAAAATATTTTTTGCTATCTCTACTATATAGTTACTTAAAACATTAAATAAGTTAAACAACCGTCTAAAATAAAATGAAGCTTATAAAACTATCCTCAACTGCTTTTTTGTTTTCTGTTGCTATCATTCTCTTTAAATCCGGCGTGGATGCAGCACCTGTTCTCTTCACGAGAGGAACTGATACTTTCTTCTACATTACATTGTTCGTTGAGTTTCTTGCCCTTCTTGATGTTGCAATGATGTGTGGGCCTTTAGGGGCAGCTTTTGTGTCCTTTGGTGGTTTGAGTTGTTTATTTGGGTTGTTGGCTACTTTTTGTGCTTTGATGGTGTTTATTCTCAAAGGTGTCAATATTATTGAAGGGACACCAGTAATCATGGGATTGAGCGAACTATTTGAAAATGTGGGTGTTAAACACTTCGACAAATTTAATGATTTGACGTGCGGTATATTTGATTTCAAGGTGAAGTTATATGGGATTAATGTTGCAAACCAATCCCATTTAACCTGCCTTGGGTTTACAACCGGATCAGACTTATTTCTTCCAAAAGGCACAACGACTGAAATTTGTATCAGTGACTATGCCAAGGTGAAATTGTCAAAAGTCGGTAACAAGGCTTCCTTGAAGGATATCAGGAATATTGCCTTGAAATTGAAGGGTAGTAAGGTGAAGAATACTACCCGCCATCCCCAAAGATTTATCAAATATTTTGTCGGAGTTTTTAATGAAGATTCAGAAATAGTTATTAGTGAATTTAAAAGAGTAGCAGGCATTCTTTCCAGTGAGTCATGGAAGAATGCTACTCAGGGAACCATGCAGGAGAACTTTTCGATTTATAGTAGGAAAGAAGAGGGAAAACTGCTATATAGGTTTGGATTCAATAAATAAGGGTATAGACCCAATTCACACTCTGCACTCCACAATATAATGATATGATAATATAATAATATAATACTGTAATAATAAAACAAATAATTTTCTCCCTTTTATTTTCACTATCTCGTAAATAAATGTTGTTAATACAAATGAAGTCTTTGGTTTTGTCTTGATTTAAGAGAGGTCGAAATTTGTTGTTTATTGTGCACAAATATTTCGACGCGAAACACTTGAACGTATTTGGGTAAATTGATAACAACAAGACTAACTTGCAAATCTTAAACAAGTCTACTTTCAATTGAAACATGAAAGAAACATAACAACAAGGTATTATCGTCCAATTTTAGGGCTCAAGCTGCTTCAAGGTACGTTTAGGAAAACTATGGTAGAAAAGAAAGTGGGTTCAATAAGATACAATCTGCGAAAAGTCACGTTACCATTAATATCGGTGGTGATATTCCTTGAGGGCGTAATTTGCCTTCTGTTACTCCAAATTTTTACGTTAATGATAACACCAACCAATCCACAAAGACGCCAACATCTTCTTGATTACACTAAACGGTTATTTATTGTTATTTTGGCGACCATCTTAGCCATTGTTGCTCCCTCTGGTGTAAGGATTACAAGAGATAAGAAAACTATTACTGAGGGAACAGTTTACAAAGATGTTAAGAAAGGTAGAATTTGTTCAATATTGCAGAATCACTCGATCTCGATTTGTAACCATCAAATATACACCGATTGGATCTTTTTATGGTGGTTAGCATATACTTCAAATTTGGGCGGTAACGTGTATATAATGTTAAAGAAATCTCTAGAGAATATCCCACTTCTAGGTTTTGGTATGAAGAATTTCGATTTCATATTCATGAGTAGGAAATGGATTAATGATAAGCTTACCTTGGAAAGACAATTGGGTGCATTAAATGAGAAATCTACAAGGCTCGATAATCCTAATGAACAAGATTTAAAGAAAGTCCATGACGAACCGTACAATTTGATTTTATTCCCTGAAGGGACTGTCTTGTCACCAACGACAAGGAGTAAGAGCTTGTCATATGGCCAAAAAATTGGAAGAGAACCATTTTCCACTGTTCTTTTACCACATGAAACTGGACTGAGATTTTCATTACAAAATTTGCAATCCACTCTTGACATTTTATATGACGTGACAATTGGATATTCTGGCGTTAGACAAGACGAATATGGAGAGAATGTGTATGGGTTAAAAAGTATATTCCTCGAAGGGCATTACCCTAAAATGGTCGATATTCATATTAGAGCTTTTAATATAGAAGATATCCCGTTTCATGACGAAACTAAGTTTTCAAAATGGTTATATAAAGTTTGGGAAGAAAAAAATAAGTTATTAAATGACTATTATAAACAAGGTTCCTTCGATTTAGATCCAACAAACACAGATTCTGTCACAGATTCATTTAAAATAAGCTCGTATGAATTCTTTGGTGTATTAATATGCCCGATACTAACATTAATACTTCTGGTCAAATTCATTGCTGGTTTTATCTACTGAGCTCTGCTGTCAGATATATCTTAGCCTACGATTACACCTTTTTTTCTCTATACCCCATCAAAAGAGCACCAATAAAAAGCAGACAAAACATAAAAGTTGATACATTATTGATTATTTAACATTTTCATATAATAGTTTTAATATCATCGCGTATGGATATCAATAATATATGTAATCTAAACTAAACGTTTGGATTTTCCTCTGAAATTCTTTTCTATAAAGATAGGTAACTTAAGCACTTTTAAATAAATACAACATAGTCTATAATTTAATTGTTTGATTTTCAATTCCATACCAATCCTCTTTCGTCAAAAGTTTGTATTCTCTATAACCACTTAACCAAAAGAGGGTTTCTTTACTGTCTGATCCGGATGGAAGTTCCTGTTCCCTGTATAATTTCTTCAAAACTTTATGATTGTCTGTCATTAGAATTTCATTAACGAATTTAACAAATAGTGGTAGAGCATATTTTGGAAGGGATTCTTGAAGACCAGCCAATGTTTTATTTAATATGTTTATCTTTTCTTGATCTGAAATTTGATCAACATCTGCATGTAACTTAATCACCGCGAATCCAGCTCTACCTTCATATTTTGGAACTTTAATACCAACAACAACAACTTGTGATATTTTTTCTGGATTTGCGGCTGAAATTTGATCTTCAACTTCTGTAGTAGAAACGTTTTCTGATTTCCACCTAAAGGTGTCCCCCATTCTATCAATAAAATACCATAACCCATATTTGTCTGCCTTCAGTAAGTCACCACATCTATACCATGCATCACCATTTCTAAATACATTACGTAAAACCTTCGATTTAGTCTCCATTTCATTTCCTAAATATCCTTGGAATGAAGTCTCTGGCTTTCTTGGGAAAAAAATTCTCATTAACATTTCACCTGGTTCTCCAATTGGGGCTACTTCACAAAATCCTTTCTTATTTCTATAAACAACAGTGTCATCATTAGGATCCATCTTCACTAAAGTTTGTTGGAATGATAAAAACCACTGAATAATCGTACCGTAGTTTCTACATGCACCCACACCAAAAGTCCCTTTTTGGAAACTGGTTGTAGCAAATGGTGCCTCTGTTGCAGCGTAAAATTCGCCAATAACTTCAATATTAAATCTTTCCCTAAACGCTTGCCAAATATCAGGCCTTAACCCATTACCATATGCAACTTTTACTCTGTGTATTGATTCGTACTTCGAAACTGGAGTGTGAAGTAAATATCTACAAACTTCCCCGACATATTGTATATGTGTTGCCTCTGTCAGATAAGCTTGTTTCCAGAAGTTTGTTGCAGAGAATTTATTTGCAACCGCAATACAACCACCTTGCGATAATACAGCACAAACCCCCAATAAAGCTGCAGTGGAATGGAATAATGGCATCCCTGTAAAAACAACACTCTCATTATTCATATGTAGCACGTAGCCAAATAGTTGACAACCAATTGCGGCTTTTCTCCACGACATGATGGCTGATTTGGGGAGACCTGTCGTACCCGAAGTATAAATCAACATTGCAGCTTTGAAATCCGTCAAGTCCTTTGGTGACCTAAGCTCATCTTCTTGAAGGAATGTGGGTGATGATGGATTTAATATGACCGACATGAGATCATTTTCGTCTAAATAATTTAACCTAACGTTTGGTAATTCATTCTTAATTTCTTCTTCTGATTTCATGATCGGTTCACTTGCATCTGGGTCAATAAACACTTGAGTAATATCGGAGATCTTCAGTGAATGAACTAAAGGTTTACCAACCGAGTTATAATTTAAAAATGCTGGAATTGCACCAATGTTCCAGCATGATAACCACAGAAACAAAAACAATGGTTTATTGGTACAATCTAAGGCAACATAGTCACCTGATTTAACATTATATTTGTATGTCAAGATATGAGACATCCTTAAAACAATATCATAAGTTTCTTTATAGGTAAAACTTTCCAATTCATATTCACCTTTCTTTGCTAGAGGTTTAGCGTAGCGTATGGCTAAGCGATCACCGTTTAGCTCGACTTGTTTGATAAATATGTACCATGTTTGAAATCTATGTCTTCTAACAGTGAAGAAATAGGAAAACACAGATTTTAAGAAATAAGGGATAATATACCAATCCTCTTTAATTCTATGCCTTTCATCGAGTTTATGGAAATAATCACCAGATAACCATGTTATTAAATAAATAATAGGTAAAATTATTAAGCGAAGTAATCTCGAGAGAAGAATCAATATCCTTGTAATAATGAAAATAGGCACTTGTGCAAAATTCATATTATTCTATGATTTTTGAAGTCTATGGAATATTCCTAACTTAAATGAGAAGAAATTTTGTAGCTTTTTGGTTATCTTTGTTAATAGAGACGATATAGCAAATTATGTGGTTACCTGAGTATGAAGATTAGATAAAGAAAAGTATAAAAGCTTTTCAATGATCATTATAACATTATATATTTTTGAGATGTTGTTGTTTACCGAGTGTTGCATTTCCCATTATTAAATTTCATGAAATTCGTGACAGGAAAATGTAGCCCTACCCTGAATAAAAGTGTAATGGGGGTTATTAACTTAAGCCCGCAGTATTTGTTTTGGTTTAAAACCCTTAAATTATTTAACCTCACGTGATCGGATAGGCAAATAGAGTCCTCTTCATAAGCACTTAATTGTGACGGACTTCAGTAAAATAAGGAATGTGTAAGCTAAATGATGACAATGATGAAATGTCTTAATAGAGTATCATATATATGGATTTATACAATTACATAACATAGAAGCCTTTGTTTTCTCCTGTTGAATTTTGTACGTAATTATTTTTCTAAATGAATGAATTTTTTTTTTTGAATATCTTCTTAAACTTTTGAATTCATCGTTGAACTAGAAGATATAGATGAATTGTAATAATCATAAGGTTTCCCAACATTGATATCATCAATTTTTTCATCAAGTTTCTTCCTATCCCTCAAATATAAAGCCCATAATATCACACAATCTATTAGTAAAAATGCAAAACTAAACCAAGACATTGTACTGGCTTTCTTACCCTTGGTAACCTTGATTATTCCCATACTGGCGGCGGGAACAAATTTATAACTTGCCTTTATAGCAATATGTGTCCAAATAGCTCCAAACCCCCAAACTAATACTAAAACAGGAGATAATAACAAGAGAAATATGTTGACATATTCTCTAAATGGTAAGTTGGGGATTGTCACATATAAAATTAATATGAACATTATTATTGTTAAAATAATTGTAGCCATCAAAATATATGGGTGTAAAACCTTTACTGAAAACAATTGTGCAATCTCTAAAATGTTCAATTTTACAGGTGTCTGATTCATAGTGGTTTTATTTGTGGAAGAGGAAGCAGATGGGATATTGAATAATTCGATAGATAAATCGGTAAAGAGCGAAAGATTTGATAGATTTTTCCTTGGATAGCAGATTGACGTCAATGTTTGGTTTTGTAAATTGTAAACTCTTGGAACGGATTCAATACAAACACCCATGAAACCAGCTCTAATTACTACATCCTCTAAACCTGTTGTCTTGTTTCCAGAAGTAAACGATGATTTAATAACCGAGTAAAATGGTGAGTCTGAGTCAAAGTCATAACGTGTCAGGAATGTTTTATGGTTAGCTAAATTATAACAGCCAATAAGGAGAAATATTGTTAAAAAAATTGTAATAACGTTGAATATTAGAACAAATATTCTTGGCATTCTTTTGGCGCAAAACCACATGGCTGAGAAGTACATCGTATTTTTTCTTTTTGTATATTCTAGAGAGGAATTGTTGCTTTTTTGGTGCTATCTTCTTCATGGCACATTACGAATTTCAGATAAAGTTGTGAAAAAAAACTTGGAAAAACTATTCGGTTGAAAACATTATCTGCGAGATATTTATATCTTTCATTTCTGGAGTAAGATTGTCTGTAATTCTGTATATTTTTCTCTGTCACTTTGTTCCAGACGCGTAACATAGGGTATCAAAACTCACCGAATGCTGATAACATGCGTTAATATTTAAAAGCGCGACATCTTTGAAACAAGTTCCAGAAACCATCAATGAAAATATCAGAGACAAGATATCAAACAATTTTGGATCAATGACAAGTTTACTTTCAAACCACGACCTCTTTAAGGGTAGTTAAAATGAATAATTAATCTTTTTCTATTCAAATATACTTCTAAAAATATTTACCGTTATATGAATATGTATTATGTTCCGGCCTGTTTCACTTCCATTTGTTTCCTGGTTTACTCACTTTTTTGTTATATAAACCTTTTTGAAACAGTTTGGAAGTAAAAGTAACGAAAAGCCTCAGTCAAGATAAAAAGAAGGTTGTATATTTCTAATTCAAAATAGAAGCACCAGTAATAATGTCAACCAATTCATTTGTGATGACAGCTTGTCTTGTTCTATTGTAAAGAATTTGGTATTTGTTAATCATTTCACCTGCATTCTTTGAGGCATTTTCCATAGCATTTCTTCTTGCTGAAATTTCTGCTGCATAACCGTTTGCCATTGCTGTTAAAATCTGATTGGTAAATGTATATTCGAATAAGTCCAATGGAACATTAGCATCATTGTCAATATCAAACTTTCCCAAAGCAGGGGACTGTTCAATAGCTGCAGGAGTAAACATTAATTTGTTTTTAGCTTCAAAAGATAATGAAGAGATTGGATCATTATAGTAAATACTGATCTTTGGATATTGTCTTGCATTCAATTCGGTGATGATTTTATCAACGATGGCTGATGATTCTTCAAAGGTTGGTGCATCCTTCCCGACACCGTTAATACCTATTTTGACATTCGACGGGTGACTCCTTAACAATTGCATCCTAATTTTATCTCCGATGGCAACAACATCTGCGTTTGGTGCATCTATTAAGTGAGATCTAACTTTTCTTGCTAAATGAGAATGAATAGCCCCACATAACCCCTTATCTGAAGTAATGGCAATAATTAATTCCTTTGGAGGCTCAGTACTATCCTCTGAGATCAATTGTTTAGTCTTAGCGTTTTCGTAAAATTGTCTGTCTGCTTCATCGACTCTCTTTGCTGATACTTTAGCCTTTTCAGCTTTACTTAATCTTGTCGAGGCAACAATTTTCATAGTTTTTGTAATTTTTTCAATATTTTTGATTGATTTCAAACGAGTTTCAACTTCTTTCAAAGTCGCATAATTTCTGGCTAATTGTGGACGAATAGATGGTATAGTATTAAGGCCTACCATAGCCATTCGAGTACGTAACGTATTACCGAAAATACTAGGTAGCATGATGATTGGTTTCCGTTATTTTGGGGGATATAAACTTTCAATAGTCCTGTGTATCAATCAATCGGTAATTCTTTATTGTTGTTTTATCTTTACAAAATACGTAATCAATATGTTGAAAAGAATAGAAAGCCATTGAGAGATACCTCTTTTTTGTTCTTGCTAATTGTTCGAAATATAATTAGGGAAGGCCCTACCCTTGTTCGCATTGAAAACCTCGCTGTAATTTTATTTTATTGGTTCCGGATCACGTGCGGCATTCAAAAAAATAAGGCTTTTGGAAGGATAGAGGACAGGGCAGACTTGAAATATCGTTACAACATATCTAAGGTACTGTTAAACGAGTTCCTAGTGATGATGATAAGGTATAAATAACCGTTTTAATTCTTTTTAATAATATACATAATTACAAATGCTAGATTGGTTGGATATAGGATATGAATAATAAATAGCGACCTTTTTCGTTTTTTTGAAGAATGCTGTTTTATTTCTATTTCGATTTTATTTTGAGAAGCAAACTTGCCGATTTTCATTCGCGACTCAATGCATCAAATAGGTGTTTTCATTCTTCTTTGCTCTTTCTTTGGACCCCTTAGGGACAAATTCGTAATCAATTTTAACATCCAAATCTCTGTTGTTACGATCGTTTGGGGAACAGATCAACTTACCCTTTAATACGTCACCGACTTCACATTCCAAATCATCACTTAGATAAAAAACGGTTTGTTTCCAATGAGTATATGGAGCATGTGGACCAGTAGAAAACTCCACTGGTTTCTTACCCTTTGGGGCTGGAAAAACGGTATCGAACCAGCAAATGAGACCGCTGATCCAATCTTTCCTTTTAGCTTCCAATTGAAAGTTAGCTTCGAACGAAAGATCTTCCAATGTGACTGTATTTAAATCGAATTCAATTAATTTACATCTGGTGGTATTAACCAAAGTACTCTCCACGGTGTCCACGATAGGTTCCCTCATAATTAATGGGATGAATGGGGAATAATCAAATCCATAAACGTCGTGCCAGTAATTAATCTTTTCTTGCTTGAATTCAGAATCCTCTAATCCAACAACATGGATGGAACATTTATCAGGGAAAATTAACCCACCTTCAACTAAATAATTATCACGAGCATATAAGACAGTGTCTAACATAGATTCATAAAGTAAAAAATAACCCATCCATTCCGAGATAATGATATCGACTTTCTTAAATGGTAATTCGACATCTTCCAATTTACCACGTAATAAAGTAATCTTATCTGAGAATCCATTCAATTCGACCAATTCTCTAGCCATTTCAATGATACTAGACATATCGACACCGATGACATGTTTAGCGCCATGTTTAGCAGCGAACATGGAAAGAATACCAGTACCACAGCCGACATCTAAGACAATTTTATCCTTAAAGAAATCCTTGTTTTGAATGATAGCGTTTCTATAGGATAAAGTACGAACTGAATCTTGTAACATTTCTTCGTGGATACCATAATGATCATATGAATCGAAATAATGTTGTTCAGTATGACTTAGCGTTTGCTTATCAGTAGCAGATTCATCTTTGGTAGTTTTACTCATTGTAGTATATACTGGTGATTGTTTCGTAAGTTCGAGTGGTAATGTTATCTATTAATACTTTCTTATGAACTAGTATAGTCGACGATGAGCATATCCTTATTTTTTTAGTTCCATTCAGATCTCTTATAAAAATCTCCCGAAAATTTTTCTTTTTTCCTTCCTTGGAGAATTTTCTTTGACATTTCTTCTTTGAAAAATTCAAGATATATCCTGGGCAAGTGAACACGGCGGGGCAGAAGAAAACTTCGAGGAAAAGCAGTGAAGGTATCCTTAGAATATCAGTGGGTAATTGAATTGATAAAGGGCGATTAATGTGAACAGGTAAGTTACGGCGCAATGGCAGTTGTATTATATAGGTTAGTTATCTTAGTTATACGTTGACTTACAATACCTATAATACTGAGAGGTGATTGTTCAAGTCTTTTAAAATCCTGTTATACACTAGATGTAGGTATTTTTCTTTTCTCCCCTATTGCTTCTTTTAATAATAACATAGGTCTTTCTGGAACTTTTATTTCTCATATGAAAGAAGAACATACCTTCAGCGAAACCATAAAATGATATTTTTTTCATAAATCGATGAAATATAGATTACGATTAAATATAATTATAAAATGATATTGATTAAAAATATGAATTTTTTTACTTGGTGAACGCTATCTACATACGTTATTGTATCAAATAACAATGGGAAGCAATCATGGAGCTAATCTAACAATTTCCCATGGATCATGTTCAGTTTTCCTTCTATAGACAAAACGATCATGTAAACGGCTTGGTCTTCCTTGCCAGAATTCAATTTCTAGTGGAACGATTCTTAATCCACCCCAAAATTCAGGACAAGGTACATCTTCCACTCCAGCGAATCTTTCATTATTTTTCTTAACTAAATCCTCTAATTCTTGTCTATCTTTCAACACTTGTGATTGAGGAGAAGACCAAGCGCCAACTTTAGATCCGCGTGGTCTTGTATGGAAATATCTTTCAGAAGTTTGACGGTTCACATATTCCGTGAAACCTTCCACTCTAACTTGTCTTTGTAAATCCTTCCAAAAAAAGTTAATAGCACCATGTGGATTTGATTTTATATCCATTGCCTTTCTTGAAGTACCCCAGTTGGAATAAATAGTAAATCCACGATGATCTAATTCTTTAAACAATAAGATTCTCGATGATACTCTACCGCTTGGTAATTCTGCAGATGAAAATGTGATTGCTTCAGGTAACGTTTCTCTTGGATCCTCTTTGGCTTCTTCAAACCATAATGTGAATTGATCTAATGGATCTGGTTTCAATTGGGATTCGCTCAATGTTAATTTATCATATTGATAAGTCTTTGGAGCGAAAATTATTGGTGTTTGTGTTCTGTTTGGATCTTCAGCCATTCTTAATCGCCTGTTGTAAATTTGTTTTCTCGTATGTTATTGGTATCACTTTCTTGTCTGTTTATTGGGAAACAAGATAGTTTAGATACAGAATGAAGAGAAAATGTAGAATAAAAAGAGCTCTTCCTTTATTATATTTTTACGGTGGTAAGCACTAGAACTAGATCTTCCTTTTGGGTGTCAAAGTATGATGATGGAGATTGTCGATTATGTTATTTATTTTAAAAACGTTAAGGGGGGTGTCAGAATTTTTCAAATTCGGTTTCTCTTTCTTCGAGATATGAAATTCTGGAGTAACAATCAATAACGACAGTTTTCCACAAATTTGAAAGGGTCAGCGTTGTTCTGTTTCTGCGAAGAAGAAGCCATAGAAGAAATTGAACATTCGCGGTTATATAATCAATGACACACCTGTGGTCGCCCCGAGCGAGCAATTTTCATATATTTTCCTTCCCGTTATTGTATGTATATAAAAGAGTCATAAGGTTAACTAGTAACTTCGGCTCTGGCATGTTGGCCTATTGTCGAATATCTCATTTAAAGGTACATAGATAGTATTATAGAGGATTAATGATACTACAGTACACGCTACGTAAAGACGGTATAAATATCCTTGGAAGAGGTAGATATTTTGGTGATATCGTTCTACTTTTATCTTTTTCGCTACCATAAAATTAAAAGTGGATTGTTAATCTGTCGGCAGGAATTGTTCTTTTGACTTGACTGGGCTAATTCAACTGTGATACACCGAATATAATATAAACATAAAAATGGGCTAAAAATAAATAAAGCCGTTTAAAGAATTCACTTCTTAACGATCGAGGCTCTTCCCTACAAGAAAATATTCCATGCTGTAGTGTTTTCTTCCATTTTCTACAAGCTATGATGTATGTAGTATCGATATATAGAGAGTAGTAGCTATTAGACTGCTTTCGCACGGTTGCGTATTTTTTACTTTAGTACAGAGGAGACTACAAATGGCTCTAGAAGCCCAAATACCTAGGCGGCTAATTTCCCTGAATGAATGTAAACAGTCCGTTTGGTATGATGATGGGGAAATTGAGGATACAAATGCCGGGACCGGAATTCGCCTTTCCATGTTTTCCGGCTTCCCGGTTTGCCGGGTTCATGATTTGTCCCTTTTGTATGACCAGAATAACGGAATAATACTAACAAACAGCCCTATAGAAAATAGACAAAGTCAGCTTGTCCCAACAGCTATAGTTTCCCTTATTACTGAAATATATGTTATGTTTAGACCATGATGCCGCGTACGTACATATGTTAATGTTGGCCATTTAATATACCAAAATGATGATTCATTCAACAACCGGACCACGTTGGATTGGATCTCCATTTCGTATCTTGAATCGTTGGAGATTAGATTTAGTTAAAGCTATATTTAAGTTCACTATTTAACTTATATACATATTTGTTCCAACTGAGACATGATTAATTCAGAACGCGTTCTCTAACCTATTCAATTTCGTATAGTAGCTAAAAATACAAATAAAACAAGGTAGATAAGATGACTGATAAAAAAATCCACCCAACAGCAGTGACAGCTGCTTTAACACCTGATACAGCATCTAAACCTTTGAATGAAAGATTACCTATCCCTCCCTTAGAAGATACTCTACAACGGTTCTTAGCAAGAATTGAACCATTACAAGATGAAAAGCAAAACAGGAAAACTAAAAAGATTGTCAATTCAGTGGAAAATATCGACCTTTTGAAGACTTTACATGAAAAGTTACTACAATACGATACCAACCTAGCAAATTTAAAACCAGAATCCTCCTTCATTGAACAATTTTGGTATGATTCATACTTAGAATACGACGCATCAGTGGTATTAAATGTTAATCCATTCTTTCAACTACAAGATGATCCAACAATAACTAAAGAGGAAATCTTAGAAAATGGTCCATATGGTTGTCACACTTTACAAATCAAAAGAACCTCCAAATTAGTCATCTCTATATTAAAATTCATTAAACAAATTCGTCATAACACTTTAAAACCAGATCTTGTTCGTGGTGGGAAAAGTTTATCAATGGATCAATATGATAAATTGTTCGGTTCTTCAAGAATACCACCAGGTCCAGGTGAACAAACTTGTCATTTACAAACTGATACTACATCTCATCATGTAATCATCATGTACAAATCCCAATTCTATTGGTTCGATGTCTTGGATGTTAATAATGAACCTATTTTTGAAACAAGTGATGAATTAGAATGGAATCTTTATTCTATCATCATGGACGTTGAAAAGCATAAGCATCATGACGAAGAAGAAAATTTGCTACCATTCGGCGTCTTCACTACGGAAAGTAGAAGAGTTTGGTCTAACATTAGAGATTATATTTTCCATGCAAATGATTCAACAAATTGGAAAAATTTGAAGATTATTGATAGTGCTTTGTTTGTCATTTGTCTAGACGATGTTATATTTGGTGCAGAGGATAATGATGAATTGGCGAAATCAATGCTATGTGGTACTTCAAAAATTGAATTGGACCAACAAAAATCAACTGTTCCATTAAATATTCAAAGTGGGACTTGTTTGAACCGATGGTATGATAAACTACAATTGATTGTTACGAAAAATGGGAAAGCTGGCTTCAACTTCGAACATACAGGAATTGATGGTCACACTGTCTTAAGATTGGCTACAGATATTTATACCGATTCAATTTTAAGTTTTGCTCGTGAAATCACAAAAGATGTTCCTGATATTTTCGAAGCCCAAATGGGATCCAACAACAATAAACACCATCATCATAATCAAAAACAATTCGGCGTTGAGACGAAAACGCCAAATAAGGCAAACCTAATTACAATTCCAAGAACATTAGAATGGAAAATTGATAAATTCTTGTTATCATCATTACACTTTGCTGAAACGAGAATATCTGACTTAATCTCACAATATGAGTTTGTTACATTAGATTTTGAAAAATTCGGTTCATTCCATATCAAATCCGTTTTCAAGTGTTCACCTGATGCATTTGTTCAACAAATTTTCCAAATTGCATATTACGCCCTATATGGTAAATTTGAGACCACTTATGAACCGGCCATGACCAAACTTTTCCAAAACGGTAGAACAGAAGCAATCAGATCTGTTACACCATTCTCGAAAAGATTCGTCAAATCATTATTTGATAAAAATGCAACAGATGAGCAAAGGAAACAATTTTTACAAGAATCTTGCAAAGAACATTCCAAGATTACTAGGGAATGCTCCATGGGGTTAGGTCAAGATCGTCATTTGTACGCTTTGTATTGTGTTTGGAATGAATGGTATAAGGATACATTACCATTACCACCTATATTTAAAGATAGATCATGGACTTTACTAAATACAAATGTTTTAAGTACTTCGAATTGTGGTAATCCATGTTTGAAAAATTTCGGGTTCGGCCCTGTGACAGCAAATGGGTTCGGTATTGGTTATGTTATTCGTGATAATTCCATTTCAATCGTTGTCTCATCAAGACATAGACAAACTAAGAGATTTGCCTCATTAATGGAAAAATCCTTCTTGGAAATTGATCACATATTTAGTAAAGATTATAAGACTGATCAAGACAATTACTTGATGGGAATGCATAATAAGAATGATGGCAATTTGACTCATAATAAATCAGAAGATTTAAAATACTTATTATCAGGTTATGATTATTTCGATGTTAGTGTTTCTGGTTAGATTGGTTATTTGCATTGATAATACAGTCTCGACACTCCGTAGGCCTTGCACACATTTATTACAGCCTTATATATATATATATATACGGAGGGAGAGAGAGAGAGGGACCAACATTACGATTTTTTAACAATTCCTATCTACTTTTTAAATCAAGAAACTTTTTCTAAATGAAAAGCATAATGAAGTGTTTAGGCGTATAGTTTGTTTGGGTAGTCCAGTTTACCCAATTCAGAAGCGGACTTCCCTAAAAGGGTATTTCCGGAACATTTCCGCTATGGGACAACTGATTCCCTAGGGAAAGGAACCCTTATAAAGTAAATTAGAATTACGTATTTTTCGTATCTTGTCTGCATAAAGAAATAAACGATACTTAACCTTGTTCAAAAAAAACTATCCAAAAGGATAATAAAAGGCAAACGGGGAATCAGGCGGTAATCGTATTTGTTCCCATCTTAGTGGTATTTCCATAGCAAGTTTCTTTTGTCAATATTGTTATAATCGGGTTGCCATTCCACATACATTCTACACGGACTCTAGAAAGGCAACAATCACCTTGACTCAAAGAAGGGTCTATTTGAGTTATTAAATTAGCACAGCAATAACGACTAGTTGTCGGAACAGCTTTTTTACTTTTACAACAGGGCCACTATCATTCTCCCCCTAGATTGAAAGATATACATTCAAAGGGCTATATTAAATCTCACTCCTCTGGACACGATCATCATAAGTCATGGCAACTAACAATGATGTTGGAACACCAGAGCAAGTGACTAACGTTCCAATAAGTAAGCCATTATTAAAATTAAAAGCTCTCGAATTATTACGCCAAGGAGACTTTGAAGCCCTACAAAAGTTTAGAATATCTCAATTAGAATCAAATCCAGCTGAAAAGGATACTGAATGTCTCTTACTTCATTTAGCAGTTCAAGTTGCCCCAACCCCATTAATTGAAAAAATTATCAATAATTGGACTCAACCAAAGAATTCTTCGTCTTCACCCACAATGACAAAGCCTTTGAAGACGTTAGATATTAACTATCAAGATGTAAATGGGAACACTCCTTTACATTTGGCGGCGGCTCAATCACGAAGGGAAGTTGTATTAATGCTATTAAGACAACCAGAAATTAATGAATGTATCACTAATAAGTCCGATCTAGTACCTGTTGAAATGTGTAAAGATTTAAATATTGCACAACTGATGCAAATTGAAAGATCAAATTACCTTACTAAGACGAAAAATCAAATCCATGATGCATTTGAAAAAAATGATATAAAAACTTTAGAAACCATTTTGAATACTCCAAGAAATGTTGATGTTTTAGATATTAATTACTTTGATCAGAAATCAGGTGATAGCTTGTTACATACCTTTGTGAGAAAGAGAAACATTGAAATGTGTTCATGGTTATTGAAACATGGTGCAGATCCTCATAGAAAGAACTTCGATGGTAAAACACCGCTAGACCTATTGAAAGAAAATAATGGAAGGCTTACTTCACCTGCTTCAGGAACACCTTCCTCAACTTCAAAAAAAGAGACTTCATCAACTGCAATAAAGAAGAATTCGTTTACGGAGTCAGAACTAAGAATGATATTGGAAAAAGCGGTTAAGAATAATACCATCAACGATGTAGCTGTCCCAATTGGCAAAGCACCAACTTTCAAAGGATATTTGAAAAAATTCACAAATTTTGCTCAAGGATATAAACTTCGTTGGTTTGTATTGACATCCGATGGGAAATTATCATACTATAAAGCTCCACAAGCTATGAAAAATAAAAAATGTCGTGGTTCACTTGATTTATCTAGTTGTTATATTCATTTAAATTCTACTGAAAAATTGAAATTTGAAATTATTGGCACTGGTAATACAAGGGCAAGATGGCAATTGAAGGGTAATAACCATGAAGAAACAAATCAATGGGTTTGCTTCATTCAAAGTGCCATAAGATTTGCTAAAGATGAGAAAATGAATAAAAGAAATAAAAACAATACAATACCTCCATCGTTGGCAATTAAAAGAGGGCGTATGCTGCCACCATCTGCGTCTACGTCAGCGGTTAATAAATCTAGAATTACTACTGCACCCGGGAATAAAGTGAAAACGCAAGCATTAAGATCTCCTTCGGTTGACCTATATAGAAATACAAGCAACCCGGCATCAGTTGCTTCTAGTGAAGTTGAATTGAGCGGTAACCTGACCGTTTCTGGTAAGCGTTACGTCAGTCAAATGATTGAAAATAGATTAGAAAGTTCATCTGGTATGATATCTAGTCATTCGCGTACGCCTACTGTAGAATCTTTTCAACCATTAAAATTAAGTGAAACTTTAACGAACCATACCACTCCAACTTTGAAGAACACGTTGTTATTGACCTCTCCGGTCGACACAACTAATGGAAGTATTGATTCACCTTTTGACGACGATGATGAAATTGATAATTTGATTGACGACAATCGAAACTCTGATGAAGAAGGTGAAAGTGGTGCATTTGCTAAAGTAGATAAAGATGAAGAATATTTAAAGATGGAATATGGCCCATATACTGAAAAGTTAAACATGTATCAAAGAACTATTTCCATTGGGTTACATGCCGTTATTGAAGTGTTGAATGGGGACGGAAATATTTCCAGTACAGACGTCATTGAAACAAGAAAATCCTTAAACAATATAGGAAATATTTTCAGTGATATGAATAACTTGACAGCAGAAAGAGATAAAGTATTAGTAGGTATGTTAACGAAAGAACGTGATATCAACAATGTATGGATCCAATCTGTAAGGGATTTAGAAAGAGAGTTGACAAATAAAAGTGAACGTTTGGCATCGCTAGATAAAGAAAGGAGACATTTGAAAAGAAAGTTCCGTAAGAAAGTTTTAGAGGCCAAAGAGAATGCACTTGTTAATGATAATGCTTCAAATAATAATGAATCCTCTGATAGTGAAATGTCAGATGAATCTGATACTTTAGAAGATATCGCCAAATTTATTAGTGCTACAAGAGATGAAGATGAGAATTCAGATGTTGAAGAATTTTTTGATGCAGAAGAACTGGTGGATTCAGATTCCAGTGGTCATACCTCAGTGGATAACAAATCAGAACAACGTTCTCACCTTACCGTTACCAAAGTAGAACATCCCTTGAGAAATAGAGATTCTATTGATGAGCAGCCTCGAAGTGAGGAAATACTACAGGGAACACAGAAGAAGACCTTACCAGAGTATGAAGAACCAAGAGAAAATCAAAATCGAAAGCAGCAGCAATCACTGAATGGAGATGAATCCGCTAATTATAATACTCAAAAAGATGAAGTTTCAATGAGCCAATCTGAAAAGCAGTTGGCAAGAGAACAACAAGTAACTCTGATTGGGTCAAATAAAAAACAGAAAACTAAAGAGGAATTATTACTTAATGAAGGATCTTTCCTAGGTTACGAAGATGGAATTAGAAAAAGATTAGCGTTAGATCAAGATGATAGACCTAAGGTTAGTTTATGGGGTGTATTAAAATCTATGGTTGGTAAAGATATGACAAGAATGACGCTACCTGTTACATTTAATGAACCAACTTCATTATTACAAAGAGTCACAGAGGATTTGGAGTATTCAGAATTATTAGACCAGGCAGCATCATATGACGATTCCCTTTTAAGATTGCTTTACATCTCGGTGTTTACTGCATCATCGTATGCATCTACGATTGGTAGAGTGGCTAAGCCATTTAATCCTTTATTAGGTGAAACTTATGAATATTCAAGACCCGATAAACATTTCAGATTTTTCACAGAACAAGTCTCACATCATCCACCTATTTCTGCAACGTGGACAGAATCACCCAAATGGGATTTTTGGGGGGAATCATATGTTGATTCTAAATTTAATGGTAGAAATTTCCAATTTAAACATTTGGGTCTTTGGTATATTAAAATGAGACCAGATAATGGATCACCAGAGGAATTATATACTTTTAAGAAACCGAACAATACAGTTATTGGTATTCTTGTTGGTAATCCACAAGTGGATAATCATGGTGATGTCAAGATCATGAATCATACCACGGGAGAATATTGTATATTAAATTTCAAAGCTCGTGGTTGGAGATCATCTGGCGCTTACGAAGTTAGAGGTGAGGTATTTAATAAACAGAAAAAATGTGTATGGGTTATTGGCGGACATTGGAATGACTCGATTTATGGGAAAAAAGTTACAGGTAAAGGCAATACTGAGTTATCCTTAGAGAAAACAAAGACTGCTGCATCTACAGCGACGAGACGCGGTCCCACAACTGATGGATCTAAATTCTTAGTATGGAAGGCAGCGCCAAGACCGGATGCACCTTTCCATTTGACTCCTTTTGCCATTACAATGAATGCCCCACAACCACATTTAGTTCCTTGGTTAGCTCCCACAGATACTCGTTTGAGACCTGATCAGAGAGCCATGGAAGACGGTAGGTATGACGATGCTGCCAATGAGAAACATAGATTGGAAGAAAAGCAAAGAGGTGTTAGGAAATATAGAGAAGCTAATAATCTGGAATATTCACCAAGATGGTTTACGAAGGAAATACATCCAGTAACCAAGCTACCCTATTGGAGATATAGAGGTGATTATTGGCCATTAAGAAGGGATAAGAAATTAAAGGGTGTTTCCGATATCTTTTAAGGACATGTATGTGTATCAGTAGGCTTTGAAATTTCTCATTTAGACTATAATTATTTAATGTGTAAGTAAAATCGATTATGACAATAAAAAATTACTGCAGTGACCAATTTGTGACGCTTCCTGTTATCTGTGACAAGCAAATGGCGACAGAGACGATAAACGGCAAAAAAGAAATGCTCCGTGGGGCTTACAAATTTGGGAGGCTTGCCAATTTTTTTTCATCAAGGGTCCGCGGAGGTGACAGACGGTTCCAAGAAGGAGCTTACTAATTCTAGTCACGTGCCCCAGCCCCGACTTTCCTTCTAGAAACTTCCAAATTGGTAATGAAGCCTCCTTAAGGGAAATAACATCCGTCAGCCTGTACGGAAATACGTAATAAGGTGTAACAGTAATATGGGCAGTCTTTTATCTATCAATGGTTATTATTATATAATTATATGGACGACTTAACGGAAGAGCATTTATAATGGGTTGATTGAAACTTGAGGCCGGTAAATTTGTAAAAAGAATTGTCAACGACGGTTTAAGGTTAACTATTTAAAATATCATTCATTCCCTTTCTTCGTTTTTCATCCCCAAATTTCCCATTCCCTTAACGAAAAGATCATACAATCACATATATATATATATATATATATATTTGCTGCCATTTTTTATCTCAAGCATTCCATTTCGATAAGACCACCGCACAATAAGGAACAACAATATACGTTATCAGAACAAGTGTTATTTCCTTATTACAACCGAATACTACCAGACAAATCCCAAGTTGTCCTTTATTCATTCTAGCCCCGAAATAGTACAAGCAAAAATAATTGCAAAACAGCAAGAAAAAGAAGATATGGCTACTACAGAACTCTATTTGAAAAGAACGCTTACCGACGTATTGGAAGACGAGCTATATCATTTGACTCCAACTTCGAACATATATCAAACACATCCTACTCACCCATGCTATTTGCATTCTGATCCCAATCATATCCCACTCCATGATCGTCTCTCCAACAATCAACTGTATCTGTCGTCGTCCTCTTCATCATCATCGCCGCAAGTTTCATCATCCTCAAGTTCTTCCGGCTTAGATCAACTTAATGAATTAAATTGGGATCATGATGAAAACTTCCTTAATGTAAGCTTACAAGATTTAAATATCTTCAATAAATATGCTGATCCGTCATTAACTACTACAACAACACCTACTTCATCATCTCCCTCTTCCAATAAGGTAATCTCATTCTCATGTCCAAATGCAATTAAAGATAAATTCACCAATATCGATATTAATAAATTGAAAAGTATTCATTTGAAAAGAACGAAAAATCAAAAAAGGAAAGCATTGGTATCAACTATGAATGGTAATGGCCGTGTCAATCATATGAAGAAAATAAATGGAATCATAAATAAAACAAATAAAAACAAAATTAGCACAAATACTCTATCGCCACCATTATCAACATCAACATCAACAGCATCAATAGAACCTGTAATAAATACGATAAATATGGAATCTATCGAAAAAATTCCAATGACATCTTCAACTTCTTCCTCTTCTTCTTTGATTCCTTTGAATGTTATGCTCTATGGTAATGGTACCACGACAGCTTCTTCCTTAACTCTTCCAAATATGGACCTGAACGACATTAATTCAACTATTAAAGCTGAACTAATAGATGAGTTCCCCTTAGATACTCAAGAAGCTATGAACATGGAAAACACGCCAACTTCTAATAATAATATGATAATATCCCAAGATCATGGTGATAATAACAACTTATTTGCAGATTCCATGGATTCGAAATTAGAATGGCTTCCACAAATACAAAACAACTCACTGGATGCAAAATCAATAATATTCGATAATGAAATTAAAGCACAACAACAGCAACAAGGAACCAATAATATAGATGATCTTTCAGACATAGAAGATAACAATGACATATTTGACAATATGGAATATCCATTGACGACGACGACCACTACCACCACGGCCGAACTAACCACGAGGGCGCCAGAGATAAATGCTGGAAGTTTTGGTAATTTTAACGATTTCTCATCTCCTTCATCTTTGCCAAATTCACCCCCATCATCGTCATGTTCGTCTCCTTCTTCACCTTCGATAGTGGAAACTATTTTAAATGGAACACAAATACAATCTCAAGATATCTTATTGGAGAAAGTGTCGCAAAAAGCATCTAAGACAAATTTGAAATTGAAAATGAAATCAAAGACTAGTAAACCAAGAGCTAAAAAATGTGATAACCTTTCAAAAGATATGTGTGATAAACTTAAAGCATCTATTGAACATCAATTAGAAAATAAATCGATAACTTCTTTGCAAGAACAATCGTCATCGACTCGAATAATAGATGCTGATATTGGTCCGACTAATACATCCAATGTGACTAAGAACGACGATACCAATATGAATAATACCATGGGAGAAACCTATACATGTAGGATTATCAATTTAACCACGAATGAACCATGTTCTGCGCAATTTTCAAGGTCATATGATTTAACAAGACATCAAAATACTATCCATGCATCAAAGAAGACAGTATTCCGTTGTTCTGAATGTATTAAATTATTAGGCTCTAATGGGTTTGAGAAGACGTTTTCCAGATTAGATGCTTTAACAAGACATATTAAATCTAAGCATGAAAACTTGAATACTTTTGAAAGAAGACAAGTAACTAAATTCGCAAAGGAAAATATTGGTTACGTCTTAGGATAAACACCTATCACAATACAAGTATGTATCTATATATATATATATATATGTATGAATTTTTATAGATAATAATCATAAAAATCTTTTTTTTCTCAATAAGTCAAACTTTCATAAGCTTCTTCATACTTAGCTCTTGTCTTTTCTATAATATCTTCCGGGATATCTACATCCTCGGCACCATTCAGTTTATTTGTTGTTAACCAATCCCTTAAAAATTGTTTATCAAAAGAATCTTGCGATTTACCGACTTGATAATTCTCCAAGCTCCAGAACCTAGAAGAATCCGGAGTCAATACTTCATCGACCAAGATCAGTTCCTTTGTAATTTCATCAATACCGAATTCAAATTTTGTATCAGCGATAATGATCCCCTTTGTTTTACTATATTCTTTACATTTGGAATACAACTTAATGGCCAATTTCTCCAAATCATCAATCAATTTGACATCCCCATTAAGGATTTGAATTGCTTCTTCTTTGGTAATATTTTCATCATGTTTACCTTGCTCAGCCTTTGTGGAGGGAGTGAAAATTGGTTTATCAAATTCTTGAGATTCTTTTAATCCTTGTGGCATGGTGGTTCCATGTACAGTACCGAATTTCTTATATTCATTCCATGCGGATCCAGTTAAAAATCCACGAACTATTACCTCCAGGGGGATCAATTTACATTTTTTGATCAACATGGATCTGTTCTTTAATTGATTTCTATATTTTAAATCATCATATAATACAAAGGGTAAATGATTGAAGATTTCATCACCTATGGCAATGAGATGATTCTTGACATCGGCTGATAAGAAATGGAACCAAAATTCAGATAACTTAGTTAGAAGGATCCCCTTCTCAGGGATTGGATTGTTCATTATGACATCGTATGCTGAGATTCGGTCAGTGGCGACGAATAGTAACGTTTCATTGTTGACTTGATAAATGTCTCTTACTTTGCCTCTGTTTATTAGGGGTAGGACTCCATCTAAGTTTGTTTGCGTTATACAAGAGTTGTTGGTGGTCATATCTTTATGTGTATTGTTGTGTTGTGTAGTGTTATGCTAATCTCTTTATTCCTTCGAAGGTTAGTTGACTTGGATATATATGATATATGATTTGGCGATGAAGTATACTCTTTATATACAGTAGATTGCTTAATTACTGAATTGTTGAACTGCTAAATTACCTGAGTGATATATCTGAAATGTAGTAAAGTTATATGGAATATATATCATAATTCAGTTATTTGGTGGTATATGGATCCTTTCCAGAGAGAAGTCAAGAAATCGGCAAAGGAGTCTTCGCACTTTTGACTCCTGTAACTTCTATTCTTTATTCTGTTCTGTTTTGTTCTGCAATGGTCAAGAGAATCCAAAAGGATTGAGAAATGGTGTATTGTACAACATCAGAGACCAGAGGTGTGTGTGTATATTTCTACTTTCTTATGCTGCTTAACTAATATAGATATACGTATATACATATATATATACTATTAGGCGATGTCTATAAATCCAGTATTATACGTTATCGGGCAAGTCGATTCTCATACAGCATGCTTACGAGATTTCTTGAAGACCCATTCTAACACAAATAATTGAATACCACACATGGCAATAATTAATAATATACCATACATGGAAAAAATGGTTATTCTGTTCCCGGTAGACTTCACGGTATAGTGATTTCTTGTATTCCTATTCTTATAATATTGCAAGTCCCTTTCTAACATGTACAACTGTCTTTCCACATTATCTATAGAATCTTCAATGGAGCTTTGTAATCTATCCTTGCCATTCTTAACATCTCTTAACTTCTTTTGATTTTTCCTTTCAAGCCTTCTTTCATATCTCACATCAACGTTCTTGCCCTTATTCTTCTCAGCAGCAATATCATAATTGAAATCAAAATCAATAATTCTCTTCTTCAAGGGGATACTAGCTTCGAAGCAAATTTTATATTCACCCTTATGTTCCCCTACAAAGGACCATTCTCCTTGACGTTCATTATATCGTTCAATAATTGGTCTATATTTATCATCTGGTGCATATATCTTATAATCAATGTTATAATTACCATCTTCTCCTGATTGTACACTGAAATAATATGATATCGTACATTCAATATCTGGTGTCAAAATGTAATAACATTGTGGTGTCTCTTTGATATCATTGGATAATTCAATGGTTAATGGTGAACATAATATCGGCTCCAAAATATAAAAGAACACGAGAAATATACGTAACTGCAATAACATCCTCGAATATCCCTCTTTTATATTCTCCTTTGTTTCTCTTTCTTTTCTTTATTTCTTTCTTCTTTCCACTTTTGTGCTCTGTTTCGTGTTTTGGCGTTTTCTCAGTAGTCTTTATTTTTAGTTTGTTTATAACAATTTTCTTCTTAAATAAATAAAATACTCTCTTATTTAGATGATGCTTCGAAGGGAGATCGTTAGGTTTATGTCAACACTCGATATCCTCGATCAATTACGTCCCATTGGAAAGAATATAATAAAAATTCAGTATCTATTAGTTTCATTGTCAGCAAAATATAGACTAAAATGCTGTCAGCATCAAATTCACCTATTTTGGACCCATCTAACCGTATAAATAGCAACACATATACTAATGGTAATGGTAATGGTACTGCTGCTGTAGCTGCTGCTGACGACCGAGATCAAGATCAAGATCACCTTTCAACATTACCAGAAGATTTACCAAATAACATTAAAGAAGAAATAATAGCGTTGTATAATGATATACCCGCTTTACAAAATTCATATGATATAATTGATAAAATTGGTGAGGGAACATTTTCATCAGTTTACAAGGCAAAAGATATAAAGGGAAATATAACGTCACGATTCTGGCCTCATTTTTGGAATAAATCATCTAAATTCGTAGCAATCAAGAAAATCTACGTCACTTCATCTCCACAAAGAATTTATAATGAATTGAACCTACTATATATCTTAACTGGTTCAAATAAAGTAGCTCCCTTGTGTGATGCTATGAGAATGAAAGATCAGGTAATAGCTATCTTACCATATTATCCTCATGAAGAATTTAGAACCTTTTATAGAGATTTACCCATTAAGGGAATCAAAATGTACATTTGGGAATTGTTACAAGCTTTAAAATTCGTTCACTCTAAAGGAATTATTCATAGAGATGTGAAACCGACAAATTTCCTTTTCAATCCAGAATTAGGTAGGGGAGTATTGGTAGATTTTGGGTTAGCTGAACAAGAAATTGATTATTATTCAGATCCTAACCTCCTAAAGAATATGTTATCAGGGAAATCTACCTCTTTCTCGTCATCATCCTCTTTAGAGAATGACGAAAAAGCTACAAATTATTTAGAATTAATGAAAGAATTAAGAAATAATGAACAATTCTGTCCATGCATAGCAAGATATGATCGTAATTTCCCATCTAAACACAAGGATAATAATGATTTACATTCACATTCCAATTCTGTTTCGACAGCAATAACAACTAATGGCAACACTATACAGCATCATACACTTGCACCAACGCCTATGGTTACCATTCAAAATGGGAAAGTTGTTAATTTAAATAACGTTAACGGTATGGATCTAACAAAGGGTTACCCCAAGAATGAAACACGTAGAATGAAACGTGCTAATCGTGCAGGTACAAGAGGGTTTAGAGCTCCTGAAGTATTAATGAAATGTGGAGCACAATCGACAAAGATTGACATATGGTCTGTCGGTGTCATTCTTTTAAGTTTATTAGCTAGAAGATTTCCCATGTTTCAGAGTTTAGATGATACTGATTCATTATTAGAATTATGCTCAATTTTTGGATGGAAAGCTATTAAAAATTGTGCTGCAATTCATGGATTAGGTTTCGAAATTAATGGATTACACCTAATTAAAGAAAATGGGTTTGAGAATGGACTAAAAGAGTTTGTATATGAATTATTAAATAAAGAATGTGTGGCAGGAACTTTCCCAGAATATAGTGTAGCTTTTGAAACTTATGGATATCTAAGTCAAGATTTATTTGATAAAAATTCCATCGAACCAAAATTACCTAAATCCAACGAAGATTTAAGTAAGCAAGATGATTATGAGTTAAAAAAATATCAACAAGAGGTTTGGTCTGATCATTATTGGTGTTTCCAATTGTTAGAGTTATGTTTTGAAATGGATCCAATGAAAAGATCTTCGGCAGATGAGTTACTACATAATACTTTCTTTGATGAATTACGTGAAGATGGAACCACGGATGACGAGTCAAATGATTCTCTAAGTACAACGGACGATGATGATGATGATCATCATCATAATAGCATAATAAGTAATAGTGAAGACGGTATGATGGCAGATGATGATGTGTTACTGATATCCGAATAAAATAGCAAAGAGAACGAAAAAGCTCGATTGAAAACTATTTCATTGGAGAGCAAAAAAAAGGCATTAACACATATAAATGGGTGGAGTGGCTGGTATAGAACGTATATACACAAGGATATATTTCCATTTTTTCATTCTAAATATAAAATTTATATAAAAAGGGCATGATAAAAGAAAAAAAACTGCATATAATTCATCAATCTGGGTCGTTCTTGCATATGATCTAATTTAAAAGATATATGGGATTAAGAAAGCTCTCTTTGTTTTGTACTTTCTGTTTTTCTTTTGAGCCCACAAGTACATTTGAGCGGTAGAAACAGTCAAGAATAACATAGCAAATAAATTAAACTTCAAAACGACAGTAAACCAGAACCATGACCATACTTCAAATGTATAGTTTGGTGCAACGAACACAGTAAAAATACCTTCATTAAGTGGTAAACGTTGATCAGCAGTGCCCTTTTTAAGTTGATAATCACCCCATCTACGTAATTTCAGATGAACGTAGAAATTCCATGACTCTGATAGAGCGAAAAGGGCAATTAAAGTACTTAAATTTTGTAAATGAGCCTTTTCATATAACGATAAAATTTTAGAATCTTGGCAAACAAATCCATAACCGAAATAACTTAAAGCGATTAACCCATTAAGGACCCAATAATGGAAAGAGTTCTTGAATAGATTGAATAATGGCATGGTGGATAAATTGAACTTATGAATAAAGGCACTTTCGAATTCTCGCTTTATATAATGTGCCAAAATCATGGTGTACACAATTTTATTCAAAAATGGATTGTATGGAACATTGGAGCTGTGAAAATGTTCAACGAAATATGGTTGCTTGGATAAAAAATATGCTAACGTATGAACCAAAATTGGACCAAGATATTCCAAAATGAAAACAAGTCTGTAAGAGATTTGGGGACCTAGATCTTTGATATATAACTCCTCCTTTTCTCCAACTGTCTCTTCATTTCCCTGAAAGAATTTATCATTTGTAATTGGGACTTGTTTGGACTCTTTCAAATAAGTCAGTCTTAATCTATTCTTAGAGATGCCCTTATTTTGTTCGGATATTTTTTGTAGAATTGCCTCTAAAGTGTTTGGAGAGGCATCGAAATCCAATTCAATTTTGGTATCTCTCAGATTCTTTGAACGAGACTTGATAGTAATACACCTAGCCATTATGAATGGGACCACGAGAAGTAAAAACGATGAGCTTCAATTGATAGACCAAACGTCCTTGTAACCCATCTGTCCATTTGGTTGCCCAGAAAATGCGGATACTTTTTGTTGTCATATCCAAATAGGGTCCCTTTCCTTTACATTTGCATTCTCCTCCAATCTATCAGTTTTCAACATCATTTTCAACGGCTGAAATTTTCTAATTTTTTTTTTTTTTTATTTTGAAAAATTTTTCACATTTTTTTTTGTTCGAGAAATTTTTCAGAGCTCATCTCGTTTTTCAACTGTAAAGTTACCATTTGGTATACAATTTTGCTATTAGTTTAGATTTAATATACATTGTCAAGTTTACTTGTTATTAGTTTTTAAACATATATATATTTTGTTCTTATTCTGCTTTACTTTGTTACCAAGTTCTACAAGATTAATATCTAATTAATTCCTTTTGAGTCCTCTTTTCTTCAGATAATTGAACACTTCAAAGAAGATCCTTATAACCTACGCTCTCTGCAACAAAGTTATTAACGAAATAAAATCGAAAAAAAAAGAATAAAAGATTAATTATCTATTTTACTTCTTACACAACACACATATACATATCATTATAAAATAAATCATGTCATTCAGACCAGGTAGCAGAGGTGGTTCCAGAGGTGGTTCCAGAGGTGGATTTTCAAGAGGCGGTGCTAGAGGTGGCTCCCGTGGTGGATTCTCTAGAGGTGGTGGTCGTGGTGGTTCCCGTGGTGGGTTTTCCAGAGGTGGTGGCCGTGGTGGTCCACGTGGAGGTGCCCGTGGTGGTCGTGGTGGCCCAAGAGGTGGTGCTGCCGGTGGTAACAGAGGTGGTGCTAAAGTTATCATTGAACCTCACAAACATGCCGGTGTCTACATTGCTAGAGGTAAAGAAGATCTTTTAGTTACTAAGAATATGGCTCCAGGTGAATCTGTTTACGGTGAAAAGAGAATCTCCGTCGAAGAACCTTCCAAGGAAGATGGTGTCCCACCAACCAAGACTGAATACCGTGTTTGGAATCCATTTAGATCTAAATTGGCTGCCGGTATTATGGGTGGTTTAGATGAATTATTTATTGCACCAGGTAAGAAAGTTTTGTATTTAGGTGCTGCCTCAGGTACCTCCGTCTCTCATGTCTCTGATGTTGTTGGACCAGAAGGTGTTGTCTACGCAGTTGAATTCTCTCACAGACCTGGTAGAGAATTGATCTCTATGGCTAAGAAGAGACCAAATGTTATCCCAATCATTGAAGATGCTAGACATCCACAAAAATATAGAATGCTTGTCGGTATGGTTGATTGTGTGTTTGCCGATGTTGCTCAACCAGATCAAGCTCGTATCATTGCATTGAATTCTCATATGTTCTTAAAGGACCAAGGTGGTGTTGTTATTTCCATCAAAGCTAACTGTATTGATTCTACTGTCGATGCTGAAACCGTTTTCGCCAGAGAAGTTCAAAAATTACGTGAAGAACGTATCAAACCTCTAGAACAATTGACTTTGGAACCTTATGAAAGAGATCATTGTATTGTTGTTGGTAGATACATGAGAAGTGGATTGAAGAAATAGAGAATGTATTAAAGCAAATTATTTCTCCTCATATCAACGACTTAACGTAAGAAAACAAGCAACAACAACAAAAAACTAAAACTTAAAAACAACTGATCCTTTGTATATTTTTCCATTCTTCTCTCTTTACTATGTGTACCGGTTTTGTAAAATAGATACTTCTACAATATTATTATAACTACTTACTTTTACTAAGCATTAAGATTCTTCATTGACATCACTTCTAAAATAATTTCATAAACTATAATGTAGACTTGGAAGTTTTTCAAAACTTAATAGTCGAACGCAACTACAAACAACTTTGACAACTATAAAAATCTCATTTAGAGCCTTGTAAATGTTCGTTTAAAAAATCGTATCCTGTTGATATTTATGTATTTTTGAATATTTAATATAGACAGCAGAAAAATGAAATGGCATAGTATTATTGCAGTGAAAACATGATTTATCTTCACGCTTAACTCTTTGGTGTTATTGCCTCCTCGTGAGTCTCTTCAAGGAATTTTAATCTGTCTTCAATATATTTACATACTTTTCCTCTTTCCTCAACTCCTTTATCATCTATGTATTTGAAGTGTTTCCTTTCAACACATATTATATTGTTTAAAATCTTAAAAGTCTCCAATTCTAAATCATAATACTTAATATCTTTCAAATTATCAAACGAACGGAAATGTTTACCCTCGTGGATAAAGCTTGAACCAGATTCAAGATCGACTGGATCAAACTTCGGGAAATTTGCATGAATAAACATAACGTCAGCCTGTTTTCCTTCAAGTTCAAAATATTTATCCAAGAAATTTTGTAAATCATAATCTTCATCTAATTTAATTTCATTTGGCGATAGATCTTTATATTTGGAATTAATATCATCCATAGCATGAGAATATCTTTTATAATCATCCACAAAATCAGATTGTAAAATTGCCACCCCTCTATAACTTCCATCCTCTTTATTAAAATGGCCACTAACACGAGGATACGTTTTAACTTGATAATAGGTTAAATTATAAAAATTTGCACCTGCAAGAAAGGTTTCTTTGTCACCTTCTCCTGCGACACCTTGAGAAAAGATTGGGTAATACCAATTTGGACCATTAACATTATAATATAAAGCCAACAAGATCGCCTTCAAATGTTCCTTCTTATTAAGTAATAATTGACCAGATTCAGTGGAAAGATCAGGTAATGTTCCTTCAAAATCATGGAATGGTATTTCATCCAATGATTTGGAATAATCAGTATAAACATTTGAAGGAGTAACATCATCATAAGAATTTCTTATTCTACTAGATTTGTTAACAAAAATATGAGCAATGTCATAATATGAAGGATGAGTTGTTCTTCTCCAAAAATCTGGCCACATAACCATACGTTTTGATAAATAAGGTTCCTGTTTAAAGATATCATCTAATGGTTTAATGGGAAAATTGTCTGCATCTAATAATAATAAGTTTTCAAAACTGGAAGATAATACTGCTAATGATTTGTATTGGTAGCCTGCGAATTTGAAAGTATTAATCAAGTCATTAGATAGGATATTTTTAATGCTGATACATTTAGCATTATATTGAGGTAAGATTTCATCACAGAATTCTAAATCACCTTCTTCATCCTGAGAGATGTAAACTTCTACAGGTAATGTTGTATTAAACTTCCTTAATGTCTTAATGGCTAATAACGATAATAAAGAATATTTACCGCCACCTACTATAACGATCCCATCATTTTGGTAAGTGTTTTTAGGTAATTCCAAGGGAGCAATAGAATTAGTAAATCCTTGATGGTAATTTTTTAGCATGTCAATTTCTTGATCTGATATTTGCAAACAATCATATAATGAATTCCTAGACAATTTGAAGAAATTTTTAACGTCATTTCGTCTAGACCCAATAGCATCCGTAACCAGACGAGATGGATTATATTTAATGTCTAACTTAGTTTCTGGTGAAAACTCGTTGATATAATTGAAAACTTGGTCGAAAAACTTGTGTATAGTCTCTGTTGATGGCTTTTCTTCAGTGGAAGCAACGGTGCCGGAGGTCCCTATTGTTTCAGGTGATAATATTGTTGTCTTCGGCAGTGCTACAACATTATCTAGTTCGTATTTATTTGGCGTATCGATGTTTTCATCAGATGTAACAAGAGCAGACAATAATGAATGTTTGTCATCTTTATTGTTGGTATTTGCTAGGGAGTTATGATGATTGGTTGGGAATAGAGATTTTTCAAAATGAAACTTGTAATCGGAGAGTGGGTTAGCTTCATATCCCAGAGTTGTTGCCAATACTATCGCCAACGCTATTAATATAAGTAACAGACTTAGTTTGAAGATCTTAAGGGACCTTCTAGGAAAGGATAACATGAGCATATATCTGTGTGGGTAAGTAAGTAATTCGTGTTGCACCTCTTCAATACTTCCGCGGTAACCCAAATACAGAAGGTTTAGTTATGCTTGACTGATTATTCAAAAGGACAAAGATAGAACTCAAGACAACATATAAGGTTGGGTATTTCCCTTAAGGACCAGGTGTACCAGTGAGTTCGGATTGGAAGAAACGACCAGTTGTAGCTGTCTTTAAATGTTATTTTTGAAGAGACGCCTCCTCTCAGTAACTATTTATAGACAACCGGGCCGCGTAAATCAACTGAACAATACAGCCGCATTTTTATGTTTCCCCATTGTAATTTTTCCCCTTTTAGTGTACATGGGCTGTTGACTAGTTCATGAATGGAAGTGTATCCAAAGTTATACAAGGGAATATAGATCACACATATTCTATTAATTTGTTACTTAATATATAGGAGAAAACCAATTTTATTTTTTATTCTGTCAAGATACCAACTTTTCTTTAATTTTTTGTTTACTTTCTTGCCAAGAAGGTTCGAAGAAATGGGGTTACAATATCAATCGTAAATAAAAAAAATTTTTTTTTATGAGTTTACAGAACAATCCTATTAAATATATATATATATATTAAGTATACTTCAGTACTTCTTATTCTATTTTTTTTTCAGCAGTCTTTCTCCAAACCGCCTTAGTATTAAAATAGAACATCTGTGCCATGGCTAGCAAGGTAATATTCTACAGGATTCGCTCACTAGACAAAATCCTCCCCCTGCTCCCTTCTCCTCCACTTTTTAACTCCGAAATAAGTACTTCAGATACTACCTATATGTCAAATCATTATACCGATTGAAGTATATTAATCTGACATTTCAAATAACTAATTAAATTGTAGGGGTAGACCAGAACTATCATTCACAATCTTGGCTGCAGCAGGAAGTAAGGATCCCAATATGCAAGCTAACGCATTGGGCGATTCATGTTTGCAACATCAAATTACATGAACTAACCCCAGAAATCCGGTGAATAATGTGCTGTAGAAAAATTCTTTTGGAGACCAAAAGAGTTAGTACTGCATTACACACTGGAACCACAAGGAGAAAATAATCATTAGGTTTAACAAGAGAGGTTTATGATCTTGCTTAGAAACAATTCGTTTGTATTCTATATATTTACCCTATTCACCAATAGAAATTATAATATCAGAAATAAAATAAAAACATAACCCCACGAATTATCATCTTTTTATTACATGTACTATCATTTCATTACATATATTCATCTCCAAGATTACACCCGGGACAAATCACCTAAATATAATACATAGTACAACAAAAATCTAAACCGTTTTAAGAGTGCCAGATTGTTTATGCTTTAAAAGGAATCATTGGTAGTTCAATTCATCATCTAACGTTATCTTCCTCCCAAATTGTTCTCAACATTCAAAAAGCACTAGCGGGCGGCTAGGCGCACTCCGAATCTGGCTACTTCACAGTCTAGAATTACAAGAAATGAAAAACACCTCGAGGTGTCCAATATCGAATTGATTTGAAATGGAATGACTCTAGTTGGGGAAACAAAGGTAACATCAAAAGAGTAAACTCACCAAGTTTAAAAGAATTAACACACTCATTACTTATACCTACAAACCACAATGTCAGCAAACGAATATTACGGAGACGATTCAAAGGCTACGGTATGTTACTAATACACGAATCAAAGTTAGCTAGCTTAGCATCTGATGTCCCATTGTTATTATATCCTCAGTACTTTATTACTAACATTAACTGATCCCATCTAAGAATCAAACATCCAAATATATACAGTACTCACGCCCAAGTGCTCCACCTCCAGGCCATGATGCTGGCGCCGGTACAAGAGGATATCCTCCACAACAACCTCAATATTATCAGCAACAACAGCCTCAATATTACCAACACCAGCAGCAACAGCCGCAATATTATCAACAACCACCACCACCACAGCAACAACAACAACAACCAATCTATGTTCAACAAGCACCACCTCAAAATAATAACGATGATTGCTTGACTGGTTGTTTAGCTGGGTTATGTGTTTGCTGTACTTTAGACATGTTATTATAAGGAATGCGATAACAGCTGGTATAAAAATAAAAAACATTACAAAGACAATAAATATTAAAAATATTAAAATACCTTTTTGAACAAAGAGGTTACGTGTAATTTTTCCCCAAAACGTTGTACGGTGAACTGTTAGATGTAGAATTTACATACCTGTATACGTACAATAATCATATCTTAACAGACCTTTTATCAACATATGCAAAATATTTAAGTATTTGCCAATCTAACAAATCAAATAGGATACGTGAGAAAAGTTCTTATTTCGTTATATATATGCATATGTATTAAAAAGAAAATCATCTAGAGTTCAGTTGAAACATAATTGTTCCGGAGGATAACTGGTAAATATTATTAGAAATAAATTTCCCGCATTCTACCTCTAGATCTTAGTAGGGTTTTACATGACGGCCCAGGACAAGTCTTTGGACCATAATTATCTGGATGTGATGACCCTTTCAATTCTGCTAATTTTTTCTTGGGTAATTTCGATTTCGATTTTGCATTATCAATTCTAACGTAACAGCGTCCGCAAAATGTATGACCACATGAAGCAACATAAACTTTTTGTGATAAGTCACGGTCTAACTGAGATGGTTTTGATAAACTTTGATAAGGGCAATGGAAATCGTATTTAGAAACAAGAAATTCAAACGAAACACCATGATCCTTATCACTAGTACCTACGAAGTCTTTCGGTATACCAACGCCCAACTCAACACCACACAAAATGCATGCAGGAACATCCATCCAATATTTCGCCAAGTCTACATCTTCCATTATAACAGTTTCATCTTTACCATTTTTCTTCACAGTCATTTTAACCTTTGGTTCCGTCGAGAATGATGAACTATAACCTTCAGGTAATGCTAACGCACGTTTCTTGAACCCGTCTTGTTGTGGTTTGGTTTTACTCATGAACCCTTTAGTCCTTGAATCACGTTCTGCATCTTCTCTACGTTGAATCATATTAATGATATTCTGCGTGTGTGCATCATCATCTTCATATTCATAACCGTATGCTCCGGCAGCTCTCCCTGTGTCGTTATCTTCTTCTCCTATCCCATAGTCACCATCATCTTCATCATCCGCAGCCCCAACGTCACCATAGCCCAAGCCTAATTGGTTCATAAGAAAAAAACTTGCTAAATTGGAGCCGAAATGCCTATTATTAGCTCTAATTGTTGAACGTACGCGAGCATGCCTTTCCCGAAGTAACCTTTCATTATCACGTTGAGATTGTCTAATTCGTCTTAATGTCCAATCAGCCATAACTTGACCTCTATATTGAGTGAACAAAGAAATCAAATCATCTGAACATTCTGCAAAAGTTGTTGGTGCCACACTTTGAACGATTGATGTAAATTCTTGTAATGATTGGGCATGATCAAATGCACCTCGAACATCCGGAGGATATGTATGAATTCTTTCTCTTAAATTGATTAAATTACGATTGGTACTAGTATTATCAACACTATTACCACTAGTATCAGGTGCTGAGTGCCCTTGCCCTTGTCCTTGTCTTTGCCTTTGCCTTTCTTGCATAGCCATCATTCGAGCTCTTTGGCGCATACCCAGTATACTTGCAGGTAAACTAACTTCATCGGTGTCATTATCACTTTCATTTTCATCACTACCATGAAAGAATAAAGAATTTGTTGCTCTCCGAGTAGCTCTCCTAAGAAGTTGACGACGTGATAATGGGACAATGTTTTCATTTAATGATTCAAATGAACTCCTTGTCGGCCTCTCATTCGGATCAGCATTAATTCTTAATCTTTCACCACCAGGTAGATTCAACGTTACGGTAGGTGTAGATGTCCTTTCTTCTAGAATCATGACTTCATCATCATCATCATCATTGGCATCACCATTGGAGTTTTCAATGTTATTATTGCTACTATTGTTATTAATGATTATAGTTCTTGGTCGTGAATTTGTAATATATTCAGGTTCAGCATCTAAATCGACATACTCTGCTGTTGGATCAATGGGACCAATTTCGTTAATATTATTGTTATTGTGAGTGGGATCAATGATTTCGTCCATAATCGCAAAATCGTCATCATTTTCATCATTTTCTTCATTCTCTTCTTGTGCATCACGTCGACTGGTTGTGTTGGTATTATTAGGATTAGTACTTATAAATCGATGTAATGCATCACGAGGTCTCCCGATACGACGATCAGGTACTAAACTAATCTGCCTTGATTCTTCACGTATTCTTGCGTCTTCTTCTGGATCACTTTCGATAAGGATGGCGGAATTATTGTTATCATTATCATTATCATCACCACGATCATCATTAGAGCCTTCAGTATTGTTGGCATGAGTAGCTGTAGCTGTATTTTTATCGACAGAAGTAGCAGAAGAAGAAGGAGTACCATTTTCATTTGTATTTATGTCATCGTTCCTCTCAGCGACATTATCAGATGGGAGAATGGGAGTCGCTGTAGAGGAAATCGACGAATGCCTTTCTTGTTCCTCCTGCATTAACTCTCGTTGTTTAGAAGTATATATACGTCGTGGAATCAGTGATTAAAAGTTTTTCTCTCTCTTGGCGTTTGTTATATCAAACAGATATATGGGTATTAGTGGTCCAATTTAGTGTTTGCTGAATATACCACACATTCAGAAGCACAACAAAAAGAAAAGAGAAAGAAAAAGGAGGGATTAGTATTTTGCAATCGTGATTGCGTCTATATGATTGATTAACAAAAGAAGCTGACTTTGAATTTAAAATGAGTGTCTTAGAGATTTTTAATTTTCAAATGAGCAGTTTCAATTCTGTGTGCTTTTGTTTGGTTTCGTCTGATATGTAACAACTTCGCGTTTGTGTTAACGTAACGATATTAATAATATTAACAGATTAGATACATAAACTACTACATGTAGTTCTTGGCAGTCCGCATAAGAGTATAGTCAGTAGAAGAATACAAGTACAAATTCAAATACAATTTAGAAAACTGGAATTAGTTATGAAGATTGAAGTACAGAATATTTATCCATTAGTTGCATGGTCATGGGATATGCCCAAGAATCTTGATGACCCAGACAGCGATGAGCCGGACAATGCTAATGATTCTTATGGGATACGGAGAAGAGCACCAAACAAGAATGCAGTAGATGATGTCTGTGGTATATGTCGAGCAAGTTACAATGGTACATGTCCTAATTGTAAATTCCCAGGTACTGATTGCCCTCTTGTCTTGGGGAGATGTAATCATAATTTCCATTTCCATTGTATTTATCAATGGTTGAAGACTTTAACTTCAAAGGGTCTTTGTCCCATGTGTAGGCAAAAATTTCGGCTGAAGCCCAATGCTACAGTTAACACAGATCATCTTGGAGCCTTTAAAGAATTAGCCATAACAACAAGAGCAAGATTAATTAGTGAAGGATTGTTCGATGAAGATGAGGAAGGCGACGATGATAGTGAATATGCGTATGATAATGAAGAAGTTCAAAGAGATAATCGTGATTACGAGCATATATGGAATAATCCCTCAACGGAGTATGAAGAGTTGACAGTTGGTGACATGTTTAATACAAGAAGGTACATTGATGATGAGGAAGAAGAAGATGACGAAGGTTATTAATGCAACACCTTCACTTATTAGGTATATATTTAATCGCATCTCATGAAAAAGAAATGAAAACAGACGCCGACGTCCATATAATAGATAAAGCCAAAATGTGATATAAGTGCGTATTCATTCAATATGTTATATTTATCCAACTTCTGTCCCACTCGGGTACGTACAAAATATAACCGCCCAGTGTACAAATAATAAACAAAAAATTAAATAACAGAAATGCTTCCAATCGGATTTGAACCGATGATCTCCACATTACTAGTGTGGCGCCTTACCAACTTGGCCATAGAAGCTGTTAACCTGTTGATTTGTAAGAAATCCGTTTGGAATAACGAAATATTGGCGTCACGTCCAAGTATCGCAAAGAAGTATGTTTATTTTATTATTAATTGAGTGATTACTGTCACGAAATTATGAGTCGTTAGTTATCAGTCAAGTTGAATTATGAATTATTATGTAGTTTCCCAGGTTCAAAGTAATGACTCGAACTACGTTATGCACCGTACATGTTTGTAGCTGTATAACGTTAATTGAATTATAATTGAATGTCTTTTGTTGAATTAAGTCGAATGCAATGCAAGTGTTATCTTATTATTATTAAGATTGTTTCTTTGATTGCAGCCACGTCTACGGTTTCGGCCGGCCATGTATACAAGAGTTATGTATTGGGTCGATTTAAGTTGTATGGTTTTGCTGAATATTTACTCAGGCGTTCTGGATTAGTGTCTACAACCTAAGCTGCGGCGCCATGATTCAGTTAAGCAATTTTCTTTTTACCAATAATAGGAAGAAAAGCCCAGAAACAATGAAAGAAAGGCATTTCAATCCCCAAGTCATGGAAGAGGGAGGTAAGCAGATTAAGTGAGGCAATGCGACGTATGCTAGATGAAACGCCAATATTATTTTGTTTATGTATACTGCCTACCTCCAAGGGTGCGTATACTATAGTACGTATAGTATAGTATGATATGGTCTTTATACATATATATATATATGTATATATGTAATCCAGGGAAAAAGCCGTTCTGTGTGGTTGTTAACTTTAATTACTTGTTAGGTTCCTATATATTGGCCCCTACACTACACTAAATTGGTTCTTTTCCAATATTCCCCCCTATGATGAGCCGAGTAGCCCTTTAGGGCCCCCACTCGGCTCCGCCATACTTCTTCGCCCCTACAAAATCTTGGGTTAACAGTGAAGACACCCTGCAAAGACCTTATCAACCCTCTACCCATTTTTGTTTAATTAATATTCTATTAACATAAAGAATTTTTATTTATTTTAGACCTTAGCTAGGGTAAGGCCCCGTTTATAGATTTTTTTTCCTTTTTCTTAAATTTTAACGTATTCTATTTTATTAAAATGATAGTCGTCCTACTCAGCATCGAAAACTATCGATTAGTCAAAATTATATTTTATTAACATTACTTACACACTAGCTCTCCAACCAGATTTGGTCCCTAATATGAACATACGTGGATATTGATCAAAGTGAACTCTGTCTTATCCTTTACATTCATATTGCACGATAGCAACGTTACCTTTATCTAGACGTTTTCTCCTTGTTATTGCCCGATAGCTACCGACACTCATCCCATCCCTAGGCAGTTGAGTGAGGAATAACCAAAAGGAAAAGAAGTCCAAACTCAAATCCAAAAGGAAAAAATCACATACAGCGAGTAAAATAGAATACCATTCAAAGAAGATGGAACATACAAGAACTCATTCCATATCCGCTCAGGCTAATAATAATCATACATCTTCAAATACCAATAATAACACCACCAATAACATTACTGATACTACCAATACTTCTGGAAATAACTCCCCTTCTAACAACGATATCAGCAGCACTTTAGATAATACAAATAAAACCCCAGACATATTAATCACAGCTCATATGAAAAACATCTCAAGATCAAATTCAACTTCTCATACAAGTAATAGTGTATCGCCAGATTCATCGTCTTCCTTGGGGGACTCAAAAGAACACGATGATGGTACAACCACCAATACTACTACAATCACGACTACTGACACAGATCCATCTAAATTACTGAGTAACAATAGAATGATGAGAGATTATACCGAACTATCAAGTCAAAGAAACTTGATGAATAGCGGAGCGATAACTCCAATGAATACTATACCTGATTCGAATCACAATATCTCAAAACCAAAAGAAGTATGTACGGACAAGGAAGAAGAGAATCAAGAGAAAAGAATGAAAAAGAAAACTATTTTCAAACAGTTCGATTCTAAAACTGGTCAATTTTTAAGAAATGCAGAGACTAATAAGAGTGACAATATCATGATACCAATACCAATTGCAGCAGCTTCCACTTTCCCCCAAACGTCACAACATCCAAATTCGAATGTTCCTGGGATACATACTTCAACGGCACCTTCACTAGTATCCCGGCAACAACATTCAGAAAATATTCTAACTACTAATGTAAATACCCATACTGATACCACTAGCAACAAGAACGCCCCCCCATATCCGTCTATACGACTAATACCAAATCCAAGACAACAACAAAAAAGATCATATTCTGTACCAACCATTGTACATTCTTCGTTAAGAAGGTTAACGAATCATAACCATTATTACAGAAATCAAAACTTTGATGGCAATAATAGTAACAATATCCCGATATATAATAATAACAATAACAATAACAATAACAATAACAATAACAATACTAATAATAATAGTAGCCAGCCCATGACATCTTACGGAGTTATGAAGAAGAAATCACCTTCTAGAAATCATCTTTATTTATTACCTCAACAGACTGATATCCAAGAAGAAAATAGTATACAAGCGGAAGGAGGAGTCCCATCTTCATCTACTTTAAGAAATGCCATATTTTTATCTCGTAAAAAATTCAATAACATCAATAGCACCAATAAAACTATATCCAGTTTATTAAAAACCTCAAATATCAATAACAACAACAATAACAACAACAATAATGTATCATTACAGGATAGAATAAATTATATTCAATCAACACAACTTCCAATACAATTACCCCCAATTAATTTACAATGTTTGAAAGAAATTGATTTGCAAGAAATTGTTAAGAATCCTCAATTAAGACATGATATAATTTTTGATCCGTTATTACAATTTAGACCCAATCTAGATGGTGATAGAGGTATTAAAAAGAGAAATATAAGTGATAAATATTGGAATGATGTTCATAATGAATTAATAGTTTATTCTGAAAGACCTGACGTTTTCAATCCAAAACTTTCAAAATTACCTCCTCTATTTAACACTTTAAGAGATGTACTTTTAACAATTGTACCAACAAAAGAATCAAATTTGATTACTGATGCTCTTGATACAGAATTAATCATTCAAGAATTATTAAAAGGTTCATTAATCATGTCTAATTTGGCTGATTGGTTAGCGAAATTGTTTAAACATCATTGTGCTCCAATGAGAGATTCATGGGTAGATAAAATGTCCTTAAAGTTTATTGAAGCACAATCAGAGAATTCTATACTGAAACTAATTGATGCATTTAAAATCGTTTTCCAAATTCTAGAAGCAATGAAATTAGATATTGCAAATCATCAAATTAGATTATTAAGACCAGCTCTATTAAGCAACGCCGTGGAATTTGAAAAACAGTATTTTAATTCATTAATGAATTCTAAAAAAATTAATCTGAAACCTTCCTTAAATTGGTTCGTTAGCAAATACAATGAATATAATATTACGACGAACGTAAATGCAAGCACAAGTACGAGAACACGAAATAATAACGATGTGAATATACCGCACGTTTACAGGTTATGTCTAAGAAGTACCATAAGTTTATTATCATGTCGTAAAATGGTTAGAGATTATCCGACTTCATTATCATTCGATCATACTAGATTGATTTTATTGAGAGCAGACATTCGTCAATTAGTTTGTTTATTGGTTTGCCAATTACTTTTCCAACAACTTATTTCAAATGATACTACTATGGATAAACCAACAAAGGACTTCATTAGTTCATCATATTCTAAACAAAAATTAAAATCTGACATTACCAGTATTATTACTGATGACCATGGTAACTGCAGATGGACGAAAAATACATTGGCCATTTCTATTCATCTTTGTAAAATTATAAATGATTTGAAATTCGCTAAGGAGAACAATGTAGACCTTTCGGTGATTGGCTCATCATCTACAATATCGACGTCAAGATTCCCCACCGAAATAGATCAGACGAAGATAGCCTTTGCTAAGTCATGGCTCTCTAAACAGACTCAACCATTAAGTGATGTATATGGTGTCCTAGAAAACAGAGTTCTTAAATCATTAGAAGATTCTGTATTCACTAATTCTTCATGTACCATCGATGGTAGAGTCAAACAAGATTTTGTTTATCTTTATAATACGAGTACCATGTCGACATCAGACACCATTGCTCATCCAGCCAAAACTGAGAAAGGAATATTATCGTTGGGTAAATCTACTGCTATCGGCGGTGCCAATAGTAATGCAACAAACAAGAATACTGTAACTCCATCCTCTTCCAATACTACCACTGGCGGTTTATTTTCTTTCCAAGAGATGGAGGAATATGAAAATATATATCGTCACTTATATACAGTATTGAATTTACATTGGTCCGTATTTGGGAACCATTACATTGATGCATTAAGAGACGACAATGCTGGAATGCAAGGTCATACAAAGAATGACGGCGATACTGAGCATGAAGATATTGAAATGAATTGACAGGATATCTTGTATTAACATTATTATTATATAATTATTATTATCATTATTATTATCCATTCAATTTAACATTATTATTATCTAACAATCGATATATAAGAATACCATATTTATCCATTCACAAGCAGTTTCTGTGTCTAATCCGTTCCTACTTCTTAGCACAACCTTCTGGATTGTAACGTGATCACGGTTAGGAGCGTAACTGTACTCCGCAATGCAGCGAAAGACGCTCCACACGGAATAAACAACAAAAACAAAAACACGAAAGTAGTTTTAAGGTGTCTTCTATTTCACCCTACTCTACTCCAAGCGATATACTTGTTAAGTAAAACTTACCTACAGTCCCTTCGAAGTCATTCACAACGATCGAACAGATAACGATAGTCGATACTCGGCGCCTATCTAACTGCGCAAACAATCCATCTATACCTCAAACGTGCTGTAACTCAAAGCGATACCAAACTACCCATCACTAATGAAATTCATTGACGAATTAGATATTGAAAAGGTGAACCAATCACTTAATTTCGAGACGAATGATTGTAAGATAACAGGTGGCTGCGATATATTTACGACAAAACCTGTAGCTTCAGATAAAAAACTTTACAAGACTATTGATCATCATTTAGAAACTATACTCCAAGAAAATGAAAGTTATAAAGCTGCCATTCAACAGCAAATTCTAATGGAAGCCAATAAATCTATCTCACCATCACCATTTAATCAAACTTCTAACGATGCTTCATCATTTTGGGAACAAAAGAGAAGAATGTCAGTGGGAGATTCATTTCATAATAACCATTATTATACAAACAGTAATAATAGTACTAATAACCCCAATAATAACAGTACTAATAATGTGAATAACAATACTGTCTCCTTTTGGGAAGAAAATGTGGCTACCCCTCCAATCATTAGAAGCTCTAAATTGAATGATCAAAATTTGAAGGAATTGGTAATGGAATCCAATTCAGGATATGGCAGTTCAACATCAATAACTTCTTCAAAATCTTCTTCCTCCTTATATAATAGTATGAATAAGAGGAACGATAGTAATAGAGATGAAAGCACTACTAATGGCATCAATAATGACAATAATTCTACTGAAGATGGAGAGAAAAAGAAGAAAATAAGAAGAAGATCTTCATTAAATGATACAAGTAGTAATATCACGATAGGCCCATTTGGTCCAATCAAGGAGCCCGCAAGTAGAAGAACATTTGCATATCTTATTGCTATCTTGAATGCATCTTATCCGGATCATGATTTTTCGACTTTGGAACCAACTGACTTCACCAGGAGTTCTTTAAAATCGTTTATTTCCAAGTTTGAAAGTTCATTATATTCATTAGGTAAACAATCCGAAGAGTGGATTTGGGATATAATTAACCCTCATATGACTTTAGCTGACTGTGTTGTTTATTTATATTCTCCAGCTAAATCGTTTTTAGAGGATGAACCAGGCTACCTGTGGAGTTTAATGGGATTCCTTTTTAATAAGAAAAGGAAAAGAGTAGCCTTTTTATATCTAATATCTTCCAGGTTACAAAACGCAGCTCATGACATAAATTATGATGACAATTTTGCAATGGATCCCAAAAGGAAGTTAACAATTGACGATGATTCTAATCAATTTGAGGGTGAGTACGATTTGGTAAATGACGAGGAAGCTATTATTGATGATACTGAAGATGATTTTCTTATAGGATCTCGAATCTAAAAACTTTTCTTTTAAGCGTCTTTCCGCCTTATCTTATTTTATGACTTTCAATTTTTTAATTATATATCGTTGATCGATTTTTCCTTCTCCTTCTATTATACTTTATCTAAGCTCTTTCATACATTGCCAATATAATAATTTTCTCCTGCATACAACTTAAAATGTTCATAGCATTGGCTCTATCTTTTCCAATCTATAGATAAGCGCTAGGGTATTCAGTTAGCTCCTTTACCCCAGGGTCTCGAGAGTTCCTGAGAAATGAACTATAAATATAGATTCCAAGAATTAATAAAAAAATAATACATAAACGTTCTAACGGTACATCATTTATGTTGTAGTAGCTAATCCCCAGCCAGTTTTGTAAAATTTACTAAGGTATGAACATTTCATTTAACATGTACTTTTATTGTCTATGTAATCTACTCTAATAGAGTTTAATAAGGGGTAAAGAACAAGGGTAGCTCATTAAACGCAGCAGTAAATTCTTTAATCACCAACCGATTCAATACCTTTCTTACTGATTATGAAAGCGACTTCGCCAGGCTTACAGAAAGATGAAAAAACAACTTTCAATGTTCGTCTTGCTTGCCAAAATTTACTTGTATCAGTTCCATCATAATACTTAAGGTCTCCTCTTTTTATCATTGGTGATGCCATATAAGTTTTTCTTAGCAATATCCTCGTGGATACATGATTTGCCCACGAGAGTCCCAAATTTGGTACTCTAGTGTCGATTTTCTTCTTGTACGGTTTTTTTTTAATAAGATATGACGTCGAGTTTTGTTTTCTATCAACATTAGTATACCTGCTATTCAAAGTATCTACATCCAAGTTATCGTTCAGTACCAATTGTCGACTAGGCTGGACTGCTTTCGAATTATTAGTTGTCGCAACTTTATTTAATTCCGTTTCAATTAATATGCTATCTTCATCATCGGATAAAATACTTTCATGATTGCGATTTATATTATTATCATTTGGTAGTTCCACACTCTTTTGACGATATAATATAGTGGAGTCCTTCCAACCAACAACCCAACCAAGTTGGTACTCATAATCCATAATGGTTTGGTGATATCTTGTTTGTTTTTCCGCCATAGGTTTGTCACTCACCTGATTTGCTACTACAATTGCTAACGAATGTTTATCCGCAATGTGTAATAATCTTTCGGCCATTTGTTCGACATAATATCTGTTATTTCGGGACGCCTTTATAGAGTTAGTTTGTAGCTCTACCCTCATATGATGAGAAATTGAATCTATGATTATCAATTTGATTTTTGATTCATTTTGTTCCAAGAGAACAGGCAACTGAACATTTAAAATATGTTCTTGAGTAATTAAATCATTACAGCTAACAGTAAATATATTATGCTGAGAAACACCGTGTTTTTTAAGTTCTGGTCTTGCATCCAAGATCCCTTCTAGCCTGGTTGTTGGTAAATCACCTTCTGTAGTTATATAAACGCATTTACTTTCTAACCCTCCCATAGACTTAGGTAGCTGGACGCTTAAACATAATTGCATTAATAATTGAGATTTACCAGTAGAGCTTTCTCCAAAGATTTCTGTTATATTACCTAAGAATATACCACCACCCAATGATTCGTCAATAGTAACATCGCCTGTTGTGAAACAGACTGGACTACACCCATCTTGGCCATTTCCTTGCCTGTACGTCTCAGTGCTATCAGTGCTATCCAATATTCGAATCGGCTTTGGCTGAGTTAGTTCATTATATTGATCTTCAAATTCCTTTAGGATTAAATTTCGAAATTTATTTATTTCTGTAATAGATCTTTGTGAAACTCTTGCCAATTCTCTTGTATTTAAAGTTATGAAATCTACAACAGTAAGTTGGTTATGTCTTGTTGATTGTAACAATTGGGTGAATTCCGGGTCAGACAATAATTCACTATGAGGCAGCTCATCATATAAATCCATGGGTTAGTGGTGGTGGTGCTCTTTTCATCGTTTGTTATGTAAAAATGAGCTTAATTCGAGGTTTGAATTCGAAGTCTAATGTTAATGATGTACGTACATTTTTAAATGTCAAAAAAAAAAATCGTTCGGTATTTCACAGTAAGAAGATATGAAGTATTAATCTAAAACAATGAGAAAACGATGCACGGACTCGTCGAATAATATAAAATAATATATAATTCAATAAGAAATGAATATTCCAATTTAAGATAGAGATTAAATATAATAATGTTTTTCTTTTCGAATATGTAGATGTGAAATTAATTTAGAACTATAAGATTGTTTAGCGGTGATAGGAGAGGAATTAACTATCAACCTTAACTTCGATAATTTACTTACACAGCCTTTTTAGGTACACTATACCTATATATTGATGAGCATCAGTACGGTGCATGTTACCGAAAAATGAGTGTACTTACAACGACGAATTGAGTATCCCTTAAACGTATGCCGGAGCGTACACCAGATAAGAAAAGTTTCGATCTCTTTAGCAGCTCTTCTATTTAATGTGAGCCTACAGAATACAAATAACTAAAAGTCACGATGTAGAACTTTTTTTGGTTCAGCAATAACATCTTGGATTTCAATTGACGAGCCAGCAAAATCAGTATCATCAGTCGAAGCTGATGTGTTGCTAATATGCGTATTCATTTGGTTAGGGGGATAGTCAGGTCTTCTAAAGTCAGACATTTCTGTCTCTTCATCACCACCAGGGGAGCTATTTGCGGTGTTAGGTGGCGGATGATTTGGTCTCACAAAAGTTGAAGTCGTTGGTCTTCTAAAATCGAGATCTGTGTCAGGTCTATCCCTAACTACAGCGTTTGGTGGTCTTTCTACCGAATTTGATGATTCGGCCAAAGTTTCCTCGCCCAGTTGAGGTGGGGGGAGATAATCTACCTTACTATTAGGATGAAATTCACCCCTTGCATCATAATACCCTAAATCTTGGTCATTAGCAGTCTCTGTATACTCTGGTACAAAATCTTCAACATATTCTTGTGATCCATTATATTGCCTTTCTGATTGTCTATATGATGGTGGTGTAAGCCAAGCAGTCCCCCTTATAGGTTGCTGGCCCATGACTCGCCTCCTTCTATTAACTCTTGCTGTACAAAATACCAAAATTAGTATAAAAACGACGAATATGACGAAAAGAATCCATCTACCCCATGCCCAAGACGAGGATGAGAATGGATCATCATCAACAATGCCCGTGTTATTATTTCCATCAGTACTAGTGTCTCTCTCAACGAGTTTGTTCACGATCTCTCTCTTATAATAGTCGATTATTGGACTCATCTGATGGGTATTGGTGTATGTATGCGAGTATATGTTTTCTCAGGTTTCTGTTTGGGTATCTTATCAATAGAAAAAATATATTTCAATAGCGTCTTGATGTAAGCAATCTTAATTACTTATTAGGAGTTGTTGTTCCTTTGAGCTATCTAGTTTTTTCCATGAGATGCTTGCATCTCAATGGTTCATGAATTTGACAGTGGCGTTTCTATAATTATGCCCATGTTCCCTATAATTTTTACGTTTTCGGAAGACAAAATAGCGTGAAGGCTGAAAAGACTACAATTTGACTGAAGGGTTCTTAACAATGACAAAGGTGGAAAAGAAATAAAATTAGAAGGCTAGAGACAATGCATCATTCCACACCTATATTTCTTTGCATCAACAGATATGAAGCAACAAATATTCTAGATATCCTAGGAAAATACATATATAGATAGACTAGATAGACTAGACAGTATATACAACGCCTATATTTACAAGCAATTTTATTCTACGAACCAGTATCCAAAAGAGAAAGCCATTTATTATTTTCTTCTTGTTAGTATACTATTTGTTAAGAATTCTAAGGCAGATCTAGAATCTGATTCTGGCAATGCTTCTCGTAAATTAGCAAGGGCTTTATCTTTGAATTGCTCAGCTAATTTTTCAGTCTTACTTAACCCGCCGTACTTATGAATGGCTTTAGTGGTGATTTCAACATCACCAGGCTCAGAAAAACTTCGTTCGATGATGGGTCCCAGACTTTCATCCTCTCTCCAAGCATATAGCACTGGTGCCGTTGCGATACCTAGATCTAAGTCCACACCGACAGGTTTCCCGATTTCTTTTTTCGACAGACTGAAATCTAAAAGATCATCTACCAACTGGAAACATATTCCAATATTCTTACCAAAATTATAACATTCTTCTATAATTGGCGGTTTTGCACCTGATAGGATCGCTGTCGATCTCAATGCTTTCGACATCAAGGCCGCTGTCTTTAAATATGTTTTATGTAAATAGTATTGGAATGCTATATCAACTTTCTGTTGATGAGCTAGTTCGTTGTTATTCGTGTCAGGTAAGGACACAGAGTACTGATGAGGCTCAAGTTTTAATTTACCATCAGGAATATCAATCGTTTTCTTTGTTCCATCGCTAACGATCGTAACATCCCGATCAATAACAGTATTTTTCAATTGCATAAATTCACCTTCAACTAAATTGGCAATACTATTAGACATCAATTCGACGACTTCCGGATTTCTTAACCTTGAGATAGATACGGTTGCTCTTCCTAATAAAAAATCACCAGCCAAAACGGCCATTTTGTTTGTAAATGCTGCATTGCCGCTTGGTCTTCCTCTCCTAGTTCCAGAATGATCAATGACATCATCATGTAGCAAAGATGCTGTATGTATCATCTCTACAATTTCGGCCAATCGTCTTTGTTTGGGAAGGATACCTCTCTCTTTATCGAATTTTGTCTCAGCGAATGGGTTAACCATTTTGGTTAATGGATTTAACGGTTTCATTCCATGTAATATATGCAACGGCGAAATATTATTTAAGGGCAAATCGAATAAAGTACTGGATGGGTGGCTTAATTTGGTATCATCACAAAAATCTAGTGTATCGACCTTAATATTATTTCTTTCTTCAATTGGAATCTCAGAAAGTGCTCTTGATAATAACAAAACTAGTAGTGGACGTATCTTTTTTCCTTCTGCCTCAAAGTAATAACTTGTAACTTTATTCAAGGTGGAATGACCTGAACCAATCAACGTCATAATATTCATTGCCAATGTATTCATTTCGTCTGATACTAAGGAGAATGGGTTTTTCTGTGCGAGAGTCGGTGTAACTAACCTAGTTGCTGCAGATAACGCCACTGCATACGAGGACCTAAATCGGTAGCTTCGAAGAAAACATCCTCTACTCATCTGTTTGAGACCAAGGTACACCATGTCAGTTCTTCTCGTAAACATCTCTTTGACTGTTCTCTTGAGTTGAATAAATTAACTTATTGAATGAAGAGCCCCTTAATCACGATCTTCTAACAAGACAGTTGTAAGACTATGGCATATTTGTAGAGTAGTTTACATAATATGAACTTTTTCGATCGCGGAGTTTGAAACAAGTCGAGTAAGATAGCATTGCGGCACCGATTGCGCATAGTTAGGCTAGTTAGTCTACACATATGCTATTATATCATTCCCTTTCATAGTTTACCCCTACCGCAACTTTCCTCAAAGAAGTTCACGCGGCTCCTAACGATTGTCATCTCCTGTTCGAAGCTAACTCCCATGCTGTACACAAATTGCACAAGCACCACCTTCGACATTATCTAAATTTATACACAAGTTTTCCACCACTTCTTTTCCAAAACGGAATAGCAAAAATAGTGCTAAATACTAGGGGAAAACCCTCTAAATTGTTCAAGATTTATAATCAGACTTAGCTATTTAGTAAAATTAGTAAAAATTATTCGATGACCCACTGTTGGGGAGCTCAGTCAATGCATTGATTGTGGCACTGATGACGCTAAATATTTATTGTAGCATGCGCTAAATCCTCTTCTTTCTGCTTGGGCCTTTTGGCCGATCGAACTTTGATCTAGTTGTTGTAGGATTTTCACTTTCAATCTCGTCTTTATTATTTGTCAAAAGTGATAGTTCTAGCTCATCGGGGTCGCCAATCTCGATTATTTTTACGAACGTAATCCCCTCGACCTCTTGTAGATATTTAATAAAACCAGATCTATTGGATGCATACACCATACGTTCTTTTACCTTACTTCCAGATGGACAGCTGTAGATAAAATAATTTAAACTCCTATTCCTATAAATTGTGTAGCTAGGTTGAGATACCTCGAGCTCTAACTCTTTTGGAGAAGATACATGAGAATGTTTAATAATATCGACCTCCTCATTTGCCAGGTCAATACCGAAGATAATAACGTTCGATTCCTCTAAAACATCACCAATGGATGCTCCATGCGTTTCAACATTGAAGGTAAGAGTAGCCGTAACCCCATTGGTTTGAGAAACAAGTTTATGGCCCCGAGATTTTTTCATTAGGCGTTGTTGTTCTTCGATCTCAAAAACCGCTCTTTCAGAGTCTGTAAGTAAGGAGCTATTCTTTTCATACATACCCACTGCTTCTTCTTCAAAATGTTTGCCAAATTCTTCTGGTTCACTGTACATTAATTGCTTCCTAATATTATTTGTTCCCACTTGTCTAACAAGGGTATTTTTTGTTGAAGCATAGAGCATTTTGGCACGAACAGGACATTGGTCAGGAACATAGGAAATAAAATCATAAAAAGAATTACCGTTTTTCACAAAAACATACAGAGGATATTTTGTTGTTAAATGCTTTTGTAGTTCTTCGATCGAATCGAATTCATTTTTAAATTCGACCACCGTCGAATCGTTGGAAATTTCACTGGTAACAATCACAAAGCTTTCTTGACTCTCGATCGATTGGGACAAGATATTCAGCAGCTCTTGCTCTGCAACAATCCCAGATTGATTTGACATTTCGACACTACCTTTTTTCTCTTTGGTAACCTCGGGCACTTTTCTGTTAATAACCCCTTTTTATCACTTTTCATCACATACTCACGGTAGTTTGCAATATTTAAACTATGCAAGTTTATGGTAGACCAACATTGCTTAACAATATTCAGAGGTGTTTGGGTGTTGTACCCTGAGGAAAAAGCTTCTTGGCGGCTAATTTCTTCAAGAAGTGTGGTTTTGCTCCTATGAATTGAAATATATAGATATTCAACTCACATATCGAGGTTAGTGAAAAGCCGCCGTTATATAAATGAGAGTTGAAGCTATGTATAAAGTCGTAAAATGGTATTTCCTCAGCAGTTTTAACTATGGGGGTTCGTTGCAATTTGTCATTTGTATCACCAAAACGGGAGCCAACCTATATACATCTTACCTAAGTTGTCGTCGGTTGTTGATTCTTGGATCAATGTATCGACTTGTCCTGGAACACTAAGGATCAGTTCATCTCTTGGATCTATCCCACGAATTTTGTTCCTAATCACTTTCAATGCCCTTTGAATCGTATCGTCTAGGTTCCTGTCGTACATAATCGTTTCAATAACGTTCATCAACGCTACTTCATTGTCTCTCATTAAGGACAGTGTGACTTCACTGGTTTTCTTGAAAGTACCATCTGTTCCTGTTATTCCTAAAGCGTCATAAAGATTTTGAGTCAATCTAAATGGAACAATCTCTGGGATTGGTAGACGTTTCCCCTTTTCAAATAAACAATCAAAGTCCACATGAAGCACGTTACCACTTTCAACATCTAGTAAAATATTCTCACAATGCCGATCTCCTAAACCAAGGATGTAACCCACCATCCCCATCACAGCATACGACCGTGCATACCTGTTACGTGCATTAAACCAATTTATAGGGTCGGGAAATGTATCCAAAAACCATTCATAAAGGACTGGAGGAAACTTAAGTAATTGTTCCTTATAGAATCCAATCCTTTGCCCTGGTGAAGTGTTTTGCCAACTTTCGTATAGACTCTTCAAATTATATTTAACCTTCATGCCTTCATACTTCGTAACAAATATTGATCTTAAGGTGATAACGTTTGGAACGATCTCTATGAGCCCACAATCTTCTCTCAACGAAAGAACAGAATACGTTGTAATCCCAAGGTAACGTTTCATGGATTCCACATCCTTGCTCAATAAGAAGTCCATTGTGGTTGCAAATTGCATGTACTGGTTGTCTTGTCTAACATCTTCCTTTTTACACATAATACCATAGATGTGGCCGTTAGAGCCAATCATATTCAATTTTTTAGGTCTCTTTAGTGAGGCAAATACTTTGTATGAACTCCCAAAACTTGAGATAGTTACTGGTTCTCCGAATGGAACATACAAATCCATAGAATCTGCAGATAATGGTGATAGCATTTCTAAATTGATTCTAACGGGAACTGTCATGTTAGACGGTACCATTTTAACATCAAAGTTGAAATCTTTCTCTAATGATCTACCGGATCTACTTGATATATTCTTAACATCCTGCAAACAAACCTTTGTCAGAGCTGCTGTTAATTTGGAAGAATCATCAACTAAAGCACTTACTTGCGAGCGATGGTGTCTATATTTTTCTATAATATGTTGCCCGACAATTACACGTGGTTTGGAAGATGAATTTAATAAGCCTGATATGTACCATAATAAATGAGCTGGATACTCGACAGTTAACATTAATAGAATTTTCATTATTAATTTTGAAGAACCTCTATGTGTGTGAAGTAATCTTGACAATAATTGTGTTAGAACGGAATACCATATGTAGGTTGGACATTGTGGTAATGCTCCCTCGATACACTTACAAATGTCTTTAGTTGTAGTTTGCAATATCTCTTTCTCGCTTTGCAACGATGCTTTCATCGAATCTGATGCTATATCTAACCAAAACGTAATAACCTTTGGGAGATTTTCCCGAACCTTAATACTATTCTTTTCAAAGGCAAGCAAAAAATATGATACCGATTTGTATTCTAATTGACCGTCAGTAATATATCCTTCAGCAATCTTCCTCTCTAATAACCTGGCAAAGTATTGGCCAATCGAGTAGTATGGTTTATCCCATGTGGGGTCCAATATGAATATTTCTTTATATTGTTTGATAATTTGTTCGGAAGCTGAGTTATTTGAAAGATCAAGCCATTCAGTGTATTTTAACAACACAGCGGATCTATCTCTTTTCTTGACGTCTTGTTTCCTCCCAAACCTTTGATGAATTTCCTCAACCAGTTTTAAAGCTCTATCATTCTCTCCTTGTTTCCATAGAATTTCAGCAAATTCCAACTCTGCTTGTGAATGACCGTTCTCTAGACAAAACATTAAGGACTCACATGCAATATCTAACCTAGAGTTCATTCGACAAAGTTGTGTGATCTCAAAGAATGTATTTATAAGCTCTTTCTTGGAATACTCTTGTTTATGTAATAAACCAAACGACTTTCTGATTGAAAGCAAATAATGGTTTGGTTCGAATGCAGCCTTAATATTTCTCATTCGAAAATCTAATACAGAGATAGCATCGTGATATTGATACTCGTTATCTTTTTCGCTCAACAATAAGATGTCGTATAAACTATGTAATTTCATCACCAAATTTTGTTTCTTGACCAATGTTGTTCCAGAAGAAGCAGCAGTAAGGTGTGTCCCGATTAAGGCAAAACATTGGTCGATGTACTTCTTGGTTTTATGAAGATCACCTGAAGCGACAGCATTAAGTGACTTCGAAATATTGTATTCCAGGTTTATTTCGGGATCATTAACGTCCTTTAGTATCTCTACTCTGTGGATCCATTCTTTCAACAGGGAAATATTTCCTTCTACATTCGCAGCGGATAAACCCATTTTGTACCATTCCTTCATTTCCCGCGCTGCGGTATAGCTTTTATTAACACAAGCTGGTAGCTTAGCTAAAACTTGAGAATATAATTGATGATTATACAAAGTTTTCACCATTCGAGTCGCAATTGCAGTGTCATCAGAAATTCCACTCAGTGCAGAAAAACAGTCTTGGGCCATGGACCAACTCTTTGAATATTGCAATTCTTCGATTTTCGAAATCAGATTTCCAGTAGAGAAGCTCTTCAATATTCCGTCAATTGAGTCGACATCTCCTATCTCTTCATATGTTTTTTGTAGATTACAAAGTAATTCTGTGTTACCTAAGTTCTTTCCGTTTTCGCGGTAGCACTGCTCCAAAAATAGAGCTGACCTTTCGAAGGAGTTGGTCTCCAATGACCGCCGCGCCAGGAGTTCAGGTTCGATCGAATGCAAAAATTCTTCAACTTTCTTCAGCATTTTCAAGGTCTTCTCTTCTCGTATGATTGATGTTCCATTACTCTCATGATATTTCTGCCTAAAATTAGTTATCCATTTTCTCACATACTCTAAAACTTTAAAGATGGACTCATAGCACATTTTTAACGAATCGAGCTGAAGATGATTCAATCCAGCTGTACTAAATCCAAAAATAAATTTGAATTCCATAATGATATTATTCATTAGATCGGATGAACTCGATCCTGTCTCTTCTTTAACAATTATTACAGTTATAATATACGGCAAAAGAAAATTTGAAAGCGAACCATCATCCTCCCGGATTAATGAAGAAAACACGTGAAGTGGATGAGTCTCATCTGTACCTGTTTTAAGTAAATCTAACGTAAAACTTTTTATCCAAGATCGATAACCGTCTTCAATTTTAAAGGAAGGATATTGTAACGGGACGTATTCTTTCCATGACTGTGCCAGATACAAAGACGATAACAACGGATATAGGGTAGTTTTGGAGATCGTATTAAATTTGTTCCACAAAATCCATTCATTTGGAAACAATTCCCTCTTGTTAATATCCCATGAATCGCTACTTAGACCACAGTATTTTAGGGACTCTTGAAGTACGAGCGCTACGAAAAGTTGTTTACTAGGATTCTCACTTTGCCAGAATGCAGGTACTAAAATATCATTAATTACCCATATCAGGAATTTTATAGTTTCCACGTCATTGTTAAAATCGAATATCTCGTCACCAACGGATTTTCTCTCATTGAATTTATTCTTGGTTATGTCAAATGTACCTATCAACCCAATGCAACGGGCACTTTTTTTACATAATTCATCATCTATCGTTCTGAATTTTTGTGACGTTCGCAACAGGGCCTCTAATAGCATCGATAAATCCGTATTCCCCATCCATCTATTTGTTATTCTTTCGTTTTGTTTTCTTAAATGCAATTCTAAATCATTGAGATTCTGGTGAATTATGTATTTATTGTTGCTTTCAAGGTTTTTCGAAAAAAATCGGAACCAAATCGATATTATTTTTATTTTATGTATTATTCTTGCGAAAGCACCATCTCTTGATAAAATGTCTACTTGTGCACTACCCGCCAATGCCACGCTAATATATGGTTTCAACACTACTGTCAGATCACTTTTTGTTTTGACCAAGACATCCAGAATTTCGTAAACAATTGTTTTCGTTTTTGAGTCAAATTGTGACCATTGCTGAAGGATATAAGCGATGAAAGCGTCAATTATCGTGGAAAGTTCCTCATCGTTAAGGTTTTCAATTAGAAGATACCAACAACGGAGAGCACTATATCGGACTTCACATATTTCAAGACCAGTTTGTAAACATATGCTAATTTGGGCCAGCGCCGAAATAATAGCTTTTTTTGAAGCATATTTTATTAAGAATGATATACCATTAACAACCCTTAATTTTTCATAGTATGTAGTCCTTCCACCAACATCATGGATATCACTTGAAAAAACTTGGAAAATACCTAAGATGTTCTGCAGTAAATTACGTTGAAAACATTCCTCTTGTTCAATGGACCACTCAGAATTTGAATTTGGTTTATAACGAGGTAACAAATGTTTTCCAGTGGTGAAATTTATGAGTAAAAATCGTAATGCAGCTAGGACCGATTTTTCATTCTCGACAAATTCAGGTTCGGATCCTTCTGAGTTTTTATACAATTTGACAACCTCTGCTAATGTCTTATAATCTGGCAAATATGCTGTGATATAGTTTTTGTCGAAGGATGGAACACGATTGAGAAAAAGAGTTTCCAATGTTTCCAAAGAGAAAAATCCATGTTTTACCAGCGCTACTGCAAAAATATATCGACTATTTTTACTTAGTAAAGTTTTTTTCTCTTCAAGCAACAGTGTTGGATCGCAATCACACATTATTTTAGCAACTTCGCTAAAAACGTCCGTCCTATATTGGGTTATTGCATAAGGGACGATATATCTTTGGAACATTCCTAGAATTGTTTTTGCAGAATATCCTAGTAAGTTAATTAGACGATAGAACGTATTCTTTTTTTCTACTAGGTTTTTTCCCAACTGCCGTAACAAAATTGGAAGGATAGGGGAGAGTAGTGTATAAGGAGTCTTGTGTAACATAAATGCCATTATTTTGATTTGAACAGCCATCATCGAAAACAATGCATATTTCTTAGAACTGAAAATGTCAAATAGCTTTAGAAGAAGACTATCAAAAACCTCACCTGATGTAGTCAGTGTTAGTTGGGTCCAACTTATCACCCAAACCTCTGTTAGGTTTTCTTCGTTATTTGCCTGTAAAAATTTTATCAAAGTAGCAGTTTGTTGATCTCTATTTATGTCGAGTGTTGTCAAGTTCCATAGCGGTAGTAGTCGGCTACTTAAAAGACGAATGTACCGTTTTGGGTGCTTAAAACACAGCGTAAAAAATCTAAAAAGGGAACTTCCTAATTGAAGTTCTTCATGATCTAGTTTTGGAGGTTGATAGTGCATAAAAATTCTCTGAAGGCATAACAAAATGCTAGCTAATACCGAGTCGTTGTATTTATTGGTGTACTCTGGTAAAAGAAGATATTTATTAAGGATTGTCAATGCAGGTGATGCCGCGGCACTAATGTTTCTATCTGGATCGATTCGTTCGAAAATATTACATGAGCCTACAGAATCACATAACTGACATGTATTCCAATCAGCTAAGCCTTCTCGGTTGGAATTTTCAAAGCATGTCAAATTAGCTAGAATTTTGATGTTGTCCACTAAACGGCTGGTATTATTCGTTGTTAAGCACGTTTGTATGGATACTGAAATCTCATTAAATAGCAGTCGTGGGTTGTTACTCGTTCGTTTTGTCATTCCTGGGCTCAGTACATTCAATTCGCTATTCAGAATAGAGTATTTTTTATTTTTATGAAAGCTTTCCAATATCAGTATTCTGATTTTCTCTATTTGTTTCTCATTGCCTGGAAAAGGAGTAGTTGCCATCTCAATCAAAGACGTGGTCTGAGAGGACCTAGAACACCAAATACTATACTTCTCATTGTATTCTAATTCACCTGATGATGCAGTTCTTCTTTGAATATCGAAATAGATCAAAAGAAGTGCTTTATTTGTGAATATATCGAACGATAACGGCAGATCAGCGGCATTATCCTTTCTTAGCTCCAATGTGTCATGTTTTATCCAATGTTCGATTGAAAAATTGCTAATAAATGTATAAAGTAGTGAATCAAAACTATCAGAGGAAATGCAAAGAAGGTAAACCCGTAGAATTGATTTGGCAAATGATGCGTTGTTCGGAAGGATATGTCTTGGACGTTCCAAAATATGATGCATAATAGATAACACATATTTTAATTCACAAGTTGATATAATTGTTAATTTTTTCTTTTCGTTCATCATTGACTTATCAGATAAGCTTAGTACTAACAGAGACAGATAATCCAGTTGCAAATTTAGGCATTGTTGCGATTCTATTTTAATCGAGTCAAAGACAAAAAAAATAATTCGAATCAACCGTTGAAATTCAAAATTCCATTTACATAGTCCGGTTGATGAGTCTAAAAATAGGAGACAGGATCCGAATATTTCTCGAGGTGAATTCAGCCAGTATAACAATGTCCACATTCTTGCTATTTGCGAATAGAAAATTGCTGTTTCGCATTGGTTCATCAAAACACCTTTTATTTCTCGTTCGACAGATGCTAGAGTAGCTTGGAAATGCTCTGATATTTTGTTTTTGCACTGTCGCCCAAATAAGATAGTAGTCAGCTTACACCATGAACCCACTTTCTTTCGTATGAACCATTGTCTATGCCGTATTGCATAGTTCAGGTTAGAGACTATTAGAAACTCGTCGATTAATGATATAATGGTAAGTAAATTTTTATCAAGGAGGTCGCTGCATACCAGTAAATAAGGCTTCTTTTGGAACAATATATCAAGCACAATAATTGATTTGGAAAATACTTTGTCGTTGATCATTGACGAGGTGTCTGGGGATTCTTTTAGGTTTTTTAGTAGTGTCTTGATAATTTTAATGTATTTGGTATCGTCATTTAAATTAATGTTCGGTGGATATGTGAAATACTCATCCTTTGTAATAAATTCTGTGCCCTCGATAGCAAGAATGAGCTCATCCAGATATCTTATATGGGATTCCATATTGATTTTAATTAGACAAAGGGAGGACCAATTGTTTCCCGCGTGATTCTATGGAAAAACTTCAGAATAATAGTATATATTTTCTCTATAGCAACTGGAAAAAGCAGATGTGAGTCCACTTTATCAAAGCTTTCTTGAAAACCCATTATTATTATCAGTCAATTCTTAATATTTGCAAGTTTCGAAGAGTTTGCTACGCGGAGACCAACGAAATTTGAAAAGGTAGCGCCATATGTAACATACCTTTGATCTAATTCAGTCTACAGAACGGATTGCTATTAAATGCGTTCATAATAAACTACCTCTGGAATGATTCTATAAAACGATAACGAAGGATAATAACATTTCAAGAGCTCTTACTACTTTAGATGAAAAAGCTGTCGAAACTTTTGGACAAAGTATAACATTATCTGATCAAACAAAGAGATAGATACTTTATCATATCGTTTGACCTTATATCTATACTGCATTGACTCTGAAATAAAAAATCTTCTTAACATAATGTTTACACGATATATTTAACTACACTATTAAATAAGAATTAAGATTCTTATCTTCAACCGAACTTGAAGTATAGTTATTTCCCCCCAAAATCTGAAGCTGGGAAAGAACCATAATAAAGGGTCAGCCATTGACTTATGGTCTAATTCTATACCTCACCGATATAGAAGAAGCTCGACCTTTTGTAGTATAGCCTGGATGTTTTTCAACCTATTTGTTTCTATTTCAAATCTGGAGCCACTATAATATATAGCTTATGTATAACGGTATAAAGTAGACTATATAATAGGAAAATTTCGTCTGTCTATATTTGAGGTTCTTTTTGGTTATGGACATATTGAATAGTACATTTATTTTTATACTGCGTTTCTCATCATTGAGGTTATAGTATTTTCCTATTCCTTGAGAGACGCCTCCTGAACAGTTTGGGTCTGCTGTTGTTGTTGTTGTTGTTGTTGTTGTTGTTGTTGTTGGTTGGAGGCTGCAGCTGCAGCTGCAGCTCTCAGTTCTGCCTCGTAGTTTAAAGGCCTTTTGAATAGTAAAATATGGGGCTCTGGGGCATGACATTCATAGTGTTCCCAACCTAGCGACTGTGTTATTCCTAATCCTCTCCACTCGTCTTCGGTTAAAATCCTTAAAGTCCCAACATCTGAATTGAAATAGTCTGATGGAATGACTTTCAGCATGGCCTTGGGTAGCATTACATGTCTATATTCATGTGTATCGTCAGAATAACGAGGTGAGTAATGTATAGAGTCCTGAAACTCCAGTACACGGGCCCTTTCTTGGTCTGTAAGCTTTCTTCCTTGAAATGTATGGTAATGGTGATACATTGACTTACAGTTTTCCACAGTTTGAGTCTCTGCACTCTGGGTAACGTACTTCTATGCAGATCTTGGCTCAATATAGTGATATTCAGTCAGGTTCTTGTTCGAAGGTACGATTTATGTTATGCATGCTACGATTAGTTTATCAGATATTTACGTACTCGAGTCTAACGTTATGTAAATTCGGCCTCGAAGAAAAAAGATCGAAACTCGGATAGAACTCAACCCGGGTAACAGAACTGATTTCTGTGATCCACACAATGGGAATTTCCAGACTATAAACTTTTGTCTCATAAAGGTCCCAGATTCGATGGGTCAGGTAAACTATAGACCACATCATCCATTCTAAACAGGACTGAACAAACGTGCAAGACGTATATGAAGGCCTTTTTCGTGTGCTCCTTGAACATTGACTGGAGTGGACTTCCCAAAACGACACGCTATTAGCTAGATATCCGACATCATTGAATAAACAGAAGATCTACAAGGAGTCATATCCCGTTGTCATCATTATAGAAAAGGAATATCAATTGGCAGAAATTACCCTTCAACTGAGATCATATTGTTCCATCGTTTCTCCATTATTTTGTTTACTGCTGAAATAGACATTAATAGCTGGTCATGCAGAACAATGTTTTTGTTGGTGTGAAACCGAAGTTAACTTCCTACCAAGATATGATGAATTCAATGCACAATTCTAAGGTAGAAATAATGGCAAAAAATCAGGCAGATTTGAACAAATCTACGAAATACGATTACTTGTTACTACCAATTACAAGCTCAAGGTATAAAGATATTGTAGATAAGACAGTAAAGGCATATCGTGCAGCCTCCATCGGTGATTCGGAACACTCTAAAAATATCTCTCCTAAGTCTCTAACGATTCCAAAACCACAACTGCAAGATATATGTATACCACCTTTCCATGACAATGGGAATAAGAGCTCATTCTCATTCATTGGTTTATTATCATCCTGGCTTGAGCTAGAAGACGGAACTCCTTTGAATAGAGAAATTAGTTTTCAGGTATTACTAAACGAATGTAAATATGCTCGTTTTGCCGGTATCGAAAAGTTAATTCTGGCACCACCTCGTAATTTGAAAACAATACAAAGCTATTCACAAATAATATCTAGGCTGCTGAATACGAGGGAAATTACAAATGTTCCTCCTTTGGTATTATCGATATCACTTCCTTTATATGAGGATAGCGATTCTTTGGCAGCCTGGGAGTTGTGGAACACCATTAGGAAAATATGTAATTATCATAAATCGTTGACTGTTTCCTTAGCTCTTCCAAAGATAAAAACGCCGACACACGTTTTGAGTCGTTGGCTTAGTGAACCAGTTTCTTGTTTACTCATTTCCTCTTCAGTTTTCGCCACTAACCAATATGAATACCCAGTATTACATAAGTACAACCAGAACATTATCAAAAAGTTTCAGGAAATTAATGGAAATTCTCAGACTATATCAGGTGAACTTGTCATAATCCTCCATAGTCTAGATAAAAGTGGTGACCAAATTAAAATGGAAGAAAGCGTTTACGTCGATTACATTAACTATCTCTTAAAAAGAAACGATACTTTGTTAATAACTAAAAATAAGGACCATAACGATGTTCTTTCACAGCCTAGCCTTATGCCACCCTTACAACCACATAAAGAGACCTTAAGTAACTCCATTTACTCAGTTTTTGAAAACGATACGGTTAAATATGATCTCTATGAGCAATCTATAGATGAAGCAATGCTAGACCTAATAGGAAATAATACAATGGACAAGAACTTAATCGTATTGATAGCCGGTGCAGGTCGTGGGCCTTTGGTAAACAAGGTCTTTCTGATTGCAAAACGACATGGTATCTTGTCGCATATTCAAATCATTGCATTGGAAAAGAATCCTCAGGCCTATCTGTACCTGCAAAAACGTAATTTTGATAAATGGGAAAATAAAGTGGATTTGGTATTGGAAGATATGCGCTTTTGGTCAGACTCCTCGATAAAAGTAGACTTATGCATCAGCGAACTACTTGGATCTTTTGGTTGCAATGAACTTTCGCCTGAATGCCTGTGGAATATTGAGAAGTGCCATTCCAAGGAGTCGACAATATTTATTCCTCAATCATATTCATCTTACATAGCTCCAATATCTTCACCAATCTTATATCAGTCCTTAGCGACAAAAGAATCTGGTTTAGAATCTCCATGGGTTGCTCACAATATACCGTACACTTTTCTGTCTTCAAAAGTGAATCAACTTTGGACTTTTAAGCATCCAGCGCGCCCAAATACTATAGAAAATGAGATCTCAAACTTTTCGAGGAATATGACGACTGAATTCAAAATAAAACACAGAGGAGACATACATGCATTGATGGGATTTTTCTCAGCTGAATTATATAAAGGAAGCAAAATATCTATTGTACCGAATGAGCTTCCTATTAAGTTTCTGTCACAAGACGATTCAGAGCCTAACATCCAGAAAACGCATGGAATGTACTCGTGGTCCCCCATTGTTTTTCCATTAGCCTACCCGTTCTCCGTATCTGATAACACTGAAATAACTGTCTTATTTTCCAGAGTACATTCGTTTGAAAAGGTATGGTACGAATGGTCGCTTGAGAGCTTTGTATACGTCATAATATCAGACAACTCTTCCACGAAATTAAAATATCAAGAATCACTTTCTCCAAAGCAAAACAATACAGAAGACGAATTTAGTTCTACAACTACTAGCAACTTCCTTCCAGTGTTTGAAAACGGTTGGCAAAGCGTCAGTGAGCTATATCAATCAGTAGCACCCAATGCAGCTGCCTCACCGATATTTAATTTAGATTCTGCTCAGCAATACTCGCCACGTCTCGAAGAAATACCTGAGGTACATGCAAAAATCAGAACAGGCGTTTCAAAATTGCACAACGTCAACGGCCTAGCTTTCCATATGCCCTTGTGATAAAAAAGTTTCATCGTACTTATTGTTCTCTCTGTGTTCAATATATAGTATATTGACTATTACCGGCACGAAATTGATAACAAGCTGGCCGCATTCGCAAATAATCATCGTTAGTTTCTCTTTAACTCACAAACTAATAGAAATGAAGCATATCTTGACTAGTTGCTTGTTCATCGACCTATGCTGCCTAAGTGCGATTTAAGTACCCTGGTTCTGTTTATGTTCAATAATGAATCTTTCAATTTCAAGGCGAAACTTTACATTTGAGCGGACATGCTACTTACGAAATTTGACTTTACTTCCTGAAGTTGAATTTCAGGACGATGACATAAACGATCCCGCAGGCCTCATTGTGATTTGGTACCTTCAGTATTGTATTTGCAAATGAGACAGCTAAATCTGTTTGTACGGAGACTATACCCATAGTTGATTTATTGATTTTTTCAATTTTGGCCAATTGATCATTTTCAAAATTCAATAACTCTTCATGTTCGCTTTGTAATATTTGAAATTATTGTACCTTCAGTATTGAAAGTATTCATAATGCTTCACAATAAATAATAAACACTTCCCAGGAAGTGAAAACCATCGACCATCTATGTAAATGCTCAATACTGAGGTCTCCTTCGAGTCCTATTATCTCGTTGGTCTGGCATATCAGTCTTGTCATGTCACTGGAGAGTTCCGTCCATCAAATGTCGGGTTTTCGTTAACTGGTCGGATCTAGTCCTACGCAGCAAAGCTAATTTAGGTCTACTTAATATTGTATAAAATTTCTTACTACATAACTGTGTTGGACATAAAGCACTAAGCCCTAACATTAAATAATAAAGAACTCTTTACAGGGGTAACAATTATGGGATGTAGAGGTATATAAACGGCAGTATATCTCAGCTAAATTTTAAGACGTATAACTATCCTTTCCATAATTTTATTTCCTGCATATTGTATGTTGAGCCAGGTTGCCTATATCAACAGACGTATTGGGAACAATAGGGGAAGACATCGAGTATAGAGAGAGTCAATGTAAATATTTTTCCTTAGTTTCTTTTATCTAGTACATAATATATACTATTATACAATGCCAACTAGAAGTGTTAGTTATAAGTGTTTATAATGAACAAACACTTTTTATACTCATCTTCTCGAGGCTAAGAGCGCCATAAGTAAGATAAAAGGCGGTGGTGTACGGCGTTTCCACACTCATAATGCTAGACCGTTGGCATACACCGGATAGACCATTAAGCATGGTCTAACACTAAATACTATCACACCACACTAATTATACCAAAGGATTTCAACGTTTATAGTCAACACGACGATCTATACTCACCTTCTAGAGGTAGGCGGTACTATAAATACGATGGCTATCAGTGGAGTACGGCATTTAAAAGTTGGTGATTATCTCGGATTATAATAAAATTAATATACTAACTTAAGATGTTTTATTCGTGAATTTTAATAATATTTTTACCCGGCTTTATATGAGCTTTTGTACCTTACTTTATAAGCGGTGTACGGATGGAACCGGTGTTTTCTGTCCTTTTTCAAAAACCAGGGGTGGTGTACGGAGTTCATTAGTTGCGACGGCAGGCCGTTGGTGTTGAACCAGGTTGCCTATATCAACAGACGTATTGGGAACAATAGGGGAAGACGTCGAGTATAGAGAGAGTCAATGTAAATATTATTCCTTGTTTTTCATATCTAATACATATTATATACTATTATACAATACTAACTATAAGTGTTAGTTATAAGTGTTTGTAATGTATAAACACTTTTATCTTCATCTTTTCTCGAGGCGAGGTGCGCCATGAGTAAGATAAATAGCGGCGGTGTACGGAGTTACAGCCGTCTTAATGATAGACCGTTGGCTTACACCAGACGTACCATTAAGCATGGTCTAACAGTTGGTTTATAATAGTGTTCTTTGCCATATATATCCAAACTGTCATCACCGTAATAGTTCCATTATTAGAGATTTGGACGATAAAGTGATTGAAGGAAATGAAAAAATAAACGATATACAAAGGTACAGCTATCCAAAGGATGTCCAGATTAGAAACGAAAGATAAACTATTGATCATCGTTCAACATAACTTTGTCATTGGGACTTATCTACCGTTCGGAATAGGGGTAGTGCCAAACCAAAAATTATGAACCACCGCCCAAAGGCCCCGGCTCATACTGTAGGCCCAGTTCGCCTTCGGTAGGATTGGTTTTCGCTTAATTATCGGGTTGTTCTATTGTAGAATAGATGAGTATATAATGAGTATTTAACTTACATTTTAAAATCGTTTAGCCGCTCAAGCACATCGTTAGAGAGTTCTTCAATTTTTGCGTCTGTAACAGTTTTTTGGTCTGTTCCATATTTGACTGCGTTCTTAATTAAATCCTTGATGAAAAATGGAGTCACAATTATTGGATTGAAAAAAGGACTACATAAGAGTTTATCAATAGACCACCTTTTGGCTGGGTCCCTAAGTAAGCAGGCCTTCATTAAATCAATTAATGATGTCGGTATTTTTTCATCTTTTGCGGTTCTTTCTGAAAAGATTACCTTGACTTCTGGGTTCATAATAGCCAGTAATCTATTCTGGCCTTGAAAACCAGCATAAGGTGGTCTACCATATATCATCTGGTAGATTATACAGCCGCAAGACCACACATCCGAAGGTTTGCCGACTTTCCATTTACTCATTTCTTTATTTAAATCAGATTGTTCAATTGAGTGATTTGTTGCAATGAGAGTTTCGGGAGCCATATAATTTGGAGTACCAATTTGTGATTCTCGGTATACGTTCACCGTGTGATCAGGAATTACATTTGCAATACCAAAATCAATCAATTTCAGTAGTCCTTTAATGAAAACGAAATTTGCGGGTTTCAAATCAGAATGAACGATACCTGCATCATGTACAGCTTTGACACATTTTAGTAGCTCCCGGACATGATACCTTAAAAAGTCCATATCTAATGGAAACCCCATCCTTTGATTCAGCACCTGTGATAAGTCATTGTCTCCGCACTCCATGATTAAATACAAAACGCCACTACTCATTTGGTAATCAAATAATCTCACGACTCTAGGTTCCTTACACAGCTTTTCAAGTAATTCAATCTCCCCTTTAAATCCGGCTATACTACTGTCATCAAATTCATCGAAAGAAACTCTTTTAAGCGCGAATATCTTATTTTGATCATTTTTTACTTTGTAAACCTTTGAGGAACCACCTCTACCTAGAAGTTCTATTTTTTCGTAGTCTATTCCGTTTACTGTAATACTTAGCTTTTTACCTGTCTTTTTCTTCTGTGCGTAAATGAAAGGTTCAATAATTTCTACTTTCTTCTTGGGTGACAATCGTTTGTAACTTTCATTCAGAGGCGTTTTGACTGTATATGGCTTACCAATCTGTATGTCATATCCAAATTTATGGTCAGCTTTTGATGGGGACTGGTTATTGATATCGAGACTTGTTAAGACATCTCTAGAAGAGTACTGTATAGGTCCGTATTTATCTGTTGGAGGCAAATTATGAGGAGCAGAAGGTCTCGCCGAGGCTTGTGAAAATTTTCTTCTAGGTAGATTTGGAATTCTCGGCGTTCCCTTACTTACTATATTTCCTGAGCTCCCCCCTTCATCGTTAAATGTGCCAATTTTTGGATCTTCATTCAAGGTCCGGTGCCGTTTTTTCAATGTATTCTGCAAACTTTCCTCTTTCTGTTTCTGAAAATAAGCTTTTGAAATGCTCGGCAGCTCAGAAGTCGGCAATTTCTTTTTTTTGAGGTATTCAAACGGCTTAAGTCTTCCAAAATCTATGGATGAGTAATCTATGTTGCCACGAGCAGCGGATTCAGGAACCGTTGAAATTTCTTTTTGATCTAGCACTGACAATGGCGGAGTATGGTATTCAGGAAGTAAGTGTTGTGTGTTATTATCGATACTTCTCAATATATCTTTCTCAGATACTGCAGATGAGGCTCTCTTCGCTGGACCCAGCCTGGTAAGCCTACTTGTCAAGAATCGTCTATTCCTCCTTTCAACATATCTCGATGTTAATTCCTCTTTCATTGATTGTTGTAAAACTTTAATCCTTTGTAAATTACTCTCCATCTCTAATTCATTGTAACTTTCAGCCAGTCTAGCGTTATCATCATCACCTGGTACATTGTTATTGGTTGTTGTTATACTAGGTTGTCTTGGAAGATTTGTATGGGCAAATATGGTGGAAATAGATGAGTGATCATCAAATTGAGTGGCATTGTTAGTTATATTATGGGATTCATTAGCAGACACATTTTTCAGTCCGGCATATTTGTTAATAGGTCCATTAGTTGTACTATTATAGTTTTCAGAGAAGTCCAATTGATTCGAAGAGTCCTTAACAGAAAATAGAGCTGAAGCAAAGGTACTCAATTTCGGTGGATCGGATAGCGGCTCATCGTCGGAATCGGTACTGTAGGTAGGCGATCTCTGTTCCGAATCGTGAGTCCTGGCTCTAGGACGGTATTTATATTTTGACATCTGTCATTAACACAGTCGAGCATATAATGAGGAACAAAAAGAATAATTCTAGCCTCTTGCGGAAGGGTAGTTGATAAAATGACCTTATTAATTTGTTTTGCTTCACTTCTTTTCAGACGACAATGAAAAGCTATTTGCGATATCTTCATGTCCGTTCTTGTTTTTTGGCTTTTGTTTTTGTTTTTGTTTTGTTTGCGTTTTCTTTTGTAACTTTGAAACTATGTTAGTGGAAAAGAAGAAATATTTCAGACGGGTAACACATGGTTTTATGTATGCGGCGCTACCATGGAACAAAATAGGTCAGATTGGTTGTTGCGGTTACGGTAAAATGTCTTGCGTTACGTAGAAGGTCATGATTCTAATATTCATTTTTAGTATTAGCCTTCTGGCGTAGTAGAAAATAACAGTTTCATCGCAATTTTATTTATTTTCTATATAGACAACTTTAAAGTTCCTGAATTAGGCAGCGTTGAATTGGATTTTTCAAGAATTGTTTGTGTTACGGAAGCACTGATGTTGCGGGCCCAATTATTCTTGTACCCTGGAGTTATCAGTAATGTTCTAGTGATAGTTTTTTGTTTATGAGATAGATTAGTATTGTAGTAGGCATTTCGTGTGATAGTAACTGATGATATATAATTGATAGGTAGTTGGTTAAGCTATCGATGATGGCCTTCGATATCTTTCTATCTTTCTGTGTATAAAAGAATACTCTAGTATTGTCTTTTTTAATATACTCCTCCCCATTGTTCATTCTTTGGTTAAAAGATTGAATACCTGTTTAATCGTTAGGTATATACGCATTTCACCCACTTTTCTTAGTTTGCTTTGTTCTCCCTTAAAAAAAAAAAAAAAACCGTAATTCTATAAAGATACAAACAACCACAGGTATTAAAAAATGGAGGGTTTCTACACGATTTTATTACGAAATGAGGATACTACCTGATTTGTTGATTATAAACGGTAAGGTTGATTTAGTTGCCCTAAACCATACCTAAGTTAACAGACTTAAGGATGGGGCAGTATAAGCTAAATACTGGTTATACCTTGACCAAGTATAACGAGGATCCTAATAAAGTGTATTACCCGCATATGCGACACGCCGAGCTTGACGATGCTTTCGTGAACTTCTAATGAGAACTTTGCAACTGAAGCTACTTCAGAGAACGTTACCAATCTTAGGACCCTTTAGGTATTCACCATATCATATTATTATTCTTGTTGCTTATTATATAACCGGCCATATAATACTAGACTATATATATTATACCTGAGCGTATTAATAGATAACCCTGAACTATCAATAAGAACTAAATTACATCTAACATAAACTCTGTGGCGAAGTATAAATAAATTATTCTAGACGTGCTAGCGCCATATTTGTATATTTTACTTTTGGTTCCTTTCATTTTTAAAATTCCGCGAACAATAATCAATAATAAGCTTTGAAATAGTTTTTCCTTAAATTGGAAATTTTTTCTTTGACATTAAGGTTTTAGTAATTCTCCAATAAAAGGTAAATATAACATTTTTTTTCGGAGAAGTACAGTATGAGGAAAGTTCGGCGAGATACTTCAGTTTCTTTTTTCAAATTCTATAAATCCAAGAATATTTTAGTAGGTAGATACGAAAGAAAATGAAAAAAATATATAGTCAATGACCTTAAAGCATCTGTCAAAGTTTAATGAGTTGACAGCAACAAATTATATATCCATAAGCAATTGCTTTTTCAACTCTTTTGTACTTTCTTCCTTTCGCTTTTGTTTTTCTTCCTTCTCTTTAGTAATTCTTTCAATATCATCTTCAGTTACCAGATGATGTTTGTGTTGTTTTGGTTTTTCAACCAAATTATTACCTTTATCAACGCGACATTGATTGATACTTTCAAGCCATTCATCTTTAACCACTTCATCCATCAAGATACGTTTCTTGTAATCTAACTCCATCATCCTGTTTATGAGATTCCTGGCTTTGGAAGGGAGTAATTGAAGAAGGCGTTTAGGGCCTTTCGCAATATCTTCTTCATCATCAGGATCCTCGCAAAATAATCTAAAAGAATTGAAACTCTTTCTTGGTGCTTTCCAGGGAAACCTTCTTAGAATCATGCAATAATACATAATTGCTAACGACCATACATCAACTGGCCTTGGGTCATATGAATTTAGTTCTAGCAATTCTGGGGCCAAATACGGATCTGATCCCACTATACCTTGTGCCTTTATTATTCTATCTTCATAAGGGTATTGGAATATCACTGCACTCCCAAAATCTATTAGTTTTAGAATACCTTTTGTTGTGACAACACAATTATCTAATTTTAAGTCCCTATGAGCGATGCCCATCGAATGTAAATAATGGACACCATTACATAGTTGTTTAAAATAGCAAGATATTTCCTTCGTTGACATTAAGTCACTCATGACAAGGTTAAAAAAATCATAGGGTGCATACTCCATTATAACTAGGAAGCTCTCGCCTTCTTTTAGTAAGTCAAAGGTTTCAATAATATTTTCATGATGTAAAGTTGACCCAATGCAAAATTCGGTTGTGATTTTTTTCGAATACGTTAAGGAATTGCCGACAGCTGCTAATCGAAACATTTTGACTGCAAAAACCTTTCCATCAGATCCTTTTACTATCGAAACTGATCCGGTTGCGCCCTCACCGAGTTTTTTCCCTGGAACTCCGTATTTTTCTAATAATTGTTTTGGGTCATCTGTGTCGTAAATCGATTTCGAATTGTCAATATTACAGCTATTGCTATCCGTAGTACTAGAAATGCTATTATCTTCCTGCAAAGTGGAATTATGAGCGTAGGTGTCATTATTGGAATCTTGATGTCGACTGTTTTGCGACGGTGGTGTTGCAGACTTCACTTCTTCATGAAGTTTCTTGAAAAACCTTGTTAGTTTTAGAGTATTTTTTTTTCTTTTAGCTGAATCTGAATCACTCACATTATTATATTGATTATGACTTAATATTTTTTCATTTTTTTCGTTATTAGTTTTGAAATTGCTTTGATGTTCTATACGTTGTTGGAGTATTTCGACTGGGTGTAAATGTGACTGTTCTCGCGTAAATACTGCTCTATTGTGAGATGTGGACTGTCCTGATTTTGCAGGTATATTATCATATAGTACTGTTGTATTGTAGGTATAGTTTAAAGGATTATGAAGATGATGGGATGAGGGATTATGTATTATAGGTTCGATGGCATTATCGTCGTGTTTCGTTGAGTCATGCGACGCTGGTATTTTCATTTTATTTTCAGTTTTAGATTCACCTTGGTCTACTGAAGGCACTGAGTTTGTTCTAATTGTTTTTGATCCTCCAGTATGATTACTTAATTCCGATCGTTTTGGATGTGGTGGGCTTTCATTTGGAAAAATTCTTGACAAGCCCGTAATTTTTTTCCCCTTATTGAAGAGGGAAGACAGCGAGGCATTTGATGTTGAAGGAAGGACACTATTATTCGTCGTCATAAGTGCTGTGAATGTATTCTCGGGTTCAATATAACACTTGTAACAAATGGTTGAAAATTTGCCAAGATTTCGCGTTGAGTTACTAGCTGCTAATGTAATGATGGCCTTTATTTCCTTGCTATTGGGACTTGATGACAACTTCGCAAACGAAACAAATATAAGGACCTACTTTCGAAAAATAATATCTAAAAGAACAAGTGTATGTTATTTAATGAAAAGATAGTAATATGTAGTCTAAATCAAGTAGAACGTGTTATTGTTCGTCCAAGGTGCATGTGCATTCTATGTTACCAGAACTAACAACTTAACCTATTGGACGTGAGTTAACGCTAGAAAAGGCTGTCCACGGCGTGAACTTTGTGCGCAGTCTACGGTAAATTACCATGTACGTACGTACGTATCTAATTTAGTGTTGGAAAATACTTCGGATTATGCTCCGTTTTCCGCCGTGGAGGAAAAAAAGAGTCAACGAACGATAATGAGTCAAATTCAATAAGTGACAATTCCCAGAGGTGATATCCGAACCGCATTAAAGTTGTATGCAAAGTTCTAGCACCCTCGTTCGCTGAAAGTGAATAAGAAGCCTGCCTCAATGGAATCAGTGCCGTATTTATACTAAAATAACTACCTTAAGGGGGACTTCTGAAAGTATTGAAACAGTTATCTAATGGGGGCAACCATATGTCACAGACCAGTTGCTTCCGGACAGTACTTTTATTTGGTTAGTCACAAAGGTACAAATTATCTGTTCAAATACGGCAAACCCCTCCAATTGACGTTTGGACCACAAATATTGGTAGATTTTTATTTACATTTTTATGTACTCTAAATATAGTTAATGTCGAGATATAAATGTTCAGAGACGGAGTGATATCTTCATGGCTGTATAAGTAAAAGGCTGTCTAACCAAGAGGAGCACAATAAGTATTTATAAACGTGGATTGCTCAGTATTGAGACATGCCAAGATTGGATGAGGATGCCGGTCCTTAAACCTTGATAATATGACGTCCTTTTTATTTTTTTATTTGGAGGAACTGCTTATAATGATCAGTTGTGATAAGCCAATGTGATGTTAACCTTGGTTGGATATCCTGAACAGTTGAAAGTATCTGTACCTGTGTAATGTTGATGAACGGGAATATTAATGCTCACCGACATAACTACGTACATAGTCATTGAATTCTTGGAACAATCGAGCTTGAGGGGAAAACTTTTGAAACTCCGATATTTTAGCCAACGGTCAAGTTTATTGGTCTACAAAGATTAAATCACGTACGGTGAAGACTTCCCAGCAAGTACCTTTGCTGAGTGGTTCATACTTTGAATTAAAGTACGCTTCAAAAAAAAGTAATTTCCCCATGAAGACAGACAAAAATTTCATCTTTTGAATAATATAAGCTGCGCTACAGAACTGGTTCCAAACAGGAGGTGTTTGATACTTACGTACAGTTAGCAGATCAGCTATATCCAAGTGGCCCTTCTTTACTGGGCATAAGGTAACAGTTACGGTTGCCGATGACCTTACTTCTAGATCGCTATCGCAAGAGTCTCGATTTTTCTGGTGGGTATAATGTGGCGTTGAACATGACTTGTAAATTACACGTTGTAATAGGTTGCCTTTGTACAGAATCGTCTGGGAGGACAAATTTTGAGACAATTTGGAACGCATACGTAACCTTACGTAGGGAGCCCATTCATTTTTTGGCCATAGGGTCAAGTTTTCATACTAGGGTCAAATGTTTTGGGTCAAATGGAAATAAAAGTAAAGCTGTCCCAATCCTTATATTTGCATCCGTACATCTGAAGTGCCAAAATTCAAAGATGCTGTTCACCTCAGGCTGAAGTGAAGTGACCTTCTTAAACCCAGACTTCCCATGTATAGAAAAGGGCCCCTTTTCCGTCCCAAATGTCTCTTGTGGGACAAAAAAAACTTGAGAAGGACTACCGTTGTTATTGTTTGGTTTCTCCGAGAAAACTTTCCACCTGGACATTATGATAAAGGTTGGAAAAAATCCAAGGCAAAAATTACTATACATACGTACGTATACATACCGGGTCATTCCTCCAATTTGTCCGTTTTTTATAATGATGATTACGTACATATCGTATTCCGCTGCTTTTTGTGTCCCTTTTTCTTAGGATACACGTTATTCCCACAAGTATATATAAGAGCATTATTTTGTTTCATAAAACTCTGAATACTGCCTACTCAAATTCTATTCAATTTCATTCCCCTTTTCTTGGAACTATAAAGTCAAGTATTAAAACAACAATTAATCATCAAGCTCAAAGACTAAAAAACACACGAAATGGCTGCTACCGATAGATTAAATTTAACATCTGACATTTTAAGTTCTTCAATGAAAAGGTCAGAATCCAGTGCTTCTTTAACATCATTAGATCATCCTTACAAAGTTACTGTCATTGGATCAGGTAATTGGGGGACAACAATAGCTAAAGTAGTTGCTGAAAATACTGCCCAAAACCCAACGTTATTCGCTCCAGAAGTTAATATGTGGGTTTTCGAAGAAAAAATTGAAGGTAAAAACTTAACTGAAATTATAAATACAAAACATCAAAATGTTAAGTATCTTCCTGGTATTACTTTGCCTGATAATTTAATTGCCAATCCAGATTTATTAAGCGCATGTGAAGGCGCTGATATTTTGGTCTTTAATATTCCCCATCAATTTTTAAGGAGGATCGTCAGTACTTTGAAAGGTCACGTAGATAAGAAAGTCAGAGCAATTTCTTGTTTGAAAGGGTTTGAAGTAGACGCTAACGGCGTCCAATTATTATCCTCTTACATTACAGATGAATTAAATATTGCTTGTGGAGCTTTATCTGGTGCTAACTTAGCGCCAGAAGTTGCAAAGGAAAATTGGTCTGAGACGACTGTCGCCTATCACATTCCTGAAGATTATAGAGGTGATGGCAAAGATGTGGATCACAGAGTGTTAAAAGCCCTGTTCCATAGACCTTATTTCCATGTTTCTGTGATCGAAGATGTCGCCGGTATTTCAATTGCTGGTGCTCTGAAGAACGTCGTTGCGCTTGGCTGTGGGTTTGTTGAAGGTTTAGGTTGGGGTAACAATGCTTCAGCTGCTATTCAAAGGGTTGGTTTAGGTGAAATTATTAAGTTCGGACAAATGTTCTTTCCTGAATCAAGAGTGGAAACATATTATCAAGAATCTGCAGGTGTTGCAGATCTGATCACCACTTGCTCTGGGGGTAGAAATGTTAAAGTGGGTAAACACATGGCGAAGACTGGCAAAGATGCATTTGAAGCAGAAGCTGAATTATTAAATGGCCAATCTGCGCAAGGTATCATCACCTGTAAAGAAGTACACGAATGGCTAGAAAGTTGTGATTTAGTTAGTGAATTTCCTCTATTTGATGCTGTGTATCAAATTGTCTACAATAACGTTCCAATGGAGAACATACCTGATATGATTGATGATCTGGATGCATTTGGTCATCATTAATCGTCGATACTGTACCTGTTTTATCTTCGTCTGTCGATGACATCTTATCACTTCACTTTCATTATATTCATAGAAATTTACTAAAGCATTGTATTTTATTTAACCGTTTTATTTTAAAGATCACATATAGCACATAGAATTATAAAACCATAAACTCTTCAACCCATTTATTCAAAGAGATTGTATTATGATATCTATTTTTTAGGGTTGAATACTTGCTCTAACAATTTCTTTCTGTAATTCTAGTATAGTTTCGCAGCCTAGTATGTATATATTTGCTTGTGAAACAGTCCTATTTAAATTATGAATAAGCATAGAGATTTGCCCATCTGAGAACGCATTGGAGCAAAATAATAAAAAAATAGCAGAGAATCGATTACATACCATATATAAACTATAAATTAAGTGAAGGTATTTTTCCAAAAATTGCATTAAATGGTCGAAGAACATACGATGCTCCTTGGCTCAATATCTGATAAGAAAACTAACAAAAGCGTGTAAATAGCGATATTGATTGAAGGAGGCGCTCATATTAATTTTTAATAGCCTTAGTTGCATTCATTAACAACAAACTGGCTAGTAACAATTTCTTTCTAGTATTTAACTATGGCCTGGGATCCCCCCAAAACAAAAATCTGCATCATTGAATATCGCCTTCATCCACTAACCAAATATTTATTTTGACAATGTCGTGCACCATGTCTAAATACTGCACATACCAGTGAATCAACTTTGCTTTTTCCGATGTAAGAAAGCCAATTGAAAAGAAACAGATAGGAAGCCACTATTGTAATTAAAAAGGAAGAAGAAAATTAAACATATTAAGCAATCCCCGAAGTCCCATTATTCAAGAACTTTAGGCACCGTATCATCTATGTTAACCATAAATCCGTCACTTATGAGACGACGCATCTCTTTATGTAAAACTGATTCAAACACACGATGAAGTTGGGTACCTTTTCGTAAGAGAAACCTGAATAAGTGAATCCAAAAAGGCTCGAATAGATGGAGTATAACATGATATTTTTCTCCTTCACTTCTCTATAATTGAACGCTAGCGCAAGACCTCTTAATTACATATACATCGATGTACTGTAATGATAGTGTTCTAATGAATATATGTGTCTGGGTGTATAGTTCATGCCAAATGAAAGAACTAAAAGACGGTATCAATGTGATACAATGTTAAATAATACTTTTAATGTTATCAGCAGCAGGAATCTCAGGTGTGATAACATGACCTATAAGTTCGCACTGTGACAGCATATACCATTTAAATTATGGGTCTCCTAATTCACAATTGGACAAATTTGGAACTAGCGGACACATCATCTCAGTTATTCTATTCATTTTCACACCGACTTGGTATTTAGCAAAGTATTCAGCAAAGATGCACTAATATATTGGTTAAGTGGTGGTTGTATTCTTTGATGTTCATCAATAGTTGCCATCGAGTTACCAGATGCTATTATGCTTATAGCTTGCAATAGTCTTGAAAGCGTCGAGAAACATTCGACCATTTTCAATATACTAAAAAAGATACGAGCTGTTCAAATGCGGTGACGACCTTCGTTACGTAGGAAGCGCTTTTCCAAAGCCCTAGAAATTTCGAATACAATATTGATCTTCACGTCCCAAGTATTACCCGCCTTAGTTAAGTATTTCCAAACTGGGAGAGAGCTAGTCCAGGCCACTCGCTCACCTTTTTTTTTTTGTTACAAGTTCAAAAAGAACAAAAGATTATTTCCAGAGGGCTTTAGCCATTTTTTAAAGCTTTTATTTTTATTTAATAATTCACAAAAGTAAAGTAAAATTTATTTTTAACCAGTATTTTTGCCTGCCTTAATTTTGCGATATCGAGACAGTCTCTCTAAGCTGGAAGAATGTTATATCTAGCGATATGATTGACCGACTTAAGTTCCGTTGTGAAACTATGTGAAAAACGTTACACAGCTCTATTGTCGTTCATAAATCTCACATGACGTTTGTTGTCAGTGTTTAAGAAGATGAGGCATTTCATCGTATGAATAAATACAGGATTTCAATCCTTATAACTTTAACCGAAACCGATTCTATAATATCTTATATTGTCTATCTATATATACTAGCGGGTAGCACTAGGCACAAAGTAAATATCCGTCAATACTCCTAGGTACTGCTCCTCTTTAAGTTCTTGAGTATTTGCTTTTTATAGGTTAATAAATCATGGAAAATTTTGTAGCCTAAATCATTTCCGTCATGAATACTGGAATGTAGTAAACAACTTGCAAATTCTTTAGAAATTTCTTTGGTAAAATCTTCTGCAATTTGGTCCCCATCTTTGCCCATTCTCAGAATTTTTATCAATCGGTAAAAATGTCTAGTTATTGCATCCAAAGTTGCGAGATACGGTTTTCCTAATGATGATAATGTTGTTGATAAGGCCATAATTCGTTTTGATTCAATACCAACATCCATTTGTGAATTTTCTTCGCCCGCTGATGAAGACATATTAGATGCGCCATCAGCATTTGTTGAATTGGAAATTGCTTTTTCTCTATTATCTCCTGGCAAGGACGACGTTGAAAATTTGGAATATAAAAGCTTCAAAACGTCCAAGGAATCGCTTGAAATCAATGGCTCGGGTAATTCTAACAAGTATATCTTTAAGGCACTTGCGATGGTACCAGCTTCAAAGCTACCATTATTGAATAGCTCGATTATTTCGTATTCATCCTTAAATTGCTTCTCATTCAACAACCTCCTTAGCTTATGTGTCGAACTTAGTTTTACTGGGGAAATCCAAATTGAAGTACGAACTTTGTCATTGGCCAAATCTGGATATATACTATCCATATATAACAACATGGCAGAAACTATTAGCGGTACTACCTTCCCATCTAAACGGCATCTTGTTTCCAAGTCAACTCCAAAGTTTTGATAAATGCCGGGATTATAATAATTATTATAAGTGATCGCCTGCGGTTTGAAGATACCCGTTTTATAGTTGGATATGAGAGTCAATAGATCAACTGCAGGATCAATTGCCTCACTTGCTTCTAAAATTGCATCTACGTGCAACTTTATTATAGAAATTTTGTTTCCTAAAGTGGAACAAAAATCAATAGTAGCTTTCTTAATAGCTTTTAATCTGTCCGATTCACATTTCTCCATGAAGGACAGATGGTCAATCATCAGTTCTTCTATTGAACATCTCAAAGAATCCATCTTAAAAGATTCCTCATGATATATCTTATCAGATTTCTCCACTTCATCTAGTAGTTTAAATAACTTCTTCTCATCTTCCGATATATCCAATTTTTCATTTAGAGGGAAATTTGCTTCCGCTGGGCCTGATTTCGTTACAGTTGAAGTGTTACTTGGTGAACTTGATACTGTTGGAACCATTGGAAGTTTTGAAGCTAACCCTTGGAGATAATTCAATTCTAATCCGTTATTCTTATTTTGTTCTGATAAGTCCGCAAATTTATAGGCATAATCTTTCCACTGATATACAAACTTTTTGGAGTTGACAAACGTAGTCCCAACACCGTTGCAATATTTTATAAATCCGATGTTCAACAATTCTTGGCCAAATATTTCAGCTTGATCCAAGTCTTTTAAAGAGAGATGTTTCAACAAAAAATTTGTGATTTCTTTACCACTATTAGTGTTAGTTAGAGTATAGTTAATCAGTGGTAATTTATATTCTGATTTCGGTAGTTTTACTAGTATTTCCTTAATAACCTCCCTCATTGTCTTATAATCGAATGTGATTGAATCAATAGTGGCAAAATTCTGATGTTCCTTTTCATTATGTAATGAAGCTTCCAATTCCTTTTGTAGAGTCAAATGTCCCAGGGCCTTGCTTAGCTCTTCATCATTAAAATTAGTTCTTTTGAAACTTTCAAGGTTTTTACAGCTGTTGTAATATACCTTTTCTAGTTTCTGAACATATTTCTTCGATTTCTGATAATTTTTCACGTTGTCAATTAAGATATTTTCTGAATACTTGATTCGTTCTCGATGTTCTGAACACCATTTACTGAATGGCTCTAAAACAAGAGTTTGAATATTTGACGCAATATTCAAATGTTGGTCACCTTCTTGCTCCATACCTGTAATGATTTTTCTCAAGGCCTCGTCAGTAGTAGAATAATCCTCGCCATAATCCGTATTATCTATACCCTTCTGAACGTCATATAATTGGCGACCATAAAGCACTTCGATCTGCATTCTTGACGCAAACAACTGAATAAAATGGTCACTGCTGTCACATCCGACCGCTAATCTATCGAATAAAGCTTGAAGGCCTGAGAGTAAGTCTGCCGACCAGAAACTATCAGCGAAAGACGTCATAGTATACACGTACAATTAATTTTATGTAGTATCTTCGAAGCTGAATTGACGAAATTGCGACCTGGACACAGATATAGCAAATATATAGGAAAGCTTCTATATTATCATCTTAAAGTAGAAGACTTCTGATCAGAGAGCGATGAAGAGAATGTTAAAGCCATACTAGGTTACAGACTGTTACGTATATGAGTGAGATCAGGAATGTCGAAATCACGATGAAGCTTACGCGTGGTTCAGGTCGCGCGTCTTGTTGTTAAATTTAGATAGACCGTAGCGAAAGGGAGCGCCATATGATTACTTACAATGTAGTCGGCATACGTGCGTAGGATTACACCGCCTATTACACAAATATCTTTCTAGAGCTAGAAAGCTATCCAGCACCAACTAGCGATTATATATTATGTTCAACTAACTACCGGATCGGTGTGACTTAGCAAACGTAATTTAAGTTATGTGAGGAGACGATATACTTATTTAGGAATCATATAGATGTTTGTAAAATTATGCGTCAGTAGAGTATCTTAAGCGTCTATGAATAACCATTCTGGGCCTGATCTTCCTTTGGGGGCAAGATATAGGGAGGCTTAAATCCTTTAATGTTTGAATTGCCAATAAAGTTTGGATTTACAATCTTTCTAGTCTTCCTAGTTTCATCCGTATTGGTAGTTTCATTATATGTTGTTGTAACGATGGTCTCATTCATAAGGTTAGGAAGGTACTTTTTTAAAAATTCTGCCCTCTGGCCCCTTTGAAGGCCAATTGGGATACCAGATTTATATTGCCAATACTTCTGCCATTTTTTCTTCCTTATCGTTCTAACATTCTGTAGACCAGTGTTAAGAAACAGAGAATCATGTAAATGTTCAACATCTTTGATTTGGTTAGGCGTTAAACAATTCAATCTTCGAAATAGCTTGTCTTCATCAAAATAAGGCAAACCCTTTATCGAGTATGGTGGGTGCAAATTATCGTTTTTATTTTTTAGTGGCAGCGTATCGAACTTCCAACCATTAATATTGAACTTTGACTGCGTGACTTGATGAACAATATTGGTTGGTAATAATCCTTCAGTTAATACAGTATTGGAGATACTATTAGTAGGAGCATTCTTAAGACCTCCTACACCATATGTCTTCTCAAGTGGAAAGTTAGTTACGAGTTCACCCGATATTCCGAGTTCCGTTGACGACTTTACACTGGGATTCAAAATATCTGAATGTTTACCGATAGATACATCCAAACCGCCTATTTGAGAAGCTTGCAAGAATGAGTTTTTGCTATGATATTTTGGTATCCTGAACTGAGAATTTAGTTCCACTGACCCGACAATGTTTTGGCCTGGTACAACTACATCAATATGTTGACCAAGATTGAAATTTCTTCCATAATCCTCGCGTATTTCTTTGGAGTTCTGTTCAGAAACAAGTTGTGCTGGATATTCAAGTTGTTTTGGATCGATATCCCTTTCTAAGGACTGTGTAATTCTTTCGTCAGCCAAATGCGTTTCGTTATCTTTATCTTCAAATGATGACGGATATAATGTATGCAATATATCAATTAGCCTGTCTGAATATTTGTGAACTCTATGATGAGGTGTTAAGTTTTGTTTTAAAGCGATATCTTCCCAATAATCATCAATTATCCTAAATCCAGAAGTTACTACTTGAGCACCGAACTGAACGAAAGCTGATTTTGTAGTCACGTACCTACATAGGTTTTCATTATTTGCGAGCGCATGATCTCTAAGAAAGTCTAATTCCTCCCCTGTGGCAACCAATGGTAATAAATTCTTGTAATCAGAAAGAAACTCTTCTTCTGTACCCGTATAAAGTAACGCTTTAATCAAGTCGTTTACTAATACAAAATATTGTTGAGTATCCGAGTTTTCCTTGTTAAATGTGAAAATATCGAACAAGAAGCACTTTTTGTTACCAGTTAGTAAACCGTTAGCATTGATTTTTTCCTCACCTTTCTCATCTTTCATGCTCATTACATAACTGCAATTTTCAACTTCTTTTTGAATGACACCGGTATCCTCTGAAAGTGTTTCTTCTGGCTCAGCCTTTGATTTGGCTACGACATCTGTAAAGTTAGGTACTTCTACAGTGGTTAAAGGGAATTCATTCAGTGGTCCCAGAAGTAAATGGCTTTGATCTGCTATTTGATGAAAATGTTTAAGAAGGGTTTTATTATGGCATAATTGTTTTTCATTCGTAAAACTAATAATCTTGGCAAGATGTTCCGAACTCATTGGATTTGAAAAAATTTCTAACGGTTCAGTGAGGTTTGGTACCATCTCACTTGTTTTCATTTATTGCCATGGATGTTTTTATGCTATTTACAGTTGAAATATCTTACGAAAATGGCCCGATTTCACATTCGAAACTTAAATGTTTACTACATTTCTTCGAATTTCAGCTCGCGTGCTGATAACTTAACCTACATAGATTAGACCGTAATGCATTGTATTAAGTAGAACTAAAGATATCTATTAGAAAGTCCGACTATTCAACGAATTCTTAAGGGTATCTCTGAAAAATACATTCGAGCCTTCCCACTTAATAAATCTCATTTATAAACCGTTCAAAGTTCGCTTTTTCACTTTCTTTCTGTCAATGGAAGAAAGGTTCGTTTGATATCAAATCTATCGTTCGTTATAATAGGCTCCAATGATAAAATACACAACGAGACTAATCATTCAAAGAATTCAGCCATCGGGCGGATGGGCTTATTACCCAACAAGTCTATGTGCCAGGAGTTACTCTTTTAAAACGAATAATACGATAGATAGTAGCAAACTGGAATTTACAAAACGAAATATCCTTATAGAGGAAAATATCGATAAGTATTATCCATCAATGACGGATATCCAACTGTGGCATAAAGGAGCCCTAATAGAAGCGAAAGATATATCTATTCCTAAGTTCTTGGCCTTATTTGAGAAGGCAAACTTTTTTGACCATTCACAAAGCAACTATGGCGATAAGGACGTTTATACATTGAATGGTAAAATAAAAAATATTCGGTATTCAGGGAAGAAGATATGTTTTATTGATCTCTTGCACTCATCATCCAATAGCCAATTGCAAATAATACTGAACTTCAATCGCTTATCGCAAGAAAATGGAGGTTCATCCTCTTCAATACCACAGGGAGAGTTTGTCACCTCAACTCAATTTCTTAAAAAGGGCGATTATATAAAAGTTCAAGGCTATCCAGGGCGTTCCGAATCAAGAGCAGGCACTTTGTCATTAATTTCTACAACGATGCCACTTATTTTGTCTCCAGCCCAACGTTTATTACCATCTAAATTAACAGATGCTAATAAAATAAAGAAAAATAGAATCGTTGATTATCAGGTAAATGGCATTGAGACATTACTCATCAGGAATTATATTATCAAACTGATAAGATTATTTTTCGAGGAGCAATCATTTGTAGAAGTAGAAACTCCAATCCTTTCATCAAAGACTAACGGCGCTACTGCCAAACCTTTCAAAACAACAATACTAGACTCGAAAGGGGAAACAACACTGGAATTAAGAATAGCACCAGAATTATGGTTGAAGAGACTAATTATTAGCGGATTCGAAAAGATTTATGAAATTGGGAAGGTGTTTAGGAATGAAAGTGTTGACGCTACTCATAATCCAGAGTTCACGATCTTAGAGTTTTACGAAACCTTTCTCTCATTAGACGATTTAATTTCGAAGGGCGAACAGTTATTGAAATATATATTACTTAATTTAAAAAATAGATTCCCCAATTCTAAAACGTTATTGAACTCTAACTTTAACGGTTTGTTCGAAACTTTAGAAAAAACTAATTGGAAATTTAGACGTTTTGACTTCCTCTCAACTTTGTCAAATGAATTGAATGTAGACTTTGCGCTATTGAACTTGAATAATCCTGATCCCACTGACATCATTAAAGTGCTACCAACGTTTGCGAAAGACTTCCTTAGTATCAATGCTCCGATATCAACATTGTCTACGCAACAGATTGTGAACAAATTATGCTCGGAGTTTTTAGAAGGAAAGTACTGTAATTCTATTCACCCTACTTTAATAATGCACCATCCAACTATTATTTCACCGTTAGCAAAGACAAACACTCATAATTCTCAAGTTTCAAATCGTTTCGAGTTATTTGTTAAGGGAAAAGAATTGATGAATGCTTATGAGGAAGAAAATTGTCCTCAGTACCAAGAAAACAATTTTCGGCTCCAAAACTCATCAACATTGGACTTTCACTTCATTAATTCTTTGCGATACGGGATGCCTCCAGTTGGAGGATTAGGTATGGGTATTGACAGACTATGTATGTTGTTGATGAATAAACAAAGGATTGAAGATGTTTTACCGTTCGGAACATTAGATGACGTTGATGAACAGTAAGTAATTATTCTCTATATTTCATGTAAATAGGCAAACAAATAAGACAAAACAAACTTCGAAAAGTAACGGTATCACTTACTTTATCTACATCAGGTAACTAAAAGTCGTAAATAAGCCCAGAAGTAGCGTATATGGCTTTCTATATTTAAAGTAGATTTATTTTCCTTAAAAAAGAAATATGCTGGGCGGCTCTTCGGCAAGAAGCTTTTTTCTTTTAAATAGCAAACAACATAACGGTATGAGTTACTTACGAGACGATCCAGATCGTATGGGAAAGTACATGATTTAAAAAGCATTGTCTAAGATAAAAGGATAAAGTAGGGAATACCTAGAAGGACGATATACGCCTTAATGATAAGTAGGTTCAAAGGACTAATAACCAAACGGGTAGTAGATGGTTACAAACCGATTAAGTGGCCCTCAAGTAATGACACAATCGTTATTGCGATGTCTTCTGGTGTTGATTCATCTGTGGCAGCATTACTATTTTCTGAATTATTTCCCAATTGCAAAATTAAAGGAATTTATATGAGCAACTGGTCACAACAAGAGAATGAAGAAACACATGAAAAAGGACAGTGCTATGAAAGGGACTGGAAGGATGTATGTCAAATAGGGAAATATTTGAATATACCCGTTGATTTCATAAATTTTGAAAAAGATTATTGGATGGATGTTTTTGAACCGATGCTACATGGTTATCAAAAGGGCATAACTCCTAATCCTGATATTGGATGCAACAAGTTCATTAAATTTGGTAAATTGTTCAGACATCTTAATTCCCAGTATGGTAAAGACAACTATCGTTTGGTCACCGGTCATTATGCCAGAATATTGCAAAAAAATAATGGTGATTTTAACCTTTTAAGGAGTTACTACAAAAACAAGGATCAAAGCTATTATATGTCGCAAATCTCCCCTTCAACTTTACCGAATATTATTTTACCAATTGGACATATGACCAAGCCGGAAGTCCGGGAAATAGCTAATTTTTACAAGTTACCAACCGCTAACAAACCAGATTCACAAGGTATATGTTTTGTTAATAATTCTCAGCATGGCTCATTTAAAAATTTCCTACAAAATTATATACCGGAAAATAAAGGTGATATCATTACTATACTCGAGGATGGTAAAAAAAAACGAAAATGGGGAGAGCATACTGGGTTATGGTCTTACACAGTGGGCCAAAAAATTGGCTTATCAATGCCACAAGGGGACCACAGATTTTCTGGGGCATGGTATGTCAGTGATAAGCTGAAAAGTACCAATGAGCTGGTGATTGTTCGTGGTAGAGATAATCCTGCCTTATATAAAAATACTGTAAAAGTACGAGATTTTTGCTATATGGGAGCAGATATTGAACAGATGAAAAAAGATGTCGTTGCGGCAATCAAGAGCGGTATGTTAACTATGCAATATAGATCCCTGCAGGAGCCAGTGAGAGTCAAACACCTTTCCTACCTTAAAGATGGTGATGATAGTACTGTACAGGAACTAGGAATGGAAGTGGCACAAAGAGCCATGGCGCCTGGCCAATATTGTTGTTTATACATAGGTGATACGGTAATTGGGAGTGGTACAATTATCTAGTCTGATGAACGTCATACCATAAATAAAACATGTAAATACTTATAATCTTATTTATTCACTGACCACTCATATGTTATTCTTCCTCTCATAAATATTTAGCAGTCTCATTTTCTATTAATGGGGTTTAGGTAACTTTTTGGTACGAATAAATTGACCTTTTCTCAAAATATATTGCATGTCTTTGTTCCTTATCTTCCTGTAGCACGCTATCTACGCTGTTCATGAAGATGGCGGTAGTGCATACTAACATTAACATGTGTCAGCATATTGGGCACATGTTCGGTCTAACAAAAAAAAAACAATTCAAAACGCTGTTCAAGATGCTTAACAATTATACGTAGTCTATATCTAGCTTACATGTGCAGTAGGTTAAGCCTATCTTACATGGAATTACCAACAGGATATAGAAGTAGAGAATGAAACAATTCCCTTACACATCACAAAAGAGGAAAACCCCCATTTCAAATACTAAGTTTTCCCATATCATAGAAGGCTATTCTGGTCAACTGAATTTTAGAGGCTCCTGGTCCAACACATTGAGGATTGAAACAAACTAAAAATTACAAGAATCCAAGGGAAATAGTTTTTGATACGTGTGTAGTATCATAAAATTACCAACAAAGAACTAGTAATATAGAAACGGGCTTGTTTTAAAGGTTTTACCTGCCTATAATCACGACGATCTGAATATAATGCGGCACTATGTGGAGCCTACTTATAAGAACTTAACACTGGCGGCTCAAAATAACAGCAACACAACATCTTTAAACATTGCATTAGGATTACCAGGTATGTTCTCAACATACTCTGATTCGCAAACGAGGAAGCTTCGGATTATTACAATAGTATCATCATGTGCTTCTATTGTTGCAGGTTTCCTTGGCATTTTCTTTTTAACAGGAATTGACAGAAGGCGACATATTTTTAGACATGACTTGATTCTTTTGCTTTTAGTGTATGATATGATGAAAGGCATTGTATTTTTGATCTATCCAGTCGCAACTATAATCCACAAGCATGTATATGGTATACCGAAATTTTATAATACTCTAGGATGGTTCACGGCATTCACAATAGAAGGAGCAGATTTAGTCATTGGTATATTTGCAATTCATTTTGCTCTTCTGATATTTAAACCTTCTTGGAAATGGAGAAATCGAAAGACGGGAAATATGGAAGGTGGGTTATATAAAGTACGATATTTTATGTTCCCCATTTTGTTCCTTGTTCCAGCGTTATTAGCAAGCTTGGCATTCATTAACTTCAACAAGAAACCAAAGATTAACTACAACATCAATATTGTATTGGATAATAATGATATCAGTATAGTGTCAAAGGCGAGAGTAGGCGGCTACAAGCCTTGGGGGTCATGGTGTTACTTACCTCCAAAGCCAATATGGTACAGGATTGCACTAAGTTGGGGACCGAGATATTTGCTCATTATATCGATTGTTATAATATATGTCAGCATTTACGTCTATGTCAGAAGGGAAAGTGAAAAGATTAAAACACAACTGAGTGAATTCGAAAATCCTACGAATATAAAACATAACTCTTTTAAAAAAAGACAAGATTCTGTGACCCAATGGCCTCAGGTAAATATACTACGACCAGTAATCCAATTTGCATATGGGACAAAACATTTTTTTGCACTCTCTGTGGAAGATCCTCACAATAAAGACCAACCAGTATCCTTTACGCACTCTGTAACTCAAAGGAACGAAAAATCAGACGACGAAAGTATGGTATTTTCGCCACAACAGGGTGGCTTACACATCTTACGCTATCACCATACAAATGGGCATATTGTTAACGGAACTTCCACCGCATCTTCGGCTGATTACATTGTTCCCGAGTCAAGGACGAATATTGACATCAACTTATCTTCGCACGCATACGCGACTGAAATAGACCATGATCGAGACGAGATACCTTCGTCATACAATTCTGAGACGAATAGTAATAGTATATTCAATGAAAATATTGAAAGAAACCGAAATGATGAAAATCCAAACCACTTGATCCCAAAATCATCGCAACTGGGGAATGATATTGATGAGTTAGCTCAGGTACGGCAAAATTTTCAACGAGAAACCTATGCCGATCTTAAACATCGTAGATCACAAATCCAACGAAATTTGCGAACAATATTTATCTACCCAATTTCGTATGTTTTGATTTGGTTTTTTCCATTGCTGCTAGATGCATTCCAATATAGTCATGAAGAAGAGTATGGACCAATCCTTTGGTTGGCATATATTGAAAACTTCATTAGACCTGCTAGTTGTTTAATAAACTCGAGTGTATTCGTTTCAAGAGAGAAACCTTGGAGGTATTCATGGAAAGAGGTACAGTCCAAAGAAATAATGGATAAATATACTATCAAAGGACAAATCGGCGAAAGCGATATCTTAGAGCTTTGCAATGAACGCCTAGGGAAAAGAGGTTGGTATTACCGTGGAAGATGCAGGAAGCGAGAATGTTGGAGACATAAGCCACAGGTATGGAAAAGGGTTCTATGGTTTTTTTATAGGTTCTCGAAAGGAGTCCTTTTTTTTCATGGTTCAATTACTTTCCAAGATAATTGTGACGATGATATATTTTGGATGAACTATTATAATGGCGTCGATCAGGAAAATATTACAAGCAATAGGAAGCCAATTGTGTCGAACGTAGATGCTCATGAATCCGACCCATTTGACCAACAATCTGTAAGCACATCACCAGGGAGATTGAGTATTCCCCAGGTACCTTTGCTATGGAGGGCTATTCATAACCTTCCGATGTTAAGTGGTATCGATTTGGATGAGTTGGACAGGCAGCTGAGGATAAAATATAAAGACGACGACTTCATCATCCCGGGATTAGAGTTTATTCTGGATACAAATGCAAGCCCGCCGGGCATTTCCAACGTTACACCTAATTCAAATGTTGATGCTTCTTGTAATCGTTCTGCCAACGAGATAGGTAGTGTAAAATCTATCAGAGTCCCAGTAATGTTTCAGAATCAAAACATAAGAGCATCAACAACAGCAGACAGACAAACTGGAAAAATGGACATTTTATCCTTTTTGAACGGATAACCTCAATGCAAGCTATAAGTCAATTAAATTATTAAGCATAAAATATGTCAGTTTATTTATTAATTATATAATATTCATCTTTCTCAAATCAAATAAACAATTTGTAATACGATGTGAAATTGTTTTGTACTCGTTAAGCAAGGTCTGAAGTTACACCGAGTAGAAAGAAGGTTCCTTGGCTTAAACTAAATGTTACATATTTGCTTTTAACGAATTTTTTCCCTTATATCTGTAAAGTAGTGATCTGAGACTAAGATACTCACAGACGAAGAAAATGATATCCGATATTCTGTGCACCGAGTTAAATCTATTAGATGGTGATGATCTAGCGAAGTTTTTACAATGCATTGATTTTACTTTTCCTTTTCCGCTTCTAATTCCCTTCATAGATATAAGTAAAGGGTGTATAACAATAAATTATGGCACGCGCTTCGGAGAGGGGAAATCAAGCACTTTCACGTTTTAGACAACTCTAGACTATATAAATACCTGAACTCCAGTACTACTCGCATACATTCTAGGGTTAACACAATAACTTTGTACAAATAAGTCTCCCATATGACCACAGGTTTACACCATGCAATTCAAAGAAAATTCAAAACGTTTTTTGTTGACATTCCTAGCACTTTCGGCTAGCCTAGTCCAAGCTTTCACCATTCCGCAAGCACCGCCATCCAGTAGCAGACCTATCCCCGGTGATTCTCCATTACTACAGTGTGATATATCGGAAAGACAAATACTTAACATAGACCAAATTGATTTATCACCTAACCCGCCAGCAAGAGATAGCAAGTTAGAAATATCTGCGTCAGGCCAAATATTTGGTACAATTGAGAAAGGGGCATATGTCGATGTTGAAGTCCGCCTAGGTTATATTAAGTTACTAACACAAACCTTTGACCTTTGCGAGACTTTAGAAGAAAATGACGTCGATGAATTAACCTGCCCGATCAAAGCTGGTTCGTATGTCTTATCTAAATCGGTAGACATCCCAGCTGAGGTACCTCCAGGAAAATACATTGTTGTAGCAAGGGCATATACTGTCGACGATGATCTGATCACATGTATTACCGGTGAAGTTATTTTCCCCGCGAAGTATTTACATTGATATCCATGTATAAAAACTGACATCATTCATACCATTTCCTGGCTAACTTACAACAATGGTAATATGATAAGGTTGTATCGTTTAGAGTTCGTAAGTCACATATGCTCACGGAAACGTAATTATCGCTCAATTTCTTTTTAAACTCCTATTAGTTTTAGCTAATCTTATTCAACATATTTAAGAAAAGTTACCATCACGGTTAATGAGAAAGTTACGAGTATATAATCTTAAAGAAATATAATTTTGATTATATAGAGCCGTTTCATTATGGTGATGAATAATAACGTCTATAAAGAGTGTGCTTTTGCACCCTCGTAGTATCTCAAGTATTTCGTTCGCCTGGGAGGTTTATACATAACCAAAGCGTATTAGCGGAAATCCGGAAATTACGTTTAAGTATTTAGTAATAGCAAGACTGTAATCTAAAACAGTAACGCAGATGTGAGACAAAAGAAGTGAGATTTATCCAAAATTAGCAACCCCAGTGCAGAGAGAATAGGTTATTTACATTGCTTATCTTAGAGCCAGAGAAATAGATTCGGAATTGAAGAACCCTATTAGGATAACATGTCTGGAAGACCACCTGTTTACAGATTACCCCCACTGCCCAGGTTACGGGTGAAGAAACCAGTTATAAGGCAAGAAACCAACAGGTGTTTGGTGCTAATGTCCAATCTCCTCCAATGCTGGTCATCGAATGGTCATATGAGCCCAACTTGCGAAGCATTAGCTACGGAGTTGAAAGCATGTACAAAGGTAAATGCAATGGGTAAAAGCCAAAAAGAGCAAAAAAGTAATATTAATTATCATGCTTCAAGACTATACAATAGAATAAGCGGTAAGCCAAACGATTAGTAGTTTGGACTAAATTTAAAGGTTCTTATTTCGCACTATATAAACCACTATATTCCATCTCCTGTACATACCTTATATAGTCTATATAATCTATAAAATTTTAAAGTTAGAACAGTCGAATGTTCACAAGAAAAACGGCATCTGGCACATATTTGATACCTAATCCGTATCAACAAAGGAAGTATTGGACTTAAAAAGATGTTATGTAATGGCGAGTAAACTTACTTTTTAAGCCTACCAGCTCTCTCCAATGCATCATCTATTAAATACCATCCAGGAAAAAATTTCGTTTGACCTAATCCAATCGAAATTTTCTCGTCAGCCTTATCGAGATACGAAACACTGGTACCTATCCGTTTATTAGTTGGACTTTCTCCGTTATTGAAAGAGTTCTTTATCTCCCATTCAAAATACAATTTTGGGGCCTTATTTTCTTTATTTTCTTTATTTTGAACAGCCAAATATGGATTCGGTATTGTATTCTTTATACCACCGATTGATGTAAATCCATGCACATACAACGCACAAATTGGTTCATTAGAAAAAAGGAGAAAACTCCATATATTAGCTAACTTCCAATGTAATAAGGGTTGAAGCCTCGTAAAATTAGGCCAATTAGAATCCGTCTTTTGTATAGGTTTCAAGAGTTCTCCATACGGATCGGTGCTTCTAACACCAATAGCAATCGCTTTGGTCTCCGGGTATATCTTCAAAAAATCACGGAATGCATCAGCCATACTCTGATTTCTACCGACCTCTTTTTTTGATTCATATAACGACAAATTGTATCTTTTCGATGTTTCCAAGATAAAGTTTTCTAGAGTGGTAAATGTTTCATCTTGATCAATAAAAACTGTTGGTAGTTGCTCCATTGGAAATTTTTGATATTTTGCCTCGAACTGAGATCTCTTAGCATTGACAATGAAAAATTCCCACAAGCAACTTAAATATAGTAATAGCAAAACCTGGCAGTCTTTGCCACCATTATAAGAAAAGGATATTTCACCATTAATAGGGCTCCACCGTGTAAATATATCATCTAACAGATAGTGTCTAGTCAACCTAATTGCGTTTTGAGTTTCTATTATGATACTTGTCTCGTGATTCAACTTCAGATATGATTCTGTTATCTTATAGCATAACTCTGATACTTCACTTAATCCCATTGTTCGAAATCGTTATATGAATAAACCCTTTTCAATAATAACGTCAGTTCAGTTGCACTTTTCTCGAAGAGTTCACCCGTTTGATACAAGATTAATTATATACTGGAACGATATAATAAAACTACATCAAAGCCCTTCAGCAAATGAATTATATATCATGGCGATACCTTCAACTTTGAAGTGTTTCTCCATTACTCATCATAGTCCATAATTGAAAATTTCAATTTCAAATGTGTAACGTTACATACAATTAAGGTGTCTTAAAGCGATACGAGCGGGGTACGGATGTTCGCGTGTTGGTTGTTGTATTTACAAGGTAGTTATCCACTTTTAAAGAACCAAAATGCCTTTGAGAAACAACTTCCCGGTTCACAAGCAGTGACGTATTCAACTTGTTATATCCTGCTTCAATTGTCTAATGTAATTATCAATGAAATGTAGATCGGTAGTGGTCTCTCTTGACCAAACAACACTAACTGTAAGCGGTTCCTTCTTCGTCGTTTCTTGATGTAAGGGTATACCGTCATATAAATCATCAATATCATCCGAATTCATTGTTCTCATCCCTTTTACCGCATTCTCGAGGATTTCTAATGTGTAGATATCTCCGGATACACCGTTGATGGTCATTTCTGTTATTATAGTCTTCAATTTTTTAACTTCGTAGAAATTCTTCCACGATAAATCCAACAGAATATTATAGAGCTCGACAGTACAAACATTCAAATATAGCGTAACATCCGAAGATCTCTTACATTCTTTATAGATGTAAGAAATAATCTGGTATCTTCTGTCTTCTGGTAACGGCATAAATTCAGGATCAAGGAGCTTAGTTAGAACATATGGTATAGTTATGCGATACGGTTGCGGTAATTCGTTAGATGAAACTTCCAAGTTTTGAGTCACCATCTCTATAATTTCCAAGGGCTCCAATTGTCCTAACTTCTCATTGGTGCCGTCATGTTCGTCTTCATTGGAAATGGTATCTCCATTAATGAGGTATTTTTCAATCAACTTCTTTACACAATCCAATACAGCATAATCAGTCCCCAATGAAGTTCGAAGATATTCGATGTAAGGTACCATTATATTATCCATTGCTACTTTATATCTTTCTTTTCCTTTTAGTTTTTCGAACTTCACCCGATCAAGATTTAAATCTTCCAGAGGCAAAGTCCTTTCAGTATAGGAAATGGCTAATTCATCCAACGATTTGGCACTTAACTCATTTTTGTTTTCTAAATACGTCATTTCTTTTTTCAGGGTTTCATTTTGAGATTGCAAGATTGGAATGGAGGACTTATCAGACTCTTGTACTTTAATTTTCTTTTCTAATTTCCCTTTGAAAAATTCTAGTAATTTTTTGTCTTGTCTATCAAATTCTATGGCTTGTTGACTTCGTTGAATCTGACCTTTTGGCGTTGAGTTGAATCGACTAGAGGCTAATACAGACGATGACTCGTCCGTATTTGGCAACATTGCTGCAATATCTTTGGCATTCTCCACTCTAGAGCCAAACTTTTCTTGGATTTCACTTAAAACATTCTGAAATAAATTCTCCTCTTCAATACTAGAGAGAGGTTGCTCATTTTCAAATCTTTTCTTCGCAATGGTAGGTTGAGGTTTGGCTTTATTTACGTCGAGGAAATTGCATGTCTGATGAAGATACCGACAGAGAAGCAAATTATTCAATAGAGGCTTGTGGATGTGCCTTATTCGCAACATTATTCTCTATGTAGAATGCACTATGAGAACAGTAACAAATGGCCTTTCTATGTTGACATAAATGTTCATAAACTTAGTTTCGTTACGACAAAGTTATATACCTTATAAGTAACGGTGCAGGCAGACAGCTCATTAACCGAGTCTTAAGAAAAGTTGCATAACAAAAATATTATTTAGTAGTGCAGCAGGGCGCTAGCATTTCTAAAGATTACACATTGAGATATATTTAAAGGAATCTACTTAATCTTTAGGTAATAATCAAAAATAAGTTAGAGTATATAGGTCATCAAGGGTAGACTATAGAATACTGTAGATGATATGTAATTTGTGCTAAAACATCTTTTTCACAACCCTAGTAAGATGGCATTATATTCTAGCCTAGAATCGCAACTCAAAAGAGAGCCGAGTATCTTTCTAGTGCAGATAACCTCTTGCAATAAAAGTATATGTCTGATATTAGGTTGCGTTGGATATGGTAACCTAAGTTTCTTTGAATTGTCCATTTGTGTTCTTCGGATCTGCCCCTGTTATGGTAAGTGAAATGGCATAATTGATATGCGTACAGTTACTTAAAGAATATCTGAGTATAAAACCTCTTCAAATCCTTATCCCAATAAGTACATTTTTATTCAACTCATCGACAGCATCTTTGTTTTGGTCATTATCATTAAATACAATTTCTTTGTTTGGCAACTGAAAAGCGATATTTTCAAAAGGTGCATATGCTATCACAAGATATTTCTTACCATCTTCATTAGATGATGACAATTCCAGGCCAGAAACAATTCTAATGAAAGGCGGGAATGTAAAATTCTCTGTCGGAGATTCTTCGTTTTCGGATGAGTTTACAGCTTTTTCGGTATTATAGTCGACCTGTATTGCAACACCAACAAGACCTGTTTGCGTATCTTTAACATTTATACTTTTAAACTTAGGAATTATACCGTTGTTTTTCAAAGATTGCTTACTTAACTCAACCGATTTTTGGAATTCAGTAAGATGCTCTCCATCCTTTTTATACCCTATAGCGGTTACTCTTTCCTGCTTTGCTCCACGCCTTAGTACGTTTAAACCATGCTTTTTACCGGAAAGATGACGTTCTACACTCGACCAAGAGACATGCATAGTATTACATAGTTTGCATACTAACTTCCCTGAATGATTTTTGTAGATATATGGATTCTGCTGCGATGAAGTAGCTTCATTATCCTCTTCAAATGTATACTGGATTTTTTCATTTTTTCTCAGTAGTTCATCCACTTGCTTCCTTCTCTGGAGGTTAGCTTGAGCATCTGAAGCGATACCACCAGATCCTTTCTTGGAACCAGCTCTGTTTTGGTAGTCCATATTCCTGCGGTGCCTAGAGAATAAATATGATAGTTTTGAAGAAACTGCACGTTCTCTCCTCCTGCTGTCTTTCTAAAGTAGTAAACAATGTATTAATAATTTTCTCTAGACAAATGTAAATAACAATCCCAAGTTCTCAAAAAATTCCACACTACACAAGGCGCTAACAATAGCATCGCAGACATGGGAGGGGTTGGGTAGAGGGGTCGGGTTGGACTAAAAACTTTGGGGGTAGAAGCCGGACTACAAGCCCTTCAATTGAGGTACAGTTGGGGGGTAAAACCGAAAATTTGGGGGTAGAATTGGCGGTACAGATAAATAACCAAAGTATTTATTATGATAACCAGTAATTAAGTTAAAAGGGACCATATTAATATATATATTCAATATTCTATAAATGGGGATTGGGGGGGGGGGTTGAAATTTTTATTTGGGGTGTGGGGGGGGGGGGGTTAGAAAAGTATTTCCTACCCCTCCCATGTCCGATCGTTCCGAAGCCTTTAGTCTACATCCAGGATCGAAGGGAAGGGAAGGTAACTGACATGCAAAGATATATACATACATTATATACATACCACATGATGATATATCAAAGCGTAGTAATTCAGACTTTTCGATATGTTTTGTCCATGAATATTAATTAACAAAAGTGCAGAATCTCCATATGAGAAATGAATGACAAATATAGTTTCTATATTAGTATATATACATTTATAGCATTTAAAGTCTTATTTGATAGGCACCACTTCATACATCCCCTCTCTTTGCATCGAAATGAATATCTAGTATTTTTTAACTCCTTCCATTTTACATGAGGAATTTCCCACCCACATCTTTGAGTTACCAGTGTTGCTATTTCATCACAATAACCTAGCAATGATATATCAAACTCAGCATGCCTTACAGGATCTCTATTAATAAGGACCTGTGGAACGTTCGCCGGTAGCATATTGACAATTTCTGAGACTGGTGCCACTTTAAGACTTGTACCAATGCAGATGAGCAAATCACATTTCAAAATATCTTCTCGAATACTCTTATGGAATTTTGAAGGCAATGCTTCCCCAAAAAATGTTATATCTGGTTTTAAAACTCCAAATGAGTTCAATATTCTGTCTTTCAACGGATTTTCCACTTGCGTCTCTTCATTAGGATCAGAGGCTGGAAAATATTGTTTCCTTTTCTCGTAACAGTATGGGCAAAGAGGTAACTCCAGGTTTCTGATATTACTGAATATTTTTTCACCTGGTAGTTTCCAATGACAAGTTACACACGATGCTGTGGCGAATGAACCGTGACACTGGATCAGTTTATCCGCAGGAATACCAGCATACGATTCTAAGTTATCAATGTTTTGTGTATAGTTCCTCAACAGCTTACCTTTATCGTATAACATTTTAATAAAACTATGTAAAGGTGAATAAATATTTTCCGGCGGCAAAACCATATTTGCAATGTTGTAAAATACAGACGGATCTTGCATGAATATATCATAATTGAAAACATCTTGTGGGTCATCAAGGCCAAGATGCTTTATTTTTGAATAAAACCCCTCGGAGGATCTAAAATCTGGAATACCTAACGATGTGGAAACACCCGCCCCAGTTAACACTAAAATTTGTTTTGCAGATTTCAAAGCATCAACAAAATTATCGATAGTGGAAAAATTCGGTAGTTTTAATCTTGTGCATAGAACTTTATTAATTGCTTTCTGTAAATCTTTAATTAGTCGCACAGTGAATTTCTTATGTAATGGATCTGAAAGATCTGAATAGATTAAATTATCGAAGGAATTGGATTCGTTCGATTCAACATATTTATATATATTCCTTATTAATTCTCTATCTTTACACTCAAAACCCAGTAGTTTTATCAGGCAATAGAGGTATAATGAATTCAATTCATTAGGTAAATATGCATCGAGAAATCTCTTTGAACCCATATATTTCAAATACATTCGAGCATTCAAAGTATCCTCTTTAGAGAAAGCTGGGAACACCAACTTATTAGATAATGGATTTTTACCGATAAAAATTGGTTTACTAGGCGCAACAGGTTTCAAGCGTTCCATATCATCAGCAAGGTTTTGGCTTATGTTACCCGACTTTTTTGTGTTGATGGCATTATCCTTCACCCCATGGACGCCCATCATAGTAGATGGTCCTTTTTTATCTAAGTTATTTTGGATTGGATTTTCGACTGGCCTTAATTTTGGTTTCTTAACATTAGCTCCCAGATGAGGTGACGCGTCATATTCATGCTTTTTGGTATCATTTTGTTTGGATGTCATAGTTGGCATGTATTAATAGCAAGATGCGAATATATTCTCGAGGTGGAAAATATTATATGATTTATACCAGTTAATATCAGAAACAGGTAAAAGAATATTTGACCGTGGGTAAACTCTTCCAACAGCTTATTCGATAAACACTACTATTCGTATACAAATACTGTCCACAGTTGATTTGCATGAAAGCATATGCAAAACTCTTAAAATTTTCCAACAAACATGAACTTTCGCGTATTGTTTGCTGGTACTTCCAAAATCGTTCGTTACTGTTCGGCCATTTTACAAACTCGGCGAACAAATATTCGTCTGTTGCGATAATTCATATCATTGTTTCATTAATGCAATGCTATGTACGTAGTACACACGAGATGTAATATATATATATAACAATACAAGTTGGCAAGATTTTGTTGTCATATCAAGTTTGCCTATGCAGATGACGGCCATTATCTGTATTCCGATTAATTATTCGATGAATCTCTTGTGGGGGCATCATCGATAGTATTGCTGGATACAACATTGGCCAAGGGCCCAACACCTATCTTGGATAACTCGACTTCAGCACTGGTATTCTCAAGATTCACGTCATCGATACTCTTATTTACCATCCTCGCTAGTTTCTGTATCTTTAGTATCATTTCAACTTCTTCTCTGTTCCTTTTGTCAACCTCGTTTTGAAGAAACGTTATATATTCTACTGCTTGTGTCAATATCTGGCCTTTGTTCGGTTTCCCATCTCGCGTACCTGTACCCTTCGGTCTTGGTGTGGACGCACTTCCTGGCGTCTCTCCTGAGGTAGATTCTCCACTGTTAATGCTATTATAGTAATCAGTGAAAAATTCTTTGGGTATTAGGGCTAATAATTCCTGGATTCTATCATTTATGTTATCTCTACGTTTTCGATCATTTTGAAAGGGTTGCATACTTGCTGTGGATGTGACCGACGACGAAACTGATTCTGGTATAGTATTCATTTGTTTATTCTGTTTTAAGTGATTTTGTGCTTCAGAAAGGCAGTCTTATCATTAAAGAAGACTACATTCGTAGTTCCTCTAATAATAAGTCTGTATCTGTCAAGCACTTCGACCAAATCATGATGTCAATTTAGTCTATACTAAAGAATTTTCGATCTTTGCTTTTTAATTTATTGGACCGGGTAATAAGACAATTCAAACGGCTAATTTCATTTCCAACTCGGACAACATTCTGTCTAATATGGTGGCCATAGAATCCAAGACTCAGACATGTATGGTCAAAAAAAACAACCCTGATAATTTAAATACTTCTTTACAAGAAATACGAGGTTGTGCTCACTTAGTTTCTATGTCATTTACGTCCGAGTATTCCGACAATCTACAATAACTATAAAACAAGTTCCATATATATTTATACGTATATGAATTTATTTTGGGTAATATTTGTCTATTTAGTCTGCATAATAACAGTACGATCATGCTGCTTATAGTTCATACTGTAACACGGCATCCTTGACATACGGCTCGTAATTAGACAATCTGTCTAATATGATACTTGAAATTCGAGAAGGATCGAATATTCCGTTTCTTCTGAAATATAGCAGTGCACTGAAGTCCTTGGAACTATAATTTTCTTCAAAAAAGGTTAACCAATCATAATTTTCATTCTCACGTTCGTGTATTGGGAAATTAGCGAAATCAGTTTCAAATCCCTTTAGAACCACCTTCTTAGCTATGGTTTCAAAAGTAGTTATCGAATCTCTTGTCCCTAGTAATAACATGATAGCCATTGCTCCAAACATACCATTTTTGATTCCATATTTCTTTGCATACTTAGTCAAGGCACTAAAACACAGCACCAGTTTTCCTGCCTTATATTGGTATTCAAATTCTAAAACGAAATCTTTTTCATTTTCGTTTACTTGTTTGCAATAGTTGTCATAAAAGTTGGATGCAAATTCTTCCAAGGGGACTTCTGTATTAATTAGCACCTCTCCGAAAACATCACGATCTTGGTCCTCTCCATATGCAGCTACAATCTTCTTCTCTTCCTCTTTACGTCTTCTTAAACTTGTCGATTCCTTCTTAACCTTTTTATAGTTAGCAGATGATGCCGATGAATCTTGATCAACAATACCTATCTTTGAATTTTCAGAGAAAATATCGAAATAGATCTTAGAAGCACCTTCCATTGCACGAACGTAGATAGGTTTTGTATATAACGAGTTCCCCCATTGCAACATTTCTAAGTATGCCCTTGGTGTCCCTTTTCTCATACAATAAGAATGGAAATCGAGCTGGTCGTCTTCAAATTGTTTATAAAACTTAGAGATAGCGTAAAATCTTTTCAATGCCAACCCTTTATATTTTTCGGCATCCCACTTTAATTGTGCTAATTTAGTAGCGTCTGCCGCATCATCCTCAGGTAGCTGCTCAATTCCTTTTACTGTATTAATATGTAGCCTATAGTAAGCCTCGGCCTGTTCTACAATGAACCATGAAGCTTCAACAAAATGTAAATCCTTAATACCGTTCGGTGCATCATCATTCTTGGTGAAAACAGAGGCAATATCAACCGCCTTATCAATCTTGTTTGCCCTCAAGAAATACTTAACTGTCTTACAATTAATAAACCTGTCTTGTAGGTCTAATTGTCTTCCTTCTTCTAAAATACTTGCTGCCTCATCTAATAAGCCTAAATGCTTAAAAATCCTTGCCTTTAGAATATAAAGTTCAACTAATGTTGGAGTATGAGAAATAACTGTATCGATGTAATGTTGTGCTTTAACTAAATCCTTTAAAAACAAATAATGTTGGGCTAAATAGTAACCGGTCCAGATATAACAGATATGGTCACTTTTAGGATTCAATGATTCAAAGTATTTCAAAACAATTTCTTCTAATGCATTCGATACAATCTTTCCTCTTTTTTTATATAAAGGTTTGAGATTAGAGAAAGCTGCTGGAACACCACGTTGTAGTTGGGCAGTAACATACTTTTCTAGATTCTTAGAAAGCTCTTCTTTATCTTGAATAAACGTCAAAGGCAGATATTTTGGTGGTTCACAATTAGGGTAGAATTCTTGTAATTTTCCATAAAGTGCTTTTCTTAATTTATTGTCACTTCTAATACCTAGAGAAATCTCCAACAATGGGTAATAATTAAAGTTATCTGGGTTTCTTTTGATTAAAGTTCTATATACAATCGAAGCATCTTTGAATTGTCCCATTTTCATGTAAATTGAAGCTTTCCTTTCGAGCAAACCGAACTTATCAAACACATTTGGTTCAATAACATTAAGATGTTTCAAAACGTTTTGTAGTTTGTCTCTATTTCCGCCAGCAGCTTTGAACATAATATCGTTCTTATACATAAGGCATTCGTTGTGCTCATATAATTCTGATGGTCCAATTTTACCTTCAGCTAATTTTTCAAACTGGGATAACGTATTAATTGCCTGTTGCCTTTCTCCATTAATATCTTGTGCTACCGCCAACGAAGTCCAGTTAGCACGATAGCCTGGATATGATTCCCAGTATTCCTTTCTTGAGACAAGTGCGCCTTTGAAATCATTGGTCTGTGATTGCAATGTAGCCAAATCCCTATAGATTTGGTTATTATTGGAACCATTGGCTAAGCATGCTTGAAACCACTTGATTGAAGCTGCATAATCTTTGACTTGTCTCATATAAATCCCTAGAAGATGACAGCAAATACTTGATGCTTTTGTACCTTCGATTTTTCCCAAAGCATTTTTAATCAAAACAGCAGCCTCATCTTTCTCACCTAAGGCAAACAAGTTAGCTCCTTTCAAAACAAGAGAATCAGTATTGCTACTCGATTTTTTTAGGATAACATCTAAGATCTTAATCGACTTCTTATATTCTTTATTTTCGTACAGTTTCAATGCTTCAATGAATTGACCTGTATCTTTCTTTGCGACCAATTTTGAGGCGGCTTTGGCCTTTCCACCTCTTCTTCTTGCGGACATTCCTGATTAATTAGACCAAGTAAAGGAAAGTGCTTTTTTTCCAAGACAAATGATAAATTAAAACTCAATTGGATGCAGTATGGATCTTGTTCTGTGCCTTTGAAATGTCGTTAATTTAAGATGAATTTAGCGTTATGTTTACTCAACATTGGATCTCGAATTGTCCCAGGAATTTTTCACCACGTAACAAATGATCTTCGAAAACTGAAAAACCTAAAACAAAAAACGAAATATTCAAAGAATGCCATAAAAGAACAGAGGTGGAAAAAGCAATAACTTACACTATACGGTCACAAATACACTAACATTATTTTTACCATATACATTTCTCTTAGATATGCAGTGTCCAAATAATTAAGTATTTTCAAAATGTTAAATATATCAAATTCTTATAATCGGATATATAAAAGGCCTCTATAATACATTAAATAAGTATATGGATCAAAATGGGATATGCCCCATCACACATCGTCATGTCCTTTGAACGCAATTTTAGTGCATTGTTCCTCATAACCCGGAATTTGAATGTACTCAATCCCCTTTTCTTCTAAGAGAGATAAACTTGTATTATTTTTGACAAAAGTATCTGGTTCCAAAACACCAACAAACACTGTTCTAATCTTCCCGCTCATTCCTATAATTCTTTGTACACAAGGTTCATTGCCACTCAGTCTAAAGGAACATGGTTCCATTGTAGTGTAAAGTACCGTACCCTCAGGAATTTCTCGTTTACCGACCTTTTCGAAGTACTTCTCCATAGCACATTGTTCAGCATGAGTATTCCCTGGAAGCTCTCTTGAATATCCTTTTGATAGAATATCAACTCCGTTTACAAGCGCGGCACCAACACTGAATGCAGTAGTGGTGGGAGCACACTTTTTGGCTTCTTCAATCGCTAGTTCCATATATTTTCGATGAGGTTGGAGAGCCCAATCTGGAAATTTGGTACGATATGACCATTTCCTTTTACCTGTATTTTCATCAAGTTCAGTAGATTCATAACGATATGCATGTAGCCACAATACCAAAGCATTTGGATCAGGATCTGTATATAGATCTGTTTCACAAACAGGACATTTTTCTTCTTTCATTATTTCACCTTTTGAGTCAGGATAAAACCAAGATTGAGCTGTCTTAGTCTTACCAATTTCATACAAAGCTTTTCTTATATTTTCGTAATCGGCTTTACCACCTTTACCCATCGTTGATCCCCAAATTCTAACATTTGAGTAAATTGGATCGTTTGCAATTGGGAAACCTAGATATTGGAGATGAACTCTTATTTGATGTTGTCTACCTGTTAGAGGTTTACATTTCACTAAACTTGTCTGGCCATCATAGCTGATCCTTTTGAAAACGGTTTTTGCATGTCTTGCACCGTCATCTTCCATAGTACAGACGGCATTTAGCGCAACTTTCGGATCAATAGTTCTCAATGGCTTAACTACCACTAATTCCTCCAATGGGAATTCACCGACAACTCTTGCTATATACTCCTTTTTTACTTCTCTGGCTTTCAATTGATCACCCATTTCATCTGCACCTTTTGGTGTCTTGGCTAAGAACATTAACCCGCTTGTTGGCTTATCTAACCTATTGCATGGATGTACTGTATAGCTTAAGTCTCTTTCTAGTATCTTGGTAATTGAATTAAATCTATAGCGACCTGTTGGATGAACTGGTATACCGCTTGGCTTATCAATCACCAATATATCATCATTTTCAAATACAGTTTGAATTGGTTTCGAGATTACAGGAGGTTCATGACGATGTAACTTATGAGTAATAAGATCACCATTACGAATATAACTGTCCAAATTAGCTGGCTTATCGTTCAAATATACGTCCCCATTAGCAATGGTTTTCTTATAGTAGGCTTCTTCACGATCTCTAAATTCAGTAACGAAGACATCTAATAATTTTCTATCTCTCCACCTTTCTTTACAAAACGTCTTGTATGTGAAATAATATGGTTTGATCTTTCTTAAGGGACCTTCAATAGAAACTTCGTAATCTGGGTCGACTTGCTTATTTTTACTCTTATTGGCATCAACTAATCTTAATTTGAATCCATTTTTATCTCTTAACTCGACTGTTTTAGCAGCTCGAGAATTTTCAACTTTCCTTCTTTTTTGTTTATTTATTTGTAATTCCTTTGCTGTTTTAATTTCCTTTTCGAGGTGCTTTTCAAACTCGGTAGATTTATTATTGTTATCATCATTTGCTCCTGAAATTGATGTCTTCACAGTATCCTTACTTTTTGACATGACGATTCTAATTCCTTTGACAGCTCGATGAATAAAAGGTAATTGCCAAATTTGCATTAACACCTAGCTTTTATGCATTTCTATTTCGTTCAAGTTAGAAGTAAACTAAGTGGGACATTAATATTAGACTATTGTTTTGATAAAAATTTCCGTAAGGGTTGCGAATCTAAAACTTCTCGCCTCGCGAAGAGACATTGTTAATGCATGTACAAGGGTAGAATACAATGTCGAATTTGTTTGTATAGAGGGAACAAAGTTAAAAGTATAAAACCTTTAGCGGAATACTGGCGGGGCGAAACTACGTAATATAATATTTATAAGTACTATGTGAGATGTAAGCCATTTTGTTTGGAGTAGTCCGTTTCTTCTTAAGAAATATAGTTATTTTTCTTGACGAATGCTATACGTATGATGGTTTTCAACAAAAATGAATTGTATGCGAAATTGTCATTATATTTAGTTATTACATTAATTACATTAATTACTATTTTTTTTTTTTTTTAGTTATTATTGTTATTATTATTTTTGTTTCATTTTCATCTTTATATTATAGTAATGAAAAGTAATGGATGAATATGATTGACGATGAATTGTGGAGGGAAAGAAGGAGCTATTGTTTTTTGTTCTTTTCAAAATTCTATAAGAAATACCCAGCTCTTTGGTTAGTATGATTTACTGCAGTTTCTTGGATATAGTCATCCGGTACTGCCGAGAATATTTTAAAAGTAGGTTCTAATTCTTCATCAACTTTCATTACACTTGCCACATTACCACACCTATAGCAATAATTTGGTGCTGACCATACAGTAACGACATCCTTCTCAGGGAAATGATATTTAAACCCTTCCATGACCAATTGATGTGCTCTTGCGATTAAATTCAAGCCATTAACATGATTAAATTCCCTGGCAACTTTACTTCCGAATAGCCAACCTGCCCCACGGGGAGAAACTTGCCAAGCTTCCACATTATCTGGATCACTCCATAATAAATCTGAAAACCCACCTTCATGAGGCACTTCTTGAGCTCTTGAAAGGACTCTAATTTGATCTAACATTCTGATTTCTGGAGAAAGCCCACCATGTACACATAGTATTTTCCCATCGATTATAGCAGCTAAAGTTAAGAAATCAAAGACTTGACAACAATATTTCCATACTGTAGTGGAACCATATTTATTTAAACATTCTTCATAAAATCCATAAACTTGAGTAATTTGTCTTGATTCATGATTACCTCTCACCAGTGTGATCTTTGATGGATATTTCACTTTCAAACACATTAAAAGTGTAAAAGTTTCTAAACTGTAATACCCTCTATCCACATAATCTCCAAGGAAAATATAATTGATATCATCAGGGAACCCACCTGAAGTCCTGAAAAGTTCAAGAAGATCATGGAATTGACCATGGATATCACCACATACCGTGACTGGGGTTTGTACTGGTTGAATATTACTTTCTTCCATTAGTAATTCCTTTACCATTTCACAAAGTTGTTTCATTTCATTTTCTGTTAATGCTTGACATTTTTTTATGGTCTCTAACCATTCATCAGGTCCTCTTTTCGACGACATCTTCTTTTATATGTAGTTATAATATAAGGTGCGAGTGCTTTTCTTTTATCTATCTATCTGAATTTCTTGGAAATCCTGTTGTTTGTTATAAGCTTATTAATATGATGATATATTGTTGTTATTGGACAGAATATTATTAAGATAATATTTGTGGTTATTTGAAATAGAGTATATTTTGTTATTTTTTTAGTACAAGGGATAATGATGATAAGTAATGATAATATGCGGGTGTGTCAGTATGAGGTATGAAGAATACTAACGAACGTGTTAAACTTAAACAATCCACTCTCTTGTATCAACTAATTAACGGGATCTTTGTTCTTTTTACACTAACCAGATTCATTACCATATTACACTACTACGTACGTACGAAACCACATACCTTCACATCATCAAATTATCAGAGTGTGCTTTTCCTGAAAAATTTTCCCTACAAAATTCGGAGTGGTGTCCCGGGTAACATAAACAAGCCCCTAGGGTTAAAATTAGGGTTACAAACTCAATAGAAAATACATGGAATATTTATGACCTACCTATCCACGTACCCTTACCTCTATCAATCACTACTACTACTACTACTACTACTACTACTACTATCACTGTCTTCCTCTACAGCACCAATTTCTGCAACCCATTGACATTTACCCAACGGAATACCCCATATATTGTCCTTAGTAAGTAACCAATCAACAACCTCATCCATATAAATGATTCTCACACTCTCTTCACTTAAGGATAAAGATGGTGACCAACAATCAGCATCTAATTGGAAACATTTCAATTTCGTATAATTATTAAGACATTTCTGGAAAATATCTTGAAACTTTCTTGCCAATGAATCATTTTTACCAATGAAAAAATATTGGATTCGTATGTAGGTTATAATCAATACCGTTATGTATTTATTATCAAATTCAGTATCATCATGATCTTCCAATAATATCCATATTTGTTCAATAGTTGGTTTCAATTCTATTATCTTCATCAATAAACATTTAAACTCAGTACCACCGACTAAATGATTCCGCACTACCATTGTATCGCTTGAGTGTGAGTGTGATTGTGATTTTAATTTACCGAAATCTCTTACTATAACTTGAATCAATTGAACCATAGTATTACCTCTTAATGATTGTGATGTTAAATTGACCTTATAATATATCGAGTTATGAATCTTATCTCTTGTTATTCTGGGTATTACTAGGGATACTGAACTATTATTTAATTGCTTGTTCGATATGAATGATTCAACGAAAAATTCATTACTTGATGACATACTCTCGTTTATTTATTCTTTTTAACTGATCCGAATGAGGGAGGGTATTCTTGAATGCAATTGTAAATCAATGTTTACACCTTATGACCGTTGAATGAAGATTATCTATGCTTTTTAGTTTGGATAGTTTAGAGATTTTCAAGGAAAAAAATATATGTTCACAGTTATATATAATATTTACAAGCCAAAAAGAAAAATAAAAAAGTACGTACGGTCGTCAAAGGGTTCGCCATAGACATAAAAGAACAAAGCAGCAAGCTTGTCATATTTCTTTGATTTGATTAAAACCACGATTTATTACTCTCTAACGTCTTATCCTTTGATTTCCTTTCTAACCTATTAACGTATTTTTTACCCTTAACATCTGCTATCATTTTATCAGCATTCTTGATACCTTCCTCTCTTGCCTTTAATTTGGATTCCAAAGCTAACTCATACTTGTGACCCTTAGGGAAAAGTACCCCCTTCATGAATTTATTCTCAGCAATCTTCTTATCATATTTCTCTTGGAAGAATAATTTACTAGATGGTATAGGTGGTAATAAATCCTGTACTCCGTATCTATGAGCCAATTTATAAATGTCACTCATTCTTCTTAGCGAATATTTAGGTTCATAGAATTTACCATTGATTGGGTTTCTATTTCGTAGAAATGGATTTGCAGATATTGACTTTATTGATGTGGAACTCTTAGCATATTTAATTGAAGGAGGATATTTTTCAAAAAATGTTCTTAATTTTATCGGTAAAGAATTAAAATACTTCAATGAACCAGACGTAGACATGTTGTTAAAATTATTGTGGATCGTTACAGATCTATTGTTGAGGTACTCTTGTATGCCCCTCTCATAAACTTAGTTTTGATTTTGCCTTAAATTAGATTTTGACGATTACTGGAAATCCCAATTCAATCTCAAACGTATATGATTTCTTGATTTTCATGGCGCCCTGTTAAATTTGAAGGCTTCTACATACGTACATATTTCTTATTCACATATAACCATAAATGAACGTTACTCTACAAATAAAAGTCTTTTACATCATTGTACGTATATATATATGATGTTATTTATACATTCTATCACTTATATTTACTTATTAGTTCATTGTAATTCACAGGTACAATTAAAAAGGGTGGTCTACGGGTTGTGTCCTACAGACTTAACTTTTCCTACTTTCAAAGTTTCAGATCTTTAATGGCTTCAGTTTCTTTCTCATTTTGTCTTCTTTCCACATCCCAATTATATAATCTTGCACAATTCACTTCCATAGTGGTAATGTTTTCCCTTAGGAATTCAACATCTTCTGTACATGTATCGAGATTTCTTTTAGCATCATTCAATTTCTTATTTAATAATTCAATGGCTTCGTCTATTGGGTATTCTAACATAACATCAGCACCTAACCATAAACATACTGTATCTTGAATTTTACTAATTTCAGCCTTTGTATATAATGTATCATTTAATTGATAATTGACTTGTAATGGTTCATCATCACCGTCGTCGTCATTATTTTCAGATTGACGTTTAAGATTATTACAGATTTTCAAAGTATTTTCTAAATCAGGAATTCTAATCTTCAATTGTTTAACAGTAGTCAATTTAGATTCTTGCATAAATTTATATTTTGATAATCGTTCTTGAAACTTATTAAAACATAATTCGAAATCTTGTGGATCTTTAATGAAATCCTCCACTTGATTAACAAATGGTGCGCCTGGGATACCTCTTGGGTTACACTCCGTGGAGTTAAATAATGTGTCCATATCGTAATATTTGAATGCCTTAGTATGATTATTTTATTTCTTTATTAGCGTCTTCACGTATCTATCCATCTATCCATCTATGTATGTATATAGCAAGAACTCAAACATTTTTTTTTTTTTTGCTTTACAAAATTCATTAACGGTTAACGGGTAAGAAAACATTAAAGTGACACATCATGAAGAGACACTGCAATAGCAATAACAACAAAGGGATGGTCTACGTGATTAGAGAATGTTTATCACCATTTGAACCTTCATATATCTCCCTTAACGTCTGATCGATAATCGTACTCAACTGACACGTTTTTTTGGGGTTCCAGTATTCTTGTGTATAAAGGAACGTTCAATCCATACATATTCCGTGCACTCATTCCCCTTTCTGGTACAAATTCAAATCTCAACACCAACTCAGAGGATACTGACCATTGCCCATCCATTCATCACAAAAATAATGAATGACATAATATAAAATATTTTGTTGATGTTTATTCTCCTTTCGGAAAAATGTTCTAGCCCCAAAGGTAAGAGACAGGATGTCAAGATTCTTTACCTGTGTCATTAACTACAGATGATCTAAGACTTTAATTATGTACACTTAAACTTTCATTTGACTAAACATACACACACAATCGCTGCTGTAAGTATATCTAACACAAATTAACAGACCCAAATAGTGAATGCCCTCCCCTAAATACCCTTGCTGGATAATATATACGTTACTTAATCAAATCCTATAAAAAAGTTCATCATTCCAATGCTTTTTCTTCGTTATATCCTGATACCTTTGAAATATGCTACCAATTGGTGACGTTATGGAAACAAATTAAGGAAATTTCCTGCTATATTTATCGTTAAAACAATGTTCTCAATTCAAATGAATTTTCAAAGAGTTATTTTCCTCCTTCTTTCAATCTTTTCTGTCCTAGTATTTGCTAAATTCCATTTACAGCAAACTGTCACTGAAACTGTAACTGTTTCAGATAATCAACAAGGTTCTACAACTCCACAGCATGTTCATGAAAAGGCTAAACGTGGAGGAACATGTGCATTCCCCAATTATGACGGTATGGTAGCAGTTCAAAAATCAGGTAAGAATGCCGGATGGGCCATGCATAACGATCAAGAATGTTCCTACGGGTCATGGTGTCCATATGCGTGTGAACCAGGTAAGTTAATGGGTCAATGGGATCCTAGTGTCACAACGTATTCATACCCAGGTTCGCAAAATGGTGGATTATATTGCGATTCTAATGGGAATTTACAAAAAATGAACTCTGATAAAGATTATTGCTATGATGGTACTGGGACAGTCTCTGCAGTTAATAGTTGCTCAGGTGGTGATGTTTCATTTTGTCAAACCATCTTACCAGGTAATGAAGAGATGTTGATCCCAACTTTGGTCTCTAAGGGATCTTCTAAGACGTTAGCTGTTCCAGGACCAGATTATTGGGCTTCAACTGCTGCTCATTATTATATTAATCCTCCTGGCGTGGGAGTGGATGATGCATGTCAATGGGGGAGTACTGCAAACCCATGTGGGAATTGGTCTCCATATGTAGCTGGTGCAAATACAGATTCTAATGGGAACACATTTGTGAAAATTGGCTGGAATCCAATTTACTTGGAAACTTCATGTCCATTTAAAGACAAAAAACCAACTTTCGGTATCAAAATTACTTGTGATGATAAATCTCAATGTGACGGATTGGATTGTGCAATCGACCCAAGTGTTAACGACATTAACGGAGTATCAAGCTCTCAAAGTAGTTCTGGTGCAGGTGGTGGTAACTTTTGTGTAGTTACCGCAAAGAAGGGTGCAAAGGCTAAAATTGAAGTTTTTGATGCTGGGAGTGGTGGAGTTAGCGGTAGTGGAGGAGGCTCCAATAACATGCAAAAGAGAGATGAATATGCCCTAGGGATAACAGCTACACATACAGTAACTGAAACTAAATGGGTTACTTCAACGACAATTGTTTAAAAAATAGTCCGAAACTCTTTTTTATTTAATATTTAGATATAGGCATAATTTATTATAGTTTACTTGTTTACTTTTGCTTACGGGCCTAAATTAAATTCTTCTGGTATCCTTTACGTGAGCTATAAACCTGTACGCACAAAAAGGTAGTTAATCAGATATGGGATAATAAACTGCTTTCTAAATCGAGGTTCACTCTTCCGTCTCAAAATCTTTTTGGGAAACATTTTTTATTTTTTAAACGTTTTAAGGAAAAATGTTGTTTCTTCCTTTCAGCGACGACCTCCCCTGACACGAATATGAATACTTTCATCTCAATAATATAATTTCTTCGTTCTTTTTCACTTTACGGTACATACGTACGTAGTAAACTAAAATAGTCTTTTCCATGATAATTTAATGGATTGATAAAATAATAAAATAAAAATAAAATAAAGATAAAATATAGTTAGGATAATCTTTCCACCACAGACAGATTGTACGGTGTTCTCGAGCGTCCCAATCAGTTTCCCAAGATCAAGCGTACAAGTTTCTACAATGTTCTGTTAACATTTTACTCAGATGACCTGGACACGGTGTTACGAGCTGTAATTTATGCATTAGCGATACCAACAAAGATTAAACCAATTGCAAAAAGGTATTATTTTACTCCTATGCAACAATTACGGTAACTACCATTTACGGTGCTTAGGGAAGAAAAGTTATACCAGCTTACTTTTATTTCTCTTCTTATTATCATTATCAACTCAGGAAATTGCCATGGAAAGGAAATGATTGCAACATTTTGATAGGTTCAAAAGAAATAAGATTCGAAGCACGTGTGTACATGCTAACTCTTACAAGTCTGTTCGAGGAAAGTAGCTGCTAGTAAGAAAGGTTAAGACGTAGGAAGAAAAAGTGCTCGGAAAAAGATTAAGATTGAATTTGAATTGGAAGTATTTTTAATTCGTTCTTTCTATTACCTTTATTAGGATTATTTCAATACGATATAAAAGGGGACAACTGAATTATAAATCCATAAGAATTAGCTGTTAAGAAGTTCGGAATTTTACCTACTATCTAACTTATATTTTACAAAAAAGTAGTTATATTACGAACTCGCCACAATAGGTGTGAACAATACCATATAGGTTAAGAAGATCAAACGCACTGATTAATGAGAATGAAATCTTACCCACCGGCTTAATAGGTTGAAGATCAAGAGAGTCATCCTAGTTGCTTGATTAGTTAAAGAAAGAAATCAAACTAAGAAAGCCAGGCGCACCGTTATACAATAAATTAGACAAGTCGATAAAGAAGCGCATTCTAACTGTATATAAATATCGAGATCAACTACCCTTATGTCAACGCAACTCTTCATGTCCTTTCCCCTACGAAGAATCGTGCCCTGTTAATCCTGTATTAATTGAGTTATATGGGGAGGGGGGGGGTCATTCTGGATATAAATTGCTTACTTATAAGGGTATGATAAGAGTAAGTTATTATCATATTTAATTTTCGAAAGCAATTCTCGAGGAAAAACCACCCATCAGGATATGAAAAAGGAAGCAATCGCTAAGACAAATCTAGCAGCAACTCATTATTCGAGAACTTTTATTTGTATTCTAATTAGTTCAGCTCTCTTAAGGTTAGCGCCGTCGATGAATCCGGTTGAAAACAAATGAAGATAGCATGCGCATCTGAAATTATAAGCCACTCACAGATGATGAAATTTATCACCGTCATAATTTTCATCTGCAATCGGTTAGTCTATTTGGTTAATATGTCACAGTTTTAGCCTGAAAATGGATATAATGTATCGTTTACATTAGCTGGACTTTTGAAAGTTTAGGTGTAAATGGTGGTCACTTCTGTACTCTTACATTATCTTTAAAACCTAACAAAAAAACATCACTTGAACCTATGTATGGTGTGGAGTGATCAATCTGCAACTCTTAGCTCCGACCTTAAAACCATATATGAAAAGTGTTCTGGAGACAGTGTGTATTGGAAATGGATGTTATCATCCTGATGCCAGCACCTCCGAGTAATGGATGGTCAGTGGTTTTATCTAGAAATAACTTGTAAATAATAATTCAATATTTTTTTTATGAAGAAAGAATATAGGGATCCTCGAGGATTGGTGTATTTAAATGTATATATGCGTATTTCTATATCAACTAAATGTATATAAATATGTATGTAAACCAAACAGAAATTCAGAAATTGACAATTGGCAATTGACAGTTGATGAGCCCCAAATCGGGGAACTTACTTTTGTGTGCCACCTATACTTACCTACCGTTAGTGTTATGGACCATTGGCAATTAGCCCATCAAGTAACCAGCACCGCATGGGGGACAGATGACGAAGCAAACAAGCACATATGTACTTCAGACTATTTGATTACTACAAACTCATATGAGACATGTTCTCTATCTGTTTCAAGTTCTATACCGTAATCCTCCAACTCAGATAGAACATCTTCCATTGTAAGTTCATTATCTGCCAGCACATCATCATCAGAAGAGGAAGAGGATAAGCTTTTCTCAAGAGCATCCGACAACTCTTCCTTCTCTATCCCCATGGTGTAGAAAGGTTGTTTCAATAAAGATGGCAAGACTGGTGTTGGAATGTCCCCTTCGTTTCCATCCAGTGTCGTGGTCTCACAAAATATGCATTTTGTGATGATCTCCAATGTAATGATAATTAAAGTTCTATATTTCATTTGGTATTAGTCTGTATTTTGTAAACTAATGGATGTTTATTTGTTTTGGTATTATTTTCTTTGAGTGATGATGATAATGATTATGCAAGAGACAAATTTAAATGAATTTGAATAAAACAAGAGAGGAAAAACAAGAAAGAAAGGGAGTCAAAGTTCCATGGATTCATTTATCCTTATATATATTTATAATTTAAAGTTTTTCATGCGATTTTTTTTAAACTGATCTTTGTGTATATTCTTCATCTTATTTTTTTTGTGTTTTTATGTTTTATTTCTTGTGAATTACTCGAACAACCTACCATCTTTATGATTAGAACTCAATGTATGAAAAATGTACGCGTGTAATATAGCCAATATTTTTGGATATAGAGAGTCGTTTGAATTCAAATGAAATAGAAGCGAAAAGAAGAAAAATGGAAAAAAAGACTTATTATTTTTGCTGACAGTTGTACGTTAAACTGTTTTTTTCACAAATTAAGGTGATCTATTAATATAGCAAGTTCAAGTTTCTTGTAGCGTTGTGTAAGGTCATTCTTGCATGAAACATCTTCCGCAGGATATTCATAATATAAGAAGATAATTATATCTCTTTCAGTGATCATTAGTGATGAAAATTATTGGATCGCTAGAGGTTACCCCTCCCCTAAACTGCTTGTGAGTATTATTATATTTTTTATACTTTATATTTTTATTTACTTTCAAGAAGAATGAACTCTATTATTTATATTACCAGAGACTATTAACCATAATTAAAATAAACTCATATAAAGCTTATTTACATTCAAGATGGAATTTTACAATATGAATAACACAGGATATCAAAGGTTGGATGCTTCCGAGCCCTTATAGGTAAGAGACATTCACTGCTGATACAGGCATGAGATTTCATTCCACAGCAGAACACAGCATGTTATACAAGATGTCATGATATCGTTATAACCAAAAAATGTAATTAATATGGTTTCGTGGTCTAGTCGGTTATGGCATCTGCTTAACACGCAGAACGTCCCCAGTTCGATCCTGGGCGAAATCAAATTAATAACTTTTTGGTTTTTGAAAATAAAATTACTTTTCATATTCTACCGAGTGGGACAGATAATTGTCTAGACCTTCTGTACTAGAGGCTAAATTTGAATATATTATTCGGGATTCTTCTATATTATTTTTTTTACTGTCGTCAGTTTGTACGATTGATATCTCCAACGCTGTGTTTTCCTCTTATCTCCGCCCATAACGCCGCCCCTAAAATTGAGGGATACATGAAATTTTATTGTCTGTATCTAACGTTAGGTATTTAAAAAAAAAGTCAATACGGAACGTTTCAGAACAAGCTGTCAATTGATAAATATTGTTATCCTTGATCAATTTATTGGATTGTTTTTTCCTATTATTCATTCAAAAAGACAACTTCCACGAAAGCTTCCATCAATAATGAAATTAGATCAAACATTATTACGCAGTTTTACGTCTAGGACGGCCACTTTAGAAGAACTAGAAAGCTTAGAAAAGAAATGTGTCTTATCAAAATTTGATGCAGATGATGCTTTCAATCTAGGTTGCCTCGTAAGAGATACAATCAGAAAACAATATCCAGGTAAAGCTGTTTCGATCGATATTACTTTACCAAACAAGCATTGTTTATTCCGTGCAACAACTGCCAATGGGACCTCATTCGATAATGATATGTGGATTAAGAGAAAACAAACTACTGTTTTCAGATTTGCACATTCCACTTTCTTTATGGGTTGCAAGAAAGGTGATAAAACACCCGAAGACAGATTTTTTGTCGACGCCAAAGAATATGCATTCCATGGCGGTGCTGTCCCAATTTTTTGCTCTTCCTTGGGGTATCCAATTGCATGTTTGACAGTCAGCGGACTAAAGCAAGAGGAAGATCATTTGATTGCAACAATGGCCTTGATTGAATACTCTAATCAAACCGCAGTAGAGAAGTTGGACTTAGATTAGTAATAATTCATAGCAATGAATGGATAGCTGCCTTTTCTTTGCGGAATATATGTACATTTTTCTATATGAAATAGATACTTTTTAATGACTATAAAAGAATAAATAAAGGTTTTTTTTTTTCTTATTTGAAAATTGCGGATCTCAAAAGATCTACAGGGTTTCAAAAATGAAATATTCGTTTCAATTAGATAGGGTATAATCGGTAATTGAAGTCAGCGATTGCTTTTCTGTTCATCATATGAAACTTCATTTTGTCTGTTTATGAAGAGCGGGAACAAACCACTCTTCTGGACTTGTAGCAGTATCTTTTGCTTAGCCTTTAAGAACCAAGTTAATGAACCAGTATTATCAAGAGTGTTTTGATATGGGAGGCTGTGACTTAACTGTGACTTTAATGTCCGTATTAATTCATCAGAAAATTTATAATCTTGCTTTATTTTCTCTCGTTTATTAATTGAATTAGCCTTATTAACGGACAAATCCCAATTCTTATCAATAAAAGGTTCAACAGGACTGTCTAGAGAACTCATCATGCTGGTATTGTTCGAATTCTCCGCGGAAGTTTCAAACTCACAATTTTCAAAGATCTTTGCCGCCTGTTCATATTTAACGGCACAGTCTCCACAGACAATCTCTTTGTAGTCATTATGTCCTATCAATATGGAACTAATTTCGTATAGGACTTTGTCACAAACTACACATGTTTTTATGGGATGTTTTATAGGGAGATCAGCTAGGTATTTATCCTCACCAGCAAACTCTGATGGCTGTTTTATTAAGTCATCCACCATATCTTGTATTGAATCAGAAATTTTCAAGTCACCTTCTTGCCTTCCTTCTTCCAGTATAGAGCCATTCAGAGAATATTCCTCATTAAATGCATGAGGAGTCAGTAAAATAGACTTGCTTGGATATGTATAAGTAGAGTCATTTTTAATTCTTTTCATCTTCAATGGTATCCGGTGAGAGTCTTTCCTGAGCATCTTACTTTTTAAGTCAGAGACAGAAACTTTTTTCTTAGTAGTTCCTCTGCCCATAACTTCTGGGATGTAGTCTTCAACGACCACAATTGAGGGAGCAGTGTTATCTTGAAGCACATCACCATTCTCAGAACTCTCTTGAACTTTTTGAATATTGTAACTAACGTAGCGTTTCATATTATTGTTGTGTACTCTTAGCTCCCCTCGAGGGTTAAATTTTTGTTTCTTTACCATATTTCCGTCTGTATTATAGTTTTCATCATTGTCTTCATCTGAATTCCAGCCGGGAGGTGGTGCTATAGGTAAGCTAGTCAATTTATCATCGTCAATGAGTTCTAACTTGGAAGTAGATTGGTATAATTTGGAGGGGACATTAGGTTTAGCACCGATTAATTGTGATCTCCTCTTTCTAGGTAATAGTAAATGAGAATGACTAAACGATTTCCCACGAGGCGTTTTCTTGGAAGGAGTACTGTTACTTTCGAATTTGAATTCATTCTTTTCGGTATTCCATTTAAACGGAGCTACGTTCTCATTTCTGTTAGCGATAGATGGCATAAAGGAGTCATCTACAGGTGAGTTTTTGAAGCTCCCATTCTGCCCTGTTTGGCATCGTGTATTCGTATTATTATTAGACGATGCTGTTGATATTATGGATAAGGAATTAGTATCGAGTGGTTCGAAGACATTTAAATGTGAAAAGTCATCCATCTGTCCGATTTCTTGCTGTTCCTTCTAGTCTTTCAATTTTTAAAAGTATAATAGGTTTTGAAGGATTCAAGCCTTGGTTAGTATGAATTTTATTGATTCAACCTACCATGCAGATGATGAAGAGCTCCTCTTCTTTCCTATACTTTCCTGGTCTATATTTAAAGTATTTCTTAGTGAATCCTAAAAATTTCATCAGGGTGCGTTGTTTACATTTAGCCGCTTACGGAAAAGTGATTAAAATATAGAAAATAAATAGTATTGACCGTCACATATTGATGAAATGTTACATTAAAGATGATCTATTAAAGTGCATACAAGATTACCGTTATATATCTATGATCTGGTTCGAGTAGGGAACTGTCTATAAGTTTTTAACTGCCTTTTGGACGGTCAATAGGGCCGCGTGTAAGCCGGATGCACCCAATGGATCATAACCAAGTGCCTCTAGTAGTTCCAAATTGCTACCCTTTTTCAAGTTTTCAGATGCCTTTGATAATTGAGATGAATAATTCTTAAATTTCAAATCAGAGGATGTTCTCAAACGTTGTATATTCTCCTTGATAAGTTGCTTAATTTTCGTGTCTTTAATTCTCTTGAAATTGTCTAAAGTTTTCAAAGTAGATAATTGAATCAAATAATAATGTGTCATTTTCCAAGCCGTCGTGTCACTTAATGTAGTAGCGACTTCTTCCAATAATTTTCGTAATTCCTTACCGTCATTTTTGTATAAATCATAAAATATCTTAAAGGACCAAGATTCCACAGATGTGAAATTCTCTGTCAGCACCGACTCAAACGTTTGCTCGGAGAACAGTTTCTCTAATTCAGTATCTATATGCTCCAATTGCTTCCCTGACGGGATTGCCTCGATCATGAATTCCTTAAGGAAGTTAAGTGTGACCCATTCGTTCCTGATATTCATAGGAGATAAAATATCTGGTAATTCTGAAGACTTCATATTCTTCTCGAAGATTGTCCAATCTCTATTATCACTCCATTCTGTAGCTCCGGTTAACTTTCTTGTTTCCCATCCTTGGTGCATTATTTTTAGCAACTGTGCACGTTTATCGTTAGATAAACGACGTAATTGTGCTAAATCACAGGTCTTCATCCATCGGACTAAAGAATGCTCTAACTGTTCTCTAAATTGTAGCATACCTATGATTTTACTGTAGGATTTCCTTTCAAAAGCTATTTTGATGAATTGAGGTAGATTCGTTAAAGAGTTGGTGTATAATTTATTATGTTCTTCGAACGTCTTGTTCAGAAGGTCATGTTGTTTAGCAGGGAATAAGGAAGAAAATCTCGAGTATATCATATAATCGAGAGAATCACATTGGACATTTTTTATTTTCAGATTTTCGTAGTGGGAATATGCCAATGGAATGAGACCCAGATATATATAAATTGCAATTAACCAAACACAAGTGTCGAAATTATAAGGGTCTTGTTGTTGATAATTCTCTAGTATCGTTAAAGATAGAACAAGGTCATTTAATGTGGGGTTTTTCCCAAAAATCCGTCCCTTAACAATATCTAAAATAAAAGTGGAACATTTTGAATAATCAGTCTTGGATTTGTTAGCTAACGTTTCCTTATGTTTACTGAAATATTGCACACTATCAAGATCATGTACTGACAGAGCAAAAACATTTGCATCATGAATTAAATCGGAATCAAAATTAGACATCACTTTCTTTAGCAACTCATCTGGAATCTTAGTTTTATAATATGATATATCAACTGCAAAGCATGGTTTATTGTGAAGCTTTTCAGTGTAGTGGAAGAGGGATGCTTCAGTAATTTCGTCATTGAAAATAAGATCACCTTCCAATCTTCCCAATCTAGAGTTTCTGGAATCTCCTACAAAAGAATCAATTATCTCGAAGAGTTCAATTTTAGTTCTACCTAACTCCTTTCCTGCCTTTAATAACGACTTAATCACTTCAAAGTCATCGATACTTTTGAGAATTGTATGGCAACTTTCAAATAAAAGCTGATAATTGCCCAGTTGGTCCAAAAATTTCACTAGAAAATTTTTGAAATATAAGTCAACCGATTTAGATAGTTCCGGGATAATTAGATTGATAAGTTCTTCAACTTTTTCTTTATCACTAAAGAAAAATTCTTCAATAACAAAACCAAATACAATAATTTCTTGGTTAGTTTGGAACGGTCTGATGTTACATAAATTTTTATATACCAATTGTGGTAAAATTTTAGTTTCTTGTTCAGACATAGTATATTTTTGGAATTTGAATTGGGCCACAATGCATAATGCCTGCCAAAAATAATATTCACGACTTGGTAAGTTACTAACGTCTTCGAATCTAGCCATTTGTCCACTAGCTGTCCCCATACGACCATAATTGAAATCTTCCAATGCCTTAGCAAACCATTGACTCACTAAATTGTACGAGGGATATTTAAAGTTAGCTTTTTCGTAAACATGCAACGCCTCTTCTGATCTTCCTAATTCCATGAAGAACCTATGCAATAAATCTAAAGCATTTAAGTCAGCAGTTACGGTTGTACCCTTCAAGCCGTAAAGATTTCCTAATGATGAATCATAATTGAATTTGGTAGGGGATTGTCTATATTGGACATATATTTCTAATATGGAAAAATAAACCGATTTTGGAAATTGCTTTCTTAGCAGTCTTATTTTTTCTATTGCACTGTTTGAAGTTAGAGTTTTCAACTAACAGAAAAATTTACTTCTTCAATTTTGGATGACATCACCGCCACCCTCTTTAAATCAAGTTTGATATTTAGCTCCAATTAAATGGTATAGCTTGCAACTATTCTGCTCTAAACGTATCGCCAGATATGTTGTATTGTCCTCGCAGGAAGAAATATATAAAGATATAATAAACTATAAATTTTTTTTCGAAAACTTCGAAAAGTAGCTTTGCCTTATCGAATTTTTACATTCTGTATGAACTACACAATAAAGTATCCGATAGAAGGAGGTGTCTGTATAGGAAGAAGACAACTCATGTTATCCTTAATATCAGATACAAATGTTCTTTCCGATCGTCTATAGGATTTCGATTATTGTAGTCTTTTGATGATGAAGCACCCAATTGGCTATAAAAATTAAGTAGGACACTCGTGTGTGGGAACACTCAATAGTAATAAGACATCTAAAGACCTTCCAACTACTGGGTTAATTGAATATCATTCTCATATCCTGATCGATTTTCTAGGTATTCATCCAAAATGGCTAGATATCGAACAGTTCTGTTCCTTTATCCTATTTGGTTGGGTGGAATAGCAATACAACAAAATCACGAAATAATATGGTTTCGTGGTCTAGTCGGTTATGGCATCTGCTTAACACGCAGAACGTCCCCAGTTCGATCCTGGGCGAAATCAAATTAATTTTTTTTTAATTTTCTAATTATTTCCTCTTAATAGATCGATTACTTTATGAACTACAACTTAGCTTTTATTGCTGGAGCTTTCAGTTCTAGTGCTTGTTTAGATTATTACGCTTGTTTGCTACCTTCTCATTTTTGTTTAGTTTTGTTTTGTATTTCTTTCAAGTGTTGATCTCTAACGAATGTAATCTTTGGTGTTAAAATGCTTTTAACTTTGGCGTCTCCATAAAAACTACAAAAAAAAAGGGTTAGAAACCTCGACGAGACTCTTTAGCGAAAAGAATGCTTTTGGACAAAAACTCCTCTAAAATAATTAGAACTATCCCTATCTATTGCATTTAAAACTCAGATCAACTAAAATATCTACATTACCGCACTATTATGAAGTTGAACAACTTCTTTAATGCTCTTTTATTGACAAGCTGGGCATCTGTTCCAATTGATGCGTTCTCTATCTTTGAAGATATAAACCTACAAGAAACATTCGGCGTTAGAAATAGAAATATCTTCAAAAATGAAGTACAATCTATTATTCCCAAAAACTGGCGTTTTAAAAATGACTTTGAGACTACAATTGAGTCAACAATCGACCAAGACTATTCTTTAAGAGTACGATCTGTCGATCCTGCAAAACTACAAATAGATTCAGTCAACCAGTGGTCAGGTTACTTGGATTATAAGGACTCGAAGCATTTCTTTTATTGGTTCTTCGAAAGTAGAAATGATCCTAAAAATGATCCACTTATCCTTTGGTTGAATGGTGGACCAGGTTGTTCTTCCTTTACAGGTCTGTTATTTGAATTGGGACCGTCTTCAATCGGGCCTGATATGAAACCAATCCATAATCCTTACTCATGGAATAATAATGCATCAGTTATTTTCTTAGAACAACCGTTAGGTGTTGGCTTTTCATATGGTGATGAAAAGGTAACTTCAACAAATGTTGCAGGGAAGGATGTCTATATTTTTTTAGAGTTATTCTTCAAGAAATTCCCACATCTAAGAGATGTCGATTTTCATATTGCCGGGGAATCATATGCAGGGCATTATATTCCTCAAATTGCTCATGAGATTGTCCAAAACCCTTTACGAACCTTCAACTTATCATCTATTATGATAGGCAACGGCATAACAGACCCATTGATTCAATCAGATTACTACAGGCCAATGGCTTGTGGGGAAGGTGGACATAAATCACTTTTATCGCAGAAAGAATGTGATGATATGGTCGGCCCAACAAACCGTTGTCATCGATTAAATCAAGTATGTTATCTTACTGAATCAAATCTTCCTTGTGTAGTTTCTTCCTCATATTGTGAGACTGCTTTGATGCGCCCATTTGAGAAGACAGGATTGAACCCATATGATATTAGGGGACCTTGTGAAGATAACTCTAAGGGAGGATTGTGCTATAATGGAATTAAGTATGTAGAGAAATATATGAACTTCCCTGAAGTTCAAGAAGTTCTAGGATCAGATGTTGATCACTATTCAGGATGCAATGAAGATGTTTTTACAGGGTTCTTTTTTACAGGGGATGGAAGTAAGCCCTTCCAAGGATTCGTCGGAGAATTATTAGATATGGATATTCCTGTCTTGATTTACGCAGGTGATAAAGATTTTATTTGTAATTGGTTAGGAAATCAAGCCTGGACCAAAGAACTGGAATGGAAATATGATACGTTTTATGAACTGCAACCATTAAAACCATGGATTCATTCCGAGACTAGAGAAGAATTAGGAGAAGTGAAAAACTATGGCCCTTTAACGTTCTTAAGAGTCTATGAATCTGGTCATATGGTACCATACGATCAACCTGAAGCAAGTTTGGAAATGCTCAACGTATGGCTCTCTGGTAAACGCTCTTTCAGGAATGGTAATAATATTTAAAGGAAAGTAGAACATAAATAAGAAACTTGTTTATATGTATAGAAAAGACAAAAATATATATATCGGTTAACGTAGAACTCATCAAAGTGAAAAAAATAAAATGTAAACGTCATAAAATTATAAAATTATATTTATATTATATAGTTCTGAAAATTCATCAAAATGAAATGGGAAAAATCATATTCTATGTAGAAATCATCTTTGAGATAATCTTGGTAATTAGTTTCTTTCTTTCATATACTATGTTTTCATCTTTTTCAATTCCCGTCATAATATCCCCGAGGTGCAATTGTAAATTATGTATGTTCGTCACAACAGCTAGTCCTCTTTCCTTTAGCGCTGTCGTATTGTTATTGTAAATTTTATCCAAGTAATTAAACTCGTCATGTTGTACAACCAGCTCAATAATTTCAAATACAACGGCAACACATGGAGATGTCTGTTCTAACGAAGAAAGCCTTCTCAACTCATTACGGACTAACGGATAAATTTTAAACACTGGGGACGCATTATTCTTCAATAGATACCTCATTATCAAGGAGAATCTCAGTTTACAGGGTTCATCGGCAAAGGAGCTGATAAAGAATAACCCACCCTGATACAAAGTCACGTTTGGATACGGAACATCTAATGAAATCCAATCAGCAAGTTCTCTTGGAATCTTATTTCTATCATCTAAGTAAACATAGTCTTGATCAAATCCCACGGACGCTAATAACTTGCCTAAGGAGTCAGCACCAAATAATATGTAAATAAAGAACAGATAGCACAAATATGTCTTATACTTTGAATCATTTTTCAATTCGCGGTAACTATTCCTGAACAACAACTCTAAACAATTAACAGCCGCAGTTTTAACAACTGGTATAGAGAGTCCTCTGGTTATAAACGCTAGTAATACATGAGGATAGTTATCTTTATTCCAGATAATGGAATTATGACTCTCAATCTCACTCAAAAATGCCGCAGCGAATCCTCTAGTATTAAGCAAACTTAATGCCATAATAGCTTTTTCTTTATTCGGACTTTCGAAATGGGCTGACCAAATTCTTCTCAAACAATTGGTCATCAAAACAAGCCCGCCTTCAAATATAACTGGATGAGGTGATTCAACAAACGCAGTTGATAACCAAAACATCTTCTCTACCATACCACTATTTAGATCTAAACCCTCTACAACTTTACTGTAAGTAAAGACATGAGAAATTGTCAAAAACATTTGTTCATCATCAACAATTGGATTGGAGACTACTTTCATTGTTTCAGTCAATAAGTCCTTACATAACATATTTGAAGTGTAGCTCTTACCCATTACACCTAGCATCATCATTGCTCTAGCGGATAAAAAGGAATCATGATTGAAGATTGAATCCATTAAATATTTCTTGTACTTTGTTTTCCACTGAGCTCCCTCGGTAGTTGAACCATATTCCATCAGAAGCATAATATTTGTTGTGAATTGTTCCAAGGTACCGAACTTACTTGCAAAAGATGAGGCACTAAAGTTAGGTAACACCCTTCCTTTCTCTTGACTAAAACCTGACATAAAGTTTATTTTTTGACGTGAGAAAACGAAGCACACGCGATCGAGCTGTTCTCTATTGGTTTCTGAAAGTGCACCATTTATTGTTAAAGAATGGCAAATATTCATTATCAGTTCGAACAAAGAAACTCTAACTTCAGTTGGCCCGACATCAATTAACAATGAGACAATGAAAAGTAATTCGGGCAAAAACATCTGAGCCAATAATGGCGATTCAAAGAATACAGCGACACTAACCTTCACCAGTATTTTCAGTTCTGCCCAGCTATGCGTGGAAACCTCTAACCTTAACGACGGTAAAAATGATTGAATTAGATTGATTAGTTTATTCACAATTTGACTTGCAATCTCGATAGTAGGGAACCCTGTAAGAAGTGAAATGGCTTTTTTCCAGTCACGATTTTCTGAATCTCTATCTAAAGCGTGATTGATGATCTCTTCGACGACGCAATTCGTCAGTCTACCGTCGAGAGCTAGTAAAAACCAAATTTGCTGTAGATAAATAGCTGTAAATGAAGATTCACGAACAGTCAAGCTAATCAATGACCGTATAATATATGATGTGTTTTCAGGTCCCTCTTCTTCATCCGCCAAATACACGAATTTATATAGATTTGGTACCCAATATGATAAACAACATATAACTGTCGGAACATGCTCGTGAGGGAACTCTTTGGCTTCTAACCCATCCAAAATATATCTCCATAAATATGGCGTTACTTGAGCTGAGTCCACAGCAAGTGAAGTCGTTATTTGACATAGGAATGCTGTTGTATCATCCGGTACGTACACCTCAGGCGAGCTGTGGAAACGAGTCCCAAAATTCAAGTTGAACGCATTTTGTGTTGCAACTAACAAATTGTATGAAATATTCTTTACCACATGATCGTCATTAAAGAGGCCTACCAAAATCACAAGGAAAAGATGACATATTATCTCATCAGTTTCTTTGGCACCATGTATATCCTTTTCGTTATTGGACTGTTGCTTAATCATTTTTCCTGTATCGATACCATATTCATCTTCGATTTTAGCTTGAGCATAGTAAAACATTTTCACTATTTCCAAATATTTTGAACTTGAGAAAATTAGTCTTGAATTATCTTGAAATCCTAAGGTAAATTCAGATGGTGCACCAGTAATGGAAGAAACACCAATCGATGCTAAATCAGAGATCTCATAGACGTTGTTGAATTTTAATTCATATTTCATGCCAATTTCTTTTATTTCTAATTCTTGACCCATTTCTAATAATACTTGAAAGTATTTATTCCCAATTTTCAATGAAACTGGTGTAAATGATACTGTAGTCTCGTTGAACATTGTAATTTCATGTAATGAAACACGAACATCTTGGAAAACTTCCAAACTTTTACCGGATAATCCTAATTTCTTCACTATATTTAAATCAGTATTACTATTAATAAAGAAATGTGGTACTTTGAATACAACATAGGGATTATCAACATCTAAAACTGCTCTCCAATAAGTCAGGAAAGTGTCATTGACATTCAAAAAGTAGCAGGCGGCGCAATTCTCTAAAGCTGTATCAGGAAGAATACTGAAGAACAAAGCCGTTAATTTCCTGGTCTCTACTTCATTTGCAGAAAAGGAAGTAAAATCACACATTAGATAGTGGCTTGCAGACCAGAATTTAGCAAAATTCTCAATGACTTTGAAAACTACCAGTTCAGGCTCGAGACTAGTCTTAAATAATTGACTAAAACTTATAGTGAAAACAGGAATACCATCCGCAGAGATGGACTCATGAATAAAAGATGTTTCATCGTTATCAACAGTCATCGTCTTGAATGCATGTCTGCTCATGAACTCATACAATTGTGGATATTCTTCCATGTGCTCTTTAACAAAGGTGGGGATACCATCTTTAACTTCTGATCTAGGTTGGCCTATAAACCCCAAAGTTTTATCAACAACAGAAACGAACTGTTTCAAAAATTGGAAATCTTCAAAAGTCTGTATTCCACTCAACACAACTTTTCTAAATTGAAGGTCATGACTATATAAATATTGGTGTAAGAAATGGAAATCTCCTGGAACACTCTTCGATTTTGTAAGATCTGTGTCAAAACTGCAATCAGCATTACAAAGCTTGGAAAGGAACGTAAATATCTTCGAGCTGCACTCTTTTAATAGATCTTTTTTCTTTTCTAATGCTGGCCATTTAACGAAACTATCGGCACCATTTGCAATATTTTGGATAACTTTAGCCAAGGTTATAAAAGGTCTCTTATCTCTTGTATGGGTTATAATTAAAATATTTTCCGAATCTGGACTTACTAAAGCCGGACCTAAAAATCTTAGAAAGACGAATGAACCAACAGCAACATGGGCATAATCGGGGAATTTATCTTTAACAGAATTAAATATCGTTTGGCAAATCATTAATAGCTCTGGAGGGAAATCTGGAAGTGAATTTGTAATGGAATCCACCAATTTTTGCAAGTATTTAGCAAATAAATCAACTTGATAATTCATGTTTGGCTCATCAGGCGAAATCTTCTCAACCTCGAAAAAATCTCCGTTATCGACCAATTCTTGCAATATTGGTCTCAATGTTTTTATTAGGTATTCACTGCCTTTTGTTCTCGAGTATAATGATAGAGCGCGTGTAGCAACGGTGTTTCTTCTTAAAACGTCAGCATACCTTGAAGCTTTTTTAATTTCATCTTTAATCAATTGAGTAACCAGGATATGGCCAGCATTTCTTGTTTCGAAGGCATTTACCAAACCAGCGGCTAAACTGTCAATATCTTTTGCCGGACAGATAGAACCTAAAGGATAAATGATATTTGGATGGTTAATAAAATATTTCAGTAATTCATCAAGCGCCGCCATTTTCCTTTCATCGGTAATCTTTTGCTGCGAAGGATAATGCCTAACGATGTTAATGAAGACCTTTAGAAACGCAATTCTAATATTTTTGTCCTTAGAGTAACCCATAGGTAATGTGAATTGTAAACTTGCATAAACATTGGAATTTGATAAATTTGTTAAGGAAAGGATGATATTTTCATTCAAGATACTGATTTTATGTTTCAATAATATTGGGAATTTTTCTAGATCGGTACTCTTTTCCAAACCTTTCAATAATATTGTGAAGTAGTTACTAAAGGCAACAGATTCCAATCTATTAAACTCATCCTTGGATGATGATGGCGGTACTTCTAATGGAACATTTTCAGTTAAATATGCTAGAGCTTTTGACGTTTCAATTGAACTATCAAGATAAAGGAAATCTTGATCTCTTTTCTTCAAGTCCATTTCACGATGAGGTTTAGTTAAGTTTTCAAAATCATAATCTTTGTCTATTGTTAGCTTAAACCAGCTTGTAACTAATTTCAGCCACCGATTTTTCAGAACATAGTGGTTCTTGATACCAAGCTCAGTTTCGGCACTCTCCATTGATCGAAACATTTTTGACATTTGAATAATAGCTTTATAGTATTTAGGAGATTCGTTTTGAATCTTTTCTACGATTTCAATCAGGCTACCCACTATTTCAATAATATCAGGTGAAAATAGGACCAATACACCTTCCTCATCTTCCCTTTTCAATATGGTTCGTAAAATAATAATTATTTGTTCCAAAAGAACGAATGATGTATCTTCTTGATCAATAGCAGATAGATCAATATTCTGCAAATCGCTAATTTTCATTTTCAAATTTTGGAATAACAATCTAAAAGTCAAAGGGTGTAACTCGATACTCAAAATATCTCTAGAATTTTCTCTCGTTAATAAATCAGAATTATTTAACCACTGACATTGTTGACTTATGAAATAATCTATATCTTTGATTAATTTTAATCTAAATTCTCGAATGGATTCAAATTGGTTTAATTCATCTCCTTCCTCTTCAATAGTAAACAAAATCCCTGATACTGATGCTATTATTCCTGCTAAACTTCTAAAATCTACTAATTCTTCTTGATTCAAAATTCTCATTGTACTGAATGCATGCCATTTTTTAAATAAAACTTCCAAGGCGTCAAGTAGTATAACGTCTGGATGCGTAATGAATTTCAGAATATTATTTCTTAATCTTCTTTGGAATGCGACAGAACCAGATGCAGCATAGTTGTCACTTGCCATTGCTTTAACGAATCCTATGTTATAAATGCATTTTACATCAATTTCACCAACATTATTTTCATAAAATCGTAGGGCTTGTAGAAACTCACTGTAAGCCGTTTTTGATAATCTTGGGATTTCACCTCTACTACAATATAATGAAACGATTAGACCTCCACCTAACGTGGCCGTTAGTAATGGGAAAGTCTTGGTTTCGATCTGCTCCAACGCCTCCAAATAGGATAGTTTTTCTGCTAGTTTCGACAAATGATACCTGACTTGCATAAATTTCACAATAATATCGAGGAGTAATTCTCTTTGAATGCTAGGTAATTTCAAATCAAACAATGCGGAAGAAAATAGTGTGACCGTATAAGTACATAATAAGTAGTGATCCGATATTGTTACAGGATTTGATACATCTTCATTAACTTCAGACATATAATTTATTAAGATATCCATGAATGATTGTGCTGTAGCTTGTAGAGTTGAATTGGTGTCTATTATGGATACAAAGATTGGTTTAATAATACTTCCATAATCTCTAGATGCCCATGTAGGTTCAGATGTATTCTTTTGTCCTGGTGAGATAAAAAAACTAGTCATTCGTTTAAATATACTGAAAATGTTCATCATTATTTTTCTTGCGTCATCATTTTCACTCATGTTAGTGTAGCTGTATTGGGTAGCCGCTGAAAGATTAGTGGCTAGACTTACTTTACTCTGTATTCTCGGCAGACGTTCATCTGATGCCCTTCTAGCTTTGGGTTGTTGCAGTGGTTGTCTGGAAGGGTTTACTGTCTTAGAGGTTGGCGAACTCATTGATAATGCGGAATCTACTGTGAATGGAGTATTAGCCAATGGTCTTTCTGTAGGACTTTGTTGAACAGGACTATACCTTTGTCTTTCTATTTCTGAAGCTGAACCAGACAACGGAGATCTTCCTTTCATTGTTGTCGATTGCGGAGAAACTAGTCCTTGGTTGTATATTGGGCTCATCGATGGATCAGAATTACTATGTGACCTTGAACTTTCAGTTTTTGTATTTAGCATCTGTACTGGAGTCACTGTCTTTGAGACCGGCCCAGTCTTCATTACATTCGGAGGTTCATTTGGAGATTCATTGGAGGAAAATGTAGGTGAATGAGTGAGGAAAATATATTGAAGATCCCAATTTTTCCCTAATGTATAGGATTTCTGGCTTGATGATTTATCAGAAGGAGCATTTGATATTGATGATGAGGATGCTGTTGATTTCGTCTTTATTGATGTGTTACTTCTTTGCAATTCATTACTCATCAATCTTGCCAAGGATGCTGTCCTATGGAATCGTTCTTCAATATTTCCATCCAAAATGGAAATGATCAAAGTATTTATTCTCTCTTCAAAATGAGGAAATGACTTTAATAATATATCAGCTACCGCAGAAAACAAGGATTTAAAGAAGGAAGAGGTCTCTAACGCAATCATCTCATTCAATTCCTTGGGGCTCTTTAAATGGAATAAAACTCTAAACCCTTCTGTATAAAGTCGTAATCTTTCTAAATCCAGGGTTTTCAATTCTTTATCCAATTGTAAATGTTTTAAGAACCCATTACAATCAAGTTGAACAGCTGCTGAGAAAAATTTTAATTGCATTTCTCTATATATTGTCAAATTTTTATCCATTACGTTAGAAATGAAGTTATTTGGTAATGCATCCCAATTGTGACCAAGTCCTAAATTGTAACCCAAACTGTCATATAATCTTTTAGAAAAGATAACGGCGGGTACTTTATTATCTAGCAATGATACAGGTGAAGTCATCGTCATTAATGCTATCAAAGTTCTAATTGAATCTATAATGGCAACATCAGACACAATTTGAACACCATTTAGATTTCTCAATAAAAGAGTTATAAATCTTTTCATTGATGATTTTTTCTTGGAAGAATTTAATGAAGTTAATTTTTTCAATCCATGAGTGAATTGTTTTATACTTTTTTCGTTTCCTGGGCCAGTTCCACCGCCGTTATTATTATTATTATTATTATTATTATTGTTATTAGTATTATTACTGCCAGATGAAATACTGTTACTGCTGTTATTATTAGCACCATTATTATTTGAAGGTAATGAAGATGAACTTGGTGAGTTTATTGAACCCGTAGGTGAAGTCATTGAGTGTAAATTTGGATACGTTTTAGAAATAGGAATAGTATTACCATGCTGATCAATGTCCGGTATACCTCTAAAAGATGACATGTTGAGCTCTGTGTAAACATCAGTGTCGAGTAGAGTTAATGCTAATAAAAATCTCAAAATGGAGCTGTGCGTTAAAAGATCGGAGGAGTCGAAATCGGCGTATAATTCTAGAATATTCTCTAAATAATGGAATGATTTTGGATTGGTAAAATTGGGACTATTAGTACTTAAATTATATTGACTTTCGGAGGACCCATCTGTTCCAAAGGATTTCTTACTTGAATTATATGAAGAGAGATCATCATTAGACAATGGGTGGGATTGTAATGGTTGACTTGGTGAAGTGGAATTTTCATTGGTATCCAGGTTACCGCTGTTTATAGGTGTTCCATACATTGATTGAGATGGTGACATTGGGAATGAGCTCAGTGGTATATTAGCATTAGAGTTAGTCAATGCCGGTGATAATGGAGTAGAATTTAGGGACGAAGCATCTGTATTACTATCGTTATTAGATTCATGGGGTATATTGATTGAAAGATGTATACCATTATTCCGATTATGATTATGATCGTTATAGACATAGGTTAATAAGCTTGAAACATTAAAAATGGAATATACATCTTCAAACAGAATATTAATATATTGTGGGATTTGTCTAAGAGAATCTTCATGCCTTTTCCTACGATCATGTAAATCATAAATTAGTTGAATGTATTGATGAGGACGAGCCATTATCCAAAACATTATCGCCTTGCTAACATAATATAACAATAAAGAATGGAAAATTGTCTTTTTCATGTTTCCTGATAATAATCTAACGGTATCTAAAAATTCTGATAAATTATTATTGGTTAAGAAGATACAACCAAATAAATCCAAGTGTCTCACTATACCTAATTCAGTTAAAGTATGAGAAATCAATAATGGACCCGTTATTCTAATTTTGACATACTTATTAAATTCTATAGGATTTGCTGCGGCGATAAATCTTAAGATATAATCAAGTGTTAAATCAACTTTTTCACAAACCAATGGGAAATTTCTTTTTTTCAAGAATTCTTGATAAACTGGTAAAATTTTGGAAGAAGGGATTGTAGTATTACCATATAAGTTATGAGACATATTTTTAAGCACTCTTAAAGTTCTTGAATTAAATTTGATTTTATTACAAGTGAAAATTAATCTTGAAGCCAAATTCGGATTGAAAGAAGTAGGTTGAGATTTGTGGAAGCATGTTCTATGAGTAGAAAACCCTACTATTAATCCAGGTAACATTGTTCTTTTATTTTTGTTTTCAATATTCCTTTTATTATTACTATTAGTATTATTATCATCATCATTATTCTTTTTACCATTATCCGTTGGATTTTCTAAATCATCCCAATAATATTCGACAATATCACTTAATAACCGTACCAATACCAATATGGAATGAATAGAATCTTTTGTGGTATTATCTGAAGTGATTGGTTCATCGTGTAATATTAGATCTATGGAATTCAGAGTTTCTTCGATGATTAAAGGTAAATGATTTGAGATGGATAGATTCAAAAGTATTGATCTACAAGAGAGGAAAAAAGAATCTAATTCAACTTGAGAGTAACTCTTATAAGTTGATTCTAAAGGCAAAATCGGCAGAATTCTATCAAAATAAATGTGTTTGATTAGTGAAGAGCTCAAAGATTCTTGTGTTGTTGGGTTTGAACTCATTGTTGGTATACTAGTGTATCGTGATTATTAGTATGCTTATTTTTTTCATGCGAATAATGAAGAAGAACGTCTATGATGAATGGGTTTGACGTGTCGTCTCTCTCTTTTTTTGTCGTTGTGTTGTTAAGTGAAGAGGATAGAAGATCTATCAAGATGTACTTTCAAAGTGTTGGAAAGTAAAAAGTGTAATATAGTCGATAGGGGCACAGATTGATGGACAATGGATGCAGGAAATTATCTTTTCTTGAATGTCCAATGCAGGCTTTTAGAGAATGATTTTAGGTCTTTTTCTGCTCAAAATAATAATGGGATGATGAATGGTTTAGAACAATGGATAAACAAAAGATAAAGGGAGATCCGCCACCTACACAAAAGAATGGATAGTATTTGGAGACTATTATTAAGATTATACTGTATTAGGTATAGAAAGACCAACGGCAGTGACAAGTCAGGAACCTTACTTTCTTTGTTTCCTTGCTTGTGTGCTTGCTTTGCTGCATACCAAATCTTCCGTTTCCCTCTTCCCTCTTCCCTCTTCTCCGGCCGGTGTATGACATCCAGGGTCGTGCGGGTAAGTCCTTTCTAAATGGGGCCTTTGCTGTCTGTTCCACCTCCCTGCAGAAAACTCTGGGTCCGCCCGGGGAACAAATGTCAAAAAATCTTGGGGAGGCTCCCCAAACAGAATCTGGGGAAAAACACTAGAGGGGAGTGAGATTCGGATTCCCATCAGTTCCAGCATTCGATCAGACATGGGCGGGCTTGGGTAGAGGGGTCGGGTTGGACCAAAAACTTTCGGGGGTACAAATGTTTAGCTTTACAATAAAAACTTCCAATAGATACATATTTTAATTCTATTTGATATAGGGCTAAATTAAATAACATTACGCAAACTGATGTGATTTGGACTACATACGCATAAGATGTTGACCAACTATGGAAATCTAACTTAATAAATATTCCTAATTAAAAATAAAAAGAGCAGAAAAAACAAAAAAGGACAGTCTCTCGATAATCTGTGAGGTGCACTTCCGGTAAAATGCCGAACACTCAATAAAAGTAGCAATGTCTGAAAGATATTCTACCGAGTAATTTGGAGGTAAAACTTGAATCGACTTTGATCTTGTTTGTTTATACTTGTCATTTATTTCATTTTGATAAAAAAAATGTTGATTTATAGTCCCTCTGGTACCTTTTATTACATCTTCAAATGTTCGAAACTTGAGTCGAGATATATGAAGAATGGCTTACTCTTCAGGGATTCTCCTCTTCTCATTTGAATTATTGAAATGAGTCCAAATGAGAAGAAGATCACTCAATTAGGGTGAAGTGATCATTTTTCCTATCATTCGGTACGGGAGATTCAACTTTGGAGAGAACCTCATCAGGGCTATACACAGGCTAATCTTTATTTTCTGAGAGAAGCAAGATTACCCCGTGTATATAACCTCGGCAGGCCATCCGTCCGGAACGGGGGGGGACCAGAAGCGGGAAGAATACATAACCGTAAGGGGCGATAACAGAAGTCAAAACGGTCATTATAAATGGAAGAGGGCAGGATCCACATGGCAGTGACACAAAATGGAAATGCACTGTCATCTCTCATTTAAAATATGCAATTTGATCATTTTATTAGCTATAATAAATCTATGGAAGTAATATAGAGAAATTATTCATCTTATTACCGTCTTGTACTTTTCGTTTTTTGATAAACTGTAACCTATCTTTTCTATCATTTTTAGGGTGTTTACCATTGTCCGTACCTTCTAGTTGTAAGAGGAAATAACATACTTTATTTGCTTCATGGTATCTCACTTCTTTGTATCCAAGAAAAGTCAGTAAATCAATGAAGTGAGCACGGTTCATATATCTTGAATTATTAATGCAAGGCAAAGGCAGTACAATGAACAGGTATCCGTTTGGTTTTAAAAATTTAATGAATCGCTCACACATTTCGCCTCTTTCTATTGGAGTAGGAACAAAATTTAAGACAAGTGAACACGATATTAAGTTGAATTTATCTTTATTCCCATCCCCAGTAGGTAATGGTCGCTTCATGAAATCTTGTTGTATGATTCCGTTACTATCATTAAGATTATTTAAATCTATTCTAACAACAGGATTGAAAAGACCACTGGTCGAAATCTTATTGTGAACACTAAGAGACCCAATCTCTAACGCACTCATTGAAACATCTCCTTCAACTAATTCTTTTATCCATTTGATCAATAACTTCGATGAATCTCCACCACGATCTTTATCTTGACCTACTTGACTTGCAAGTTGATAGTTTTGCAAACCGCCTTCGCGTTCAATTTCCCTCATGACGTAACCTAAATATATCAGGTGTTTCCTTAATAAGGACTCATTAGCATAAATATCATTCTTTCCGGTCTGTTTATTAAGTCGTAATAATTCTCGCTCAATTTTCTCATCTATACGATCATGATTCCAACCCTCATCATAACATTGCTTTTTATCAGATATCATCATCACAGTCCGATTATTCCTAGAACTAAAAGAACCGCTCAGAAAACTCATAACATTTTTGTAATTTCTCATTTCATCATTGTCAAACATTTCGACATTAAACAATTTACATAAACTCTTCCTTCTTTCAATTAAAAAATGGAATCGCCTTATAATCCTTCTTGCCTTGTGTGGTTTAATCCGTTTCCCATCCTTTATAATCTTCTTACCACTTATGGTTTGTTTCCTTCGTGATGCAAACATGATCACCCTTCGTTATTTCAAATTCTCTGCATTACTATTAACTTAACTAGTCACAATTGAATATGATGTCACATCTTTAACCAGTCAAGGACGTATTATGCAATACTAATTATTTTTCAACTCAGCTCATCTCATCTCATCTCACCTTATAATCTGAAAATTTTCACTTTAACAAACCCGTGGGCGGACATCTGTATGAAAAAAACTTGCCTGAGAAAAAAAGTTTCAATAAAAGAGATGAGATGAGATGAGATGAGATGCGTTGTTGTTAAACATGACTTATTTTAAATATTAAAGCATTTCAATAAGACATTAAAACCCTCGAAAATGAAGAAACAAGTTCAAGCATCTGAATTGAAATGGAAATCAGTGGAAATTCCAGATACATTAGATGATTTCGGTGGGTTTTAGGTTTAGAAGAAATTGATGGTGTTGATGTCAAAATCATCGATGGGAAAGCCCAGTTCTTTGCCAAAGAGGATGGTGATCTTATTCGAACCTCTGATGCTGATGCTGATAATAATAGAGACGAGGAGCAAGAAGGTGATGAAGAAGTTGAATTAATCGAGTTTAAGAATATGGATGATTTGGAAGATGGTGAATTAAGCTCAGCTGCTTCTTCTGATAACGAGGGTGGGGAAGCGGAAGAGGAGCAACAGGAGCAACAGGAAGAAGAAGAGAAAGATGAAGACGACGATGGCGGAGAACGAAAGGCTGATGAGCTAGAAAGCAATGTCTTTAATGCTGATGTTGATGTAGATGACTTGGCTCCCATCGATTTACCTGAATGGACTAACTTAGCTAAATTTTCATTAACTATATTACAGGGTTTACAAAGTTTAGGATTTACCAAACCAACAGCCATTCAAGCTAAGGCAATTCCATATGCTCTTGAGAACGCCGATATAATGGGTAAGGCATCTACCGGTTCAGGTAAGACTTTAGCATATGGTATCCCAATTTTGGAAAACTTAATTAAGACAGCTAAAAAAGATAGCTCTCAGACAGATGGGATAAAAAATAAACCAATCGCATTAATCTTTACGCCAACAAGAGAATTGGCTCAACAGGTTACCAAACATTTACAAAATATAAGTCAACTATTTTTGAAAAATTCACCATACGCAATTTTATCATTAACAGGTGGTTTGTCTATTCAAAAACAAGAAAGATTATTGAAATATGATAATAGTGGTAAAATAGTGATTGCTACGCCTGGTAGATTCTTAGAATTATTAGAAAAAAACAATGATTTAATTGAAAGATTCTGTCAAATTGATACCTTAGTATTAGATGAAGCAGATAGATTATTGCAAGATGGTCATTTCGATGAATTTGAGAAAATTCTGAAATACTTAGGTCAAAAACGTAAAGAATTAAAATTAAAGAAAGCCAATCAATATTGGCAGACAATGATTTATTCAGCAACTTTTTCAATTGATCTATTTGATAAGTTAGCCAATTCATCATGGAAATCGAACAAGAAGATTAAACAATATGAAAATGAAATGGAAACTGTTTTGCATCATCTGATGAATAAAATTCATTTCCAATCTAAACCAATTATAATAGATATGAATCCAGATCAAAAGATTAGTTCGCAAATTAAAGAATCGCTAATAGAATGTGCACCAACTGAGCGTGATTTATATTGTTATTATTTCATCACCATGTATCCAGGATCAACATTAATCTTCTGTAATGCCATTGAATCAGTAAAGAAATTAAGCGCCATGTTAAACATTTTAAAAATATCTTCATTCCAAATACATTCATCAATGACTCAAAAGAACCGTCTAAAAAATTTGGAAAAATATCAACAACAAGCTCTGGTAAATACTCCATTGGGGAAACCAACAGTATTGATTGCTAGTGATGTTGCTGCAAGAGGATTGGATATTCCCGATATTAAACATGTCATTCATTATCATTTACCTCGTTCAGCAGACGTTTATATTCATAGATCTGGTAGAACGGCTCGTGCAGACAATGAAGGTGTATCAGTTATGGTGTGTTCACCACAAGAAGCTATGGGCCCATTGAGGAAATTAAGAAAAGTTTTGGCAGATAAAAGCGGTAGTAGTAAAAGCTTTAAGAACAAGAAATGGCAGAAGACTGTTCCATTGTTACCCATTGAGATTGATATTGTTTCTCAATTGAGAGAAAGGTCAAAATTGGCGAGTGAACTGGCTGATCATGATATGGCTTCTTCATCTTTAAGAAAAGATGATAATTGGATGAAGAAAGCTGCCGATGACCTAGGTATCGATATCGATTCAGATGAAGAAGATAAAGATAGTATATTACATAGAAGTAAAACGAAGAAGCAAAACAAAACAATGGATAAAGATAAGACGAAATATATGAGAGCACAACTAAATGAGCTTTTGAGACAACCTTTACGTAAGGATATGAGAAAAAAGTATTTGACAGGTGGTCTGTTTAATTTAGCTGATGATTTAGTAAAGAAAAGAGGACATGATACTATCATTGGGTTTAATAAAGTTGATGCTCTTGAGACATTAAAAGCTAAGAAAAATAAAAGACAGAAGAAGTAAATAAACAACTGTTGGATAGATTAGCTGTAGTGTTTATTTAAAAGATTTAAATCATATATAGAAATGTATAGTAATGAGTTACTGTTTTCAAGAAAAAAAAGCATGAAAAATGACCAATTAAAAATATTATGTAATCTTTTCTATTGGAAAATGGTTAAATGTACAAAAGTTTTAGGATTGAGAAATTTATCAGTTACAAAATACTATGATATAGTTTTTAGATCTCCTCTATATTAAAATCTTCTTTGTTTCTTTTTTTAATTTGCCCGTTAATTGATTAATGATATAATGAATGATATTAATTTATTTAGATAAAATCGTAATCAGATTCTTCTTCATCTTCATCATAATATTCGTCATCAGAATCATCAGCTAATTGCTCGAAGTTAACCTTATAACGTAAAAGACCACCGATACCACCGAAACCAGTGACAAATTGGGCACCTTCTGAAGACTTATCTGTAATGAACTCTAGAGTGGCACCGAATTCTTTATAATGTTCTGCTAACCATTCGACAAGAGGTTTATCAGACACAGCTTCCGTTTCTTTACCTGTGGCTTTATCCATTACATATGATTTATCTTTTTGATTTGGTTTAACGAACTTAATAACTTCTTCATCTTCAGAATTCTTGAAGATATATCTTACAGTATCCAAATTTTCGTGAACAATCAAAGTTTCAACTGCACCAAGATCTAACGCCTTCAAAGTATCATCAATACCGTAACAGAATTTACCAGTATCTTGAGATATTTCATCGAAGTAACTATCTAATAGTTTCTTTTCTTGAACAAACTTGACATTAGACAAAGCTTCAGCGGAAAGTTCGATGGCTTGATTGAACCCGTTTTCACCACCATAGGAAATATCAACAATTTGAACAACTTTGGCGGACAATCTTGGATCGAATAATTCTGATTTAGCTAAATCAGTCTTGAAATCAGCAGAACCAGCTAACACTAACCCCTTAACGTTCACTTTATCATTAGTAATGAAATTTTGCACAGCGACTTCTGCAACTTTTCTGATATAATTATGTCTCTTTTCTTCTCTTAAACGAGCAAAACGAACAGCGGATTGACCACCTCTACCGTGCTTCTTTGGTAAATCCACTGTGAATTTATGTAAGACTGTTCTTGAATTACCTGCAAGAAGACCGAATAAAGTACCTTGCCCATCCATAACGATGAACCCAAACTTATCATCAGCTTCTAACAATTCAGATAAAACTTCAGTATGGAATTTATTATCACATAAATATAAGGAAGTATTTATAGGTTTGTATGGTTCGATATCGAATGTAACTTTCTTTTCTTTACCATCTTCAGTGATGATATCCCCACAGTACAGCACTAACCCGTTTGGTGGTAGTTTATTGTATAATTTCAGTTTTTGTTGTGTGGAGGTAATGGCTGATAAGACAGAAAGACGGTTAACTCTTGATTTAATATTTGATGCAGTACCATATTCATCAGTCAACATCTTTTGTGTCAATGCAATTTGACCCTTTGGTGGGATGACCAAAGAAATCATGGACGTACCATTACCTCTTGCCTTTTGTAAAGAGGTAATTAATTTCTTGACTTTCCAAATTTCAATGTTCTTTTCTGCGTCAGTTTCCATATTTTCGGTTGGCTAATTCTTGTATACGTTCGAAGTGGATTGGTCAACTTGTAACTATATATATTATGTATTGTTTTAGATAATAAAGTAGCGAGGTTGCTAATAGCTGTTTTATTCATAATAGGTATGTTTTTTTGCCAATCTCATCGTTATTGAAAATTTTTCAAATTGGTTAACATACGTAAAGCAATTTGGTCACGTGATCTGTAAAATTTGGGTGTCTCAAAATTATATATGAGGCTAACGACGGATATGGTATTTAATTAATACTTCTAGTATCTAAATAGATTACTCTAAGTTGAGTTGTTATAGCTTAAGGTTAGTAATTGCCCACGGAAATAGGTTTATCTCCTCTATTTTGAAGCTTTGTAAAAGATACTAGGTTGACCTTATTTTACAGATGAAAGATTAAAGGACTACTGTAATTCTTTTTTTGTGGTTTTATTCTATCCTCCAAAAGCATATCAAGTTTTATATCATATCCATACTTTTCCATAAAGTTTACTGACCTCTCTAAAAAAATAGGGAATCATGTACATAAATTTTTGTTGAAAGTTTTCTTTCTACTATCGTAGAGGGAAGTTTTTACTATCATTAAAAGGAAGTGAGGAACTTTCCTGACTTTCTAGTGAAACAAGGGGGTACTATTGAATAAGTTTTGTTTTCGAATAACAATTAGTAGTAGTAGTTGATCATATCAGTTAGACGTGATTTACTTCTTATTGGTAGTTCAGGGTTATCTATTAACACGTTTAAGTACAATATACAGGTAGTTACAGTCACTTATTTTATATAATAATCATAGAGCATAATAAGGCAAATCAGGGTACAACTAGTATTCAGCTTATGCTATCCCGTCCTTAAATCTGTAAATCTAGCTATGGTCTAAGGCAAACAAATCAATTTTAGAGAATTCGTTGTTTATTTTTTATAAATTAATCATTAATTTTTTACGAAATCTCAACTTTCAAAATTAAAGTAAACTAGAATACAAAAATAAACAAAGAGTACAACCAAAATCAAACGGTAAAACTAATGAACCAAGATAATATATCTACCTTGAACTTATACCTCTAGGGTAATAAATAATTTCTTGCTTAAGGGGTTTGGTTTCCGAATTGCGAAAAAATAAGTAATGGTCACAGCCTATTACTTTTGAAAGAATTAGGGGAGCGTTCCCCTAATACGGCTTTACATAGACTTACTTACTACACAAAGAGCGATATCATATATCTAGGATATTTTTGGGTAAACTATAGACTAGCTGTTCTCCCGCTATATCATAAACAAACCGAACACATTTTTTTTATTTATTGGGAAAAATAACTAACATTGCTTCCTATTCTCAACTTACAAGATGATGAACAGATACCCAATCTCACTTACATACAGAGACGAAACTGTAACCAGGAAAACTGCATCTAAGAACCTTACTCCTGAACTTTTGGAATCATTGATCTCTCAAGCATTCTTAATACAAAAGGCTTTCATTACAAAACATGTCTTTTGGAAGAAAAATGATGATGATGTTCAAAGACCATTAACGATCTTAGATGATTTCGAAAAATTACGTGAAAATCATCTAACAAATCATTCTAGTCATCTTTACATCTTTGATGAAGTTCCCACTATTGAATCAGATGGGAAAGGGAATGATAATAATATTATAATTCATAAATCTCAATTGGATGATATCATCCAAGCTATTCAAAGATTAGATGATAGAACTTTACATAAGGAAATGGAAGAATTTAGGTCTAAAGCTACAAATGAAGATGATATATTCCCTTCTTTCAATATTCAAAGAGGTTCAGATGGTTGTCTTCGAATTTCTATCCCTCCGACAAATTCTACATTAAGTTCTTTTTTCTCTCATATTACTAGTGAAGAAGAACTGACAAAATGTATTAAGAATTGTCTAGATCATGAAAAATGTTTAGGAACTAAAAATCAAGAAGGTACCGATGGTGGAACAAAGCATACTAAGCCAGAAAAAACCCCTCCAAAAACAATTATGTAACGTTTCAGCAAGGGTCTCATGAATCATGCCTTTTTAAATAATATCTAAACAATAATTATGTATATTGGTGGGTCGATATTTGGAAGTATAAAACAAGGCCTTTGTCAAATTTACTGAAACCAATCATATGCTCTACCTGACCCCTTATTTTCTTCATATTTCAGAACGTAAATGCAATAAATACGTCCGTTGGTCACAATAACAACTGGAAGGTTTACTTCTTTTGTTACTATAATAGGCTTCAACTTAAAATAATAATTTAATATTTAATACGAATAGAATATTAATGTAACAGTAAATGGAGGCATATAGAAAGTGACAGGACTTTAATTTTCCTTGATTAAAGTTGGGCATCCACTCAAAAACCCAGACATCCGGAATCCATCCAAAAATTTAAGATCTTATATCACGATCCGTTTCACTACGCACTTACCCCAAGATACCTATTTTAATGGGTAGGGTTCCTGTGAGGAAGAGAAGGTCTTGGGTCGCGAACCAAAAAAAACAATTGTTTCTACCAAAAATAATAAGACTTAACCTATGAGGTATCTATACCCTAAGGGTAAAAGTAGTTTCATAGTTTCTCGAAAACGGATTGTTTGGGGATTTCTTCTTGTTGTCTTGTCAATATAAATGTATTTGAATATAATTTATATACGGATAGCAAATGCCTATCTAAATTAATTCTAAATACTTCAACTTATTCTAGTTTGTCTCCATAAAAAAAGTGTTAGTTGTGGGGCATCTATTGGTTGAAGTCGTACTCACTTACATGCACTTTATTCTCATGCTTTTTTCTCTTTCACTTCACTGAAGCTTAGAACCCTAATACAGTCCTAATCGGAAAAAGAAAGCCCGAGTTTTTTGACCATGTTATGGTTCTCCCCAAATTGAGATCTTTTTTCCAAATTACCGTGTTGTCTCGCGCGCGTTGTTCAACTTTCTTCAGAATATTCTTTGGGAAAAAGCTGGGACGAGCGAATTTTACAAGATATCAAAATCTAATCTATGATGGAAAACCAAAGAAATCTGCCTCTACAAAGGTTGATCAGCCCATCTGTACTTGTTTGACACCTACATGTTGTTACGTGCTGGCTAACCCGTACGTTCTATACCCATACATCCACGTACAAAGGATCATTTTGCTCCAAACGGTCTTCCAAGTGTTTTTGGTATACATATATATAGACTCCAAGATTCAATTTTTATATTATGTTTTGAAATAATCTTTTTGCAATTTTTTTCCTTGTTTTGCTTTCTTGTTAGTTTTATTTTTCAATAAACCAACCAAACAAAAACTTGAAAAAAATGTCTGCTCCAGTTATCCCAAAAACCCAAAAAGCTGTTATCTTCGAAACCAACGGTGGTAAATTAGAATACAAAGATATTCCAGTCCCAGTTCCAAAGTCTACTGAAATCTTGATCAATGTTAAGTACTCTGGTGTCTGTCACACTGATTTACACGCCTGGAAGGGTGACTGGCCATTAGCCACCAAGTTACCATTAGTCGGTGGTCACGAAGGTGCTGGTATTGTTGTCCAAGTCGGTGAAAACGTCCAAGGTTGGAAAGTCGGTGACTTAGCCGGTATTAAATGGTTAAACGGTTCTTGTATGGCCTGTGAATACTGTGAATTAGGTAACGAATCTAACTGTCCTAACGCTGATTTGTCCGGTTACACTCACGATGGTTCTTTCCAACAATACGCTACTGCTGATGCCGTTCAAGCTGCCAGAATCCCACAAGGTACTGATTTGGCTGAAGTTGCTCCAGTTTTATGTGCTGGTATCACTGTCTACAAGGCTTTGAAATCCGCTAACTTGAGAGCTGGTGAATGGGTTGCCATTTCCGGTGCTGCTGGTGGTTTAGGTTCCTTAGCTGTCCAATACGCCAAGGCTATGGGTTACAGAATCTTGGGTATTGACGGTGGTGAAGAAAAGGAAAAATTATTCAGAGAATTAGGTGGTGAAATCTTCATTGACTTCACTAAGACCAAGGACATTGTCGGTGACATCATCAAGGCTACCAACGGTGGTGCTCACGGTGTTATCAACGTTTCCGTCTCTGAAGCTGCTATCGGTGCTTCCACTGAATACTGTAGAGCTAACGGTACTGTCGTCTTAGTCGGTTTACCACGTGATGCTAAGTGTAAGTCTGATGTCTTCAACCAAGTCGTCAAGTCTATCTCCATTGTCGGTTCTTACGTCGGTAACAGAGCTGATACTAGAGAAGCTTTGGACTTCTTCTCCAGAGGTTTAGTCAAGTCTCCAATCCACATTGCCCCATTATCTGACTTACCAGAAATTTTCGGCAAGATGGAAAAGGGTCAAATTGTTGGTAGATATGTTGTTGACACCTCCAAATAAACGAATTAATATTTTATGATTAACGAATTATATATATATTTTTTATAGTGTTTTCCAATTTTAATAGAATATTAGAATTTTATGTTTGATATATTATTACATACAAAGTTTTTACTAAAGACTAAATACTATTTAAGAGTGAAGTAAAATATCTTGTAGTTTATTTCTGTTCTGTTCATATGATCTCTTTCTTCATAATGAGGTTTGATCTTTGTTACCCGCAGGGACTATAAGGAATAATTTATACTTGTAGCATAAACATCCAAAAGACCGAGACAAGAAATAACTTCTCTGAGTATATATATTGATCCTTAAGGTGACCTGACTTTTCTCACACAAGGGCAAAGAGTGGAAGGCGTTACGACGAATCACCGCAATACCACTCATGCTTATCAGGCAGCTAATAACTAGGAGAGTTTGCTCTCCCTTGTTATGGAATAATAAGACATGTTTTTCGAGATCTTTTACTGTCTCAGGATTCTCAAATGACTATCATAAAAATACAGAAGCTATAGACCCCTATAAACGTGTTGTTCCTAAACTTTCTACGTTTTATTCTGCGAATCCAATCCATGAAGACGTGATTAATAGACTAGAAAGTCTTTTACGTAAATATATAAAACTTCCCACTATTAAATCACAACCGAGTTCACAGCTGCAACAAAAGAGAACTTCATGGTTGTCGTTTGAAGATTATGCTTTAATCGGAGGTGGGACAAGATTAAAGCCAATACATTATACTCATCTATTAACGCTTTTAAACAGGTTGAATAATATTGATCCACAATTGACTAATGACGAAATAAAAATGAATTATCTTATTTCTAATAAAAAAAGTTCAATTCAAGCAAATCAAAATGTAATCAAAACGTTAGATGAACTGGGGAGAAGTGTAGCCATTGGTAGAAGGAAGGCTGCTTCGGCAAAAGTATATGTGGTAAGGGGTCAAGGAGATATCCTAGTCAACGGTCGTCAACTGAATGATTACTTTGTCGAATTAAAGGATAGGGATTCCATTATGTATCCATTACGTGTCATTGATTCTGTCGGTAAATATAATATCTTTGCGACTACCTCTGGTGGAGGTCCAACGGGACAAGCTGAAGCTATAATGCATGCTATTGGTAAGGCATTGGTTGTATTTAATCCGTTATTGAAATCGAGATTACATAAATCTGGAGTGTTAAGTAGAGATTATAGACACGTTGAGAGAAAGAAACCTGGTAAGAGGAAGGCCAGAAAGATGCCTATGTGGGTCAAGAGATAGACCAATCAACCTCAATATATTCTTTTATTTACTTTGTCATGCGTATTTGTATATGTATGTATCGTACGGACTTACTTTATTCTTGTTAATATATTATAATACTCAAAGGGTAGGTCTTGTTATTTTAACGTAAGTTATTGATTGAATTCAAAGATACTATATAGTTACAATGCTTAACTTTTATATTATCCTTTTATTTAGTCAGTGTCCGTATGGAAAATTAATATTTGCTGATAAAACTTTAGCCATATGAACTAATGAAAAGAAATGGTATTAATGCACGAAAACTTCGAGAACTCAGCAGGATTAAGAACTTAAACATCACACAGTGACGCAGAATGTCAATTTTACCATTAAGAACGGAATTGATACCCTTTCTGAATCCATATCTACCTGCATCGCCTGTAAAGAATGGGAAGGTATCTGTCACTTTAACTTATGCTCAATCCATAGATGCAAAAATATCAAAAGGACCTGGTATAAGAACTGCGATATCACATGCTGAAACAAAATCAATGACACATTACTTACGATATCATCATGATGCAATATTGGTTGGCAGTGGAACTGCTCTTGCTGATGATCCTGGCTTGAATTGTAAATGGGTTCCTGCAAATAACAATTACACGAAGTCTTTTGACAACTCTCCAAGACCGATTATATTGGATACTAAACAAAAATGGAGCTTTAAAGGTTCAAAGATGTATGATCTATTTATGGCAAAGGAAGGTAAATCACCAATCGTGATAGTAACCAAAGCTCCTACTAAAGAAGAAGAATATGTTAGCTATTTGGTATGCCCGTCTGATCCCACAACGGGCTATGTAGATTGGAAAGAATTATTGCAAAGACTGAATAATGAATATGGAATAAATTCTGTAATGATAGAAGGAGGTGCAAATGTTATTCAACAACTATTGACAAAGCCAGATATAGTTGACAACTTGATCGTTACTATTGGTTCGATATATTTAGGGAAATCCGGAGTGGGAGTCAGCCCTGATAATTCTGTTGAACTTACTGACATTGACTGGTGGAAAGGTACTACAGATACAATTATGTGTGCTCGACTTTCCTCATAGTTAGTGTACATTAATAGACACCAATAAAAGCAAAGAAAATATTATTGTACAACTTTGTATAATGTAATATAATAGTGGTATATATATATTCTTATATATATATATATATACCAAAACGTTATTTGTATGCATCAGAACCATTCTTCTTTTAAATATCCCATTATGGCCCATGGAGTACCATTTGTCTTTTATCATGTGGTTTATTCAACGTCAATCAATGATCAATCACATACATATTCTGTAACTTGCATAACGACCAGAAGTTTCACTCTTTCTGATAATCTTCACGACTTCACCTCTTTTCAAACCCAAATATAATGCAACGGGATCAGCCCTTTGAATTCTTGGTAATTGTGATTCCTTTAATCTATATCTTTTCAACAATTCTTTCTTCTCTTCCTCACTTAACTTAATATGCTTAGGAACTAATTCATGATGTGTAATATTAACAACTAAAGAAGCTTCATGGAAAGTTTCGATAGTAGCAGGTGGTATAGATGGGACCAACTTCATAGCACTCGGAGTGACATTAGTTTGATAGACAAAAATACCTGTTTGGAAATTCTTTTCCTGAATATGTATAACGAAATTTTTCATAGTTTTGACACCAACTGATTCCTCATCGCAAAATTCAGCCCATAGTGAACCCATATCTGGAAATTTTGCTATAGATTCTTCTGTTGGGTTTGATTGGAATGACATCATTTTACGTTGTGGTCTACCCATTGAATCACAATATTTCGCTTTGAAGTCCTCCAACGATAGGTCAACTTCTTCTTGGGTAATGAAATACCCTCTATCTCTAACCATTTCCTTCACGGTTCTAAAAGTTCTCCATAATCTCGAGATATTTCTTTCGTTTTCTTGATCCATTTTTACACTGGTATTATTAAGACTGCACAATTAGCTACAGGTGGGCTAGTAAACCTTTTAAAGCATAAAATATTCAATATCTCTGAACCTGATGCTTTATTGACTACATACATACATATTGTCTTTATTATTTTCAAAAGTGAAAAAAAAAATTCAAAAAACTTGAAAAATTTGCGACACGCCGTGAAAAGAGATTTCAAATATTTGAAAAAAGTTGAGCGACGCAAATTAATTTGTAAATAATTTATTATAATAATATACTATTACTGTAGTCAACGGCATAATTCCTTGCATTCTATGGAGGAAGCAGGAATACATATAGAGATAATCTATTGTATGAGATGAAGATCAATACACTATATTTTGGACACTCTTGGACTAAGCACTACTATATCAACGTACTCAACGTTGAATCTGTGCTAATTCTTCTTGATTGTATCTTCTGAGACGGATATTTCTTTTTTTCTGTTACTTATATAATAATTAGTTGGCTTGTGACAGTGTTTTACTTCTTTTCATTAAGTGCAATATAAGGTCAGAGATGCAATTTTGGCTTTGTATTTTGAATTTATGAATCTTAAAGGTAAGCTTTACACTCGCCAATTGAGCGTCTTTTTTCTATAGAAAATGCGTTGCAATGTATGGATCCGACAGCTCTTACAATATCACATAAGTACTCCGATGGTATCGCCAAAATATCTTATCACAAAAAATAGAATCACCATGTTTTGCTGCAGAGTGAATGCATTAAAGGTATACCTGGTTACAATCTTTCTAACAGCAACAGGGGGAGAGTAGGGATGCACCATGTAGCTCTTCAGCATACCTAAAGGATACGAGTTTTAGGTAGGTACCTTCTCATACGCAAACAGAATACATCTTGGATCTCCGCAAGGATGTCATATTGCTCATAGAGCTTACATGATAATCGATACACGACATAATCCCTGTCCTATGATTATGAAAAGAAAAGTCTTTTCAATGACAACTATTCACAATAATATCCAAATTCAGTTGCTTCACCACAAATATTTTCCCTAGGGCGGTTTTTTATCCATTCTAACAAGCTTGATCTCATTTAGAGTTTAGCATCTTATTTGTCTCATATTCTTCTAACTCTAGTTGTTTAGCTATCAGCTTTTCTCTATGCCTTTGAATCCTCTCATTACGTCTCACGATCCAAAGTTCCTTTTCACCTTCGGGGTCAATTGAATCATCATCATTCAAGAGCAATGTTCTTCTCAAAATATCTTGGTCTGTACTATAATTTGAATCCACAATTAATTTCATTCGGTTTTGGGTATCAAGTAATCTATTAGCTGCTTCTGCTCTTTCCTTCAAAAGTTTTGCTTTTGATGTACCATCGTCAATCTTCAATTTTTTGTTTCCATTAGACTTTTTAGTATCTTCTTCATCACCTTTACGACTGCTCTTGCGATTTAAGAATACCGGTCTATGTAACACTATTTCGTCATCACTGCTATCACTTTCCTCAGAACTGCTGGTTTCAGAACTACTGGAGATGTTTTCAAGTTCAGAAGCTACCTTTTCCTGTTGTACAGATTTTGTAGGCAAAGTCGTCCTAGACCCAGTAGCGTCATTATTTGAAGACATTATCGGTCGTTTTAGATGTATTACAAAGCTTCGTTTCTTTGATTTATATATTGCTATAGGGCATCCGTCTTTAAAGGTCGATGTCTTTTTCTTTAAAGAAAATTATGATGTTACATAACGTAGCGTTAGAAACATTTGTGAAAAAATTATTATATTCTATGTACATAAGATTAACGTGACGGCACACAATATTTTGTGTCTACTTGGAGTAATATTAACATTCAAAACTTTCTAATTCAGAATTAGTTTCCGTACGTATTTATATCGTCCAAAGTTATGACACTTTATCAGTGGTGTTATATAAATAATAAATAATAATTAACGCGTTAGATTACCATGCTTCATATTTCCTTATACACCTCACTTTATCTGGCAAGGGTAATGTAGCAACGTCTGGAACTAAAACATTTTCTATAATGGTGCCAACATTTTTTGGGGTAATTCGTCCTAACCAAATAAGAGTATGTTCCCTTTTCAAATATATTTGCACATTTCCCGCATATTTGTGACCTCCAACATGGTTAATGAACGCAATATTTACACCGTCAGGTCTGAAATCAGAATTATCTCTATATAATCCATGTGGACGAAGTAGTTTTTCAAATGTTTTACACAGATATGGAGCTGTCACTCCACATCTTTTATCTCTGGTTGTATGTGAACATATAAAGACAAATGCCTTTTCTCTAGCTAATGACAAATACTCTCTTTCCCTTAACAATTGATCTCTATCAATATCATGCTTCAATAATTTTGGAACCAAATCATCAAGAACATCATTAACATTTTCAGACCTCAAATCTTTAATCCAAACGAAGAATGGTAGCACCAAGACATTATTCTTGGTTCCTTTCATAACTTCAATATCCATAATATTTTTAGGTAATGAAGTGACACTACAAGTTAAAGTTTGACCTTCACCAACATTAGAATATTCATCCATATGATCGTTACACCATTTATTAATTTTATATTGAACAGAATCCTCCTTTTCATTACAAGCATCGAATTGCCAATCAATTTGAGAAGTGGGTACAATGAAATGGATCTTGGGAGTCTTGGATGTATTTAATAATGGAGTCTCTTTATCAATTTTCAATTTTTGAAAGATTTCTTCTCCTCTTTTCACATCTTCATCATCAGAATGACAACCTCCTGAACAGACTGAGTCATCGTCAGACACTGGATCGTGTATACCAATTGGCGTTGTCGTGACAGGTATGTGCTTTTCTATTTCAGTCAGTGCTTCTTGGTCAATGGCATTGGCATCTTTGTTTCCCTTGAATAGACCTAATACATTCATTTTTTCCCTCCTCTGTTATAAATTTTAACTCGGTTTCAGCAAGCTAGTTAAAGGAATAAGCTCAAGGAGGCACAATATATTTGAAGTTTACCTTCTTCAGAATCTTATTCTTATACAGTAAAAAGATCAGGTATATTAACTGTCTTTCAAAATATCAGGAAAATGCACCCCGTTTCCAAACTTGTATAGAATCAATTCTACGAACGAAGCAAACGAAAACGAAAATAAGAAGGGTTCTATTTTGCCAAGAATAACAGATCAAGCTTTGTACGAATGAATGAACTATCGGACAACAATACCTGCAGGTTAATTTATGATTAGTGTTTTGATGCTCTTGGCAATTAACGTCAATTTCCTATTAGTTCACCAATAACTAACTGATTGATATATTAAGGAGAGCGACCCGCACGGAATTTACGGGTATCCTATGGAATTTTTATTACCGGAAATAATCAACCGGTGTTAGGATTTAGGAGATGAGCTTATTAGGTCAAATTGCAAACATGTCACCAATACCCTAAATTAGGGTATTGAATAGGACCCAAACCCTACTTTCGTAGATCTGAACATAAATCACTATTTTAATTCATTCTACAATATTCAAATTTGAATATTGGGTGAAGATTAGATTCTGAAGTAGAATAGGTTTATGCTTTTTGATTCATTACTAACCCCAAGTACCACTTCCAGGTCCGACCAGGTTAAATTTATCTTGCTTTCGACTTTAGCGATATACCTCTTTCCGGTGCCTCGTCTCTCAGGAAATACGAATGGATCAACGGATGCATGCACAGGCTTTCGCTGGCTTCGAACAGACTACTCAGGAACCACAATCCTGGTCACAACCACAACGACATGCTATGGGCAATGGACACGGAAATGTACCTGTTATGCCTTCACCTATTCCAAACATAGCAATGCATACTGGTAACTTCAATAATGACATTCCTTATGGGCAAACTAGCAGAGTAATACCAGGCACGGGCTTCACTTCCTTAAACATGACTCCTTCTCACTTTCCCTTACAGAACACCAATCAACAGCAATTGCCATTACCATTAGTTAATGACATAGACAGAAATATTGCACCATCATTTCGTTTTGGTTCCATTTCACCAACATCTTTTATCTCAAATAATAACAATAGTAGTAATAGTAGCACAGCCACTACTACCAATAATACAAATACTCCCTCATCACCATTTGGGTTCCCTAAAAAGAGAGGAACAAGAGCTTGTGATTACTGTAGGAAAAGGAAAATAAAGTGTTCCGCCGTTGACCCCAAAACAAAGAAATGTCCCAACTGTGATAAAAACAATATGAAATGTACTTTCAAATTCCACATGGAATTAGAAAAGAAGAAGAGGTTAAAAGATGCTGAATTCTACGATGACGGTACAATAGATTTTTCAGATCAAGGAATAGAGTCATTCTCATCAATGATGATGACGAATGACCAAATTGGACACTTACTGGATGAACTGAAAGAGTATAGGAGGAAAAATGAACAAAGTAATGCAGCTGTTGATATGCTGGATAGGAAACTTCACATATTTAAAACATATTCGACGAAAATAAGATCCGCATTCCAAGACTATGTAAAGAAGAACCATGAGACAGAAAGTGTAGACAGAAAACATTTACTCCTACCTAAAAGGAAAAGATATTCCACTAAGGTATTATCAACTAGATACGTATATTTAGTTAAGGGGAAACTGCAACCATCAATGAATAAAGATGAGTTCTTTCTACCTATAACGAAACTTTTTGATATGACGTCCAAATGGTACGTTTTACAGTTGAAAAAATTTATTGATTACTCAAGATTTTGCCCACATGATGATGATACTGGTATACAGTTGGTATTCCCACTTCCAGAAAAGGCAAAAACAATACGGCTGTTGGAATATTTATCTTCTTCATCATTGTACTTACCAATACTGTCCATCAATTCAGATAAGTGTAAATCACTTATTGAGAAGTATTATAATTTCGAGGAATCAAATCTTACTATTGAAGAATCATTTCTCCTAAACGTTTGTTTATGCAACGGTGTTACTGCTGCAAGAGAAGTATCTTCCACGGAATGTTATCGGTTGAGAAAAGATAATAATTGCCCTTTAAAGGATGAAGTATTTCGAATTGAAACTCAATGTTTTTTAAACGCGATATCTTACTATCATCAATATTACAGTTGTTCATATAATTCGATTTCCATGCAATCTCTTAGATCACTCTTAATGTTTGTGGAATATATACGAATTAATATGAGTTTTGAATTGGCAGCCCCATTTTTATTTACGGCGATCAATATAGCTGTTCGATTGGGTCTCAATTCAGAATCTTATTATAAAAATATGAATTTAGAATCGTTCCAAGAGGCCAGAATGCTATGGGATTATTGTCGTAGACTGGACAATTTATTCGCATTCGCTTTAACTAAGAATCCTGTCATTGGACATGATTGGTTCAATATTTCAGATGAAGAATATTACCTCAAAATATTCAAAATCATATCATCTCATTCTTCATCCTCCGCATCAAAAAGAGCACTCGAGGTAACCGCTAAGGACGATGATGATGATGATGATGGAACTCAAATAACACAACTGATTAAAATCATTGCTAATGACCCGAGTAATGTTTCTATAGTCTTAGATTATTATATGTCAAGGCTTATAGAGATAGAATCGAACATAAACAAAGTTTGTTTTGCCTTAAAAAGTTGTCATAATAAACCATTTGATGAAATTTTGGATAATGTTTGTAAATTGAACGACGATCTTAAGCAATGGCAAGAAAATTTACATCCATATATGAAAATTGAATGTTACGAGAAATATTTGTCATTATTGTTCTCACAAGAATCGTTAACGGATACTACGAAAGCGTTTGAATTTACTAGTTGTTACGTTTTAAGATGTAACTTCCAATTACTATATCTGAAAATAATTTTAGGTTCATTTGCTGTTAATTTTTTAAATGATAATAAAAATCTGTTTGAGCATTCGCTAGGTTATAATATTCCTGAATTTCTTCAAAAAGCTACAGATTCCATTAAGGATTCTAGCATAGAAATGTTGAGATTATTCTTAAAGACCGATTTTCAAACATACATTTACAGAGAGATATTATATTATCTACTTACTGGGATATTTTCACTATTGTTCCATGCTATCAAAAATATAGACGATCCTGACAAATTAGATATAGTATATGTAATTGAATTGTTGGAGAAATGCCATGTCCATCTTCTTGGAGAAGGAGAGGAACTTTTAGAGTGTCGCAACATAAATTGGACTACAGCTTTGGCATTTTTCACGTTTCTGATGAATCTCGTTAGCAGTTATTTCACCGAAAAAAATCCTCAATTCAATAATGTATTCAATTACAATAGTAATTACTATTCAACCTTTTTAGAGAAATTAATTAATATCTGCAATAATATTGGAATGGAGAACTCCCAGATCCTATCCAAATGTTTGAAACCCAAGAATGCGAATGATGACGAGAGAAAACTTGATATCTTTAAAGACATACAAAATTCAACATTACCTGATTTCAAGAAGTACCTTTCGGCAGATGATACACCGCAAAAACAGGAATATGGTTATAGATTTTTGGATAGTACGTTCTTTTACGATCGTGATTTCAAACTTCAAGATTTGTTACAAAAAAACGATTACCATTATGCAAATCTTATATGAAAGCTACTGATAGAGACCGTCCAAAGAGACATCGACGTGATATACGAGTAAAATTTTCCCCTTACTCCATACATATGAATACCATCATTGATAGATCGCCATATTGAGCTAAATATGTACATATATATATATATTCTATACTCAATATTAATCTTTTACTTTGTGCCGGTAAAGCCTGGGATTTCCGAAGTAAAGAATTCGTCTATGAATCTGTTTGGTTCATCGATACCTACTTGATCTAATTTACTTAAGTCATCATCTGTTAATTTTGCAAAGGAAACGTTTGCTGCAATTCTTTTTGGATTCAAGGATCTTGGAAGAACCACGTTACCCTTTGAGATATGGTATGAAGTTAAGATATCAGCTGGTTCCACTTTATATTTTTTAGCTAAATCTTGTACACTTTTGATCTTCAAATTTGGAGCGCCATCTGAACCTAGGGGAGAGTATGCAGTCAACAAGATAGCATGATCATGACAGAACTTGTTTAGTTCTAATTGAGGAAGATGAGGATGTACCTCAACTTGATTAATGGCAGGAGTAACTTTACATTCTTTAAATAATCTTTCCAAATATTCAATTGGATAATTTGAAACACCGATGGCCCTCACGCGGTTATCCTTTGGATCCAAATAAATTTTCTCCAAGGCCTTGTAGGTAAATAACCAGTCTGCATCTTTTTCAAACAATGCATTACCATCTTTATCCCTTGGTAAACCAATGATATTTCCCTGGGAATTTTCAACCTTTTGGAAACAAACTGGCCAATGTTGTAAAACCAAATCAACATAATCAATTCCTAAATCTTTCAAAGATTGGTCGATAGAATCACTTGGATTATTCCAAAATGTCGGCCAAACCTTAGTTGTAATAAATAATTCTTCTCTCTTAATTTCAGCACTTTCAAACAATTCCTTTAAAGCTTGACCAATGTATGGTTCCGTTTTATAAAAATATGCAGTATCAATGTGCCTATAACCAGCTCTTATGGCAGCTTTGACAGCTTCCTTAGTTTCAGGATATCTATCCTTAGGAGACGCAGTACCCAACCCAATTGCTGGTATTCTTGTACCGTTGTTTAAATTGAAGTAGATTTCAGTGGAAGTTGGATGGGTCATTATGTGGATGTCCTATTAATTATTTGTTTGTCATCACAATGGCCATCTAAGGAAGGGTGAAAGTTGTACGTAGAGAATAAAAAGCCATTGTTGCCTTTATATACAATTATTTTATTTCAACATCCGAAACCAGAATACTTACGTATTTAATTTTTCAGAGGACATACGTACCATCTCGAGAAAACCCCTTTTTTCTTCTTTTTCCCTTCTTGTGCGGCTTCTTTTTAGCATTTGTCCTTGTTATTGTTTTCCTATATTAAATGTCAAATGCGGAGTATCTTTTAGACATAATTTTACATTGGTGCGGAGCGGATATACAAGGAGCCGCACGGAGAAGAGGGGCGAACAACAGAGATTATGTAAAAACAAATTAATCCCGTTAAAGAAAGTTAACCTACTAAAATTGATGAATCTATTCTATAGGTTCTGTAGCAATGAACTTGAACTTAGAGTATGTCTTATACGGTATAACTTATACCTCCTTGACCAATACTTGATTAAAGGTTAGGTACATACCGTCATTGTATCGCCTATGTCATAGCATGTCTCCCCAAAAAAAATACAAGTTTCAAGTAACCAACAACTAACTATACTACTGTGCTATGTCGTCTGCTTCAAGAACTGTAACTATTTACATAACGCCCTTTTGATGAAGTAATGCAATTAATCTATATTGTCTATAGGTTGTAACAAACTGTGGTACTTCTTTTCTTATTTTTAATGCTTTTTTTATAAAAATTTCACGAGTATCCTCCTTACGTAATTTAGCTAAGTATACAAACTCTATTCAAAACCGAAAAAAAAGTACCCTTTCCCTTAATATTCAACTTTTGGACCTTTAGTATTCCATCCGAAGGACTGCATATTAGTAGTATCTGTTGCATCGATAGGAACTGCTTCTGAACTTCGTGTTTGATCTTCATTAGCATGTTTTTGCACTATACTCCCCTTGCTACTACTTCTACTTCTTGATTTCGTGCGATCAACATTTTTCAAATAAGATATACAGTTATTTTTATTGCGCAATTCAGTCCTTAAAGAAAATAGTTGGTTCGTTAAAAATGTATTCGATGTTTCCATTTGAACAAATTGTGCAATTATTTCTTTGAAAAAATTATTTACAACTTCATGTCGATAAAATTGTTGAATATCTTTAATCATTCTATTAACTTGAGAATCATCAGGGCATTCACTTTTAATTAAGGAATCGGTGTAAAATAACCTCTTCAAGTAAATATCAAACTGGTTTATTGTAATGCTAGTAAGTATACCTCCAAATGAACGCCTCAATTCACACAAAAAATCTAATGACTCTGTTTTGTAGCAGTCTGATATTTTCTTATTTTTCCTAAACGCCGTTAGTTTCCCTTCATATTTATCAATTGCTTTGGCTAATAATAGGTTCTTATTCTTTTCAGTAAAAAGTAATTCTTCCAAATATGTAGCACTATGTGGTTCTTTCCCATTAGTTGAATTATTCTCTAATTGTTCAGTGTCCGTATTAGCTTTATTTTTCTTCAAAGAAATTTCAAGATGAGTTTCTTCATCTGTTTTAAATTTATCTTGTTTTAGATCACTCTGCATTAAATGGTTTCTTTCAAGAATAAGGTTATTTTTCCTCTCCACTTCTTTCTTCAAAGTCGAATTCATGGTAATCTTGTCGGCTATATCTCTTTCTACTTTCTTCAATTGGTCATTTTTATCCTTTAAAGTTGACTTCAACTTTTCCTTTTCTCTAGCTCCTTCTTTAATTAATTTCAATAATTCAGAGCTCAATTGATATAATGTAATATTAGTTAAATGATCTTCAACGTGTTCAGCATTGCCTATAGTGCACAAATTCCAAACGGCTTGGAAATTTTTCAATGTTTCAGATTTTTTATCAATTATTTGTGCATCTGTAGATATTTCAAGTCGAGATATATATTCATTTGGTGTTTCAAAAACAAATTTGTATGGGTTTGGAACGAGCAATTTTTCTTTTTCTTGAACATCTTCTATTGGTGTCAATGGGGAAATTTCTTCGTCTGTATTCCCGTTCTCAGCTATACCTTTGATTTCATCCTTAAACTCTGATACAGGTTCTGATTCAAAATCTGATTGTGTTGTGTCGTCACTTTCGCTTCTTGTTTCAGTTTCATTTTCACTTTGACTTTCTATTTCGTTTTCAAGATTGCTTACGGATTCATTAGTACCAAATGTATCAGTAGTAGTTTCGTTATCAGTAAGATCTTCCTGATTTAACAATTTCTTTAAGTTTTTTCTTGCAGTTTCAGCCAATTCAATGGAACTTGTTCCAGCATTCAGGAATGTGGAGTCATCACCCTTACCCTTTGATGTATTACTGTAAGTTTTTGACGATAATGTACCCAATAATTCATTTGCTAATCTTTCCTTATTAGAAGTGGACTTCGAAAACTCAGTAATATTGTCATCTTTTTTAATTGATGAGTTTGATGTTTTCCAATTCCAAAAATGATTCTTTGCTACTTCAATTTGGTTGGAGGAATCATCATTAGTAGAATTATTATTTTCACGTTTAAAATGAGAACGGAAGCTCCTTCTACCCCTTAAAATAGGTTTTGAATCCTTTTGAATAGTACCGTTTTGTACATTTTCCACCTCATTAAAATCCTTTTTATTTTCTTTTTTCAAAGGAGAAGACGAGAATAAAGAAGATGATGAGGAATTATTATTATTTGATTTTTGATGGAACGACTTGAAGAACCATTGCCTTGGTGAACCCTTCTGTTTAGTGTCATTGTTTTTATTATTGCTATTGTCATTTATATTATTACCATTATTATGATCATCGATAGTATCACTGAAAGTGAATTGACTTGTGGCTGAAGATAATTCTTCTCCATGATCTTGCTCTTGCCCAGGGCTTTGAATAGATGAAGAAGATAATGCTAATTCTGGAATATCTGTTTTAAAAAGTAATTCCTCAATATGCTCAGTTGGTGAAAGGGCCGGCATTTCTTACTGTTTTTGATTTTCTAGATAGCTTACTATGATGCACTTGTTGCTAGTAAGATTAAAAGAATTTTCAAAAAAATGTTTCTAAACAAAAAGGATTTTGTCGGTATATGCTGATTAGACTCTGTCAAAAACCCGACTAACCTTTATAGTCTCGACTTACCTAGCTTTCGTAAGTAGACCATTAAAATATTTTGTGTCACACCCAGACGCTTCTTTAAAATAAATTAAGGGAGCCGGAATGTACGCGCCGTCGTCAAAATTGCCAAGCGTCTGCGAGAAAGAGCCAAATAGCCAAGGGGAAAAACGATGACCAGGTTCATGGATGTATAGCAGCCTTTGGTCAGACAGTATTATACTAAATAGTATTAGTAAGATTACTGGATTCTACATTATTCATTTCATAAAAAGAAGTAAAAAGGGCCTTTTTTAAAAAAAAACAAAAATTAGATATGTGCCTCAGTTAATTGAGCCATAATCTTAATTCTCTTCATCATGAATTAAATTAGTTATCTTTTGTGTGTTCATACTTGTAAAATTAGTAGCATCTTCATACTCTTCTTCCTCTTCAGCAGTAGTACGTTTACTATTTTCTTGGCCATCACCAAATATGAAAAACTGGATGAAAATAGTCAAATCTAAAAGCAAGGTTCCGGAACTCCCGATTAACCATGACGCGTTAACTAATAAGTATCTTGGATCCAATGAAACAACTAAAACTGAAATGATAAATAATGTATTACCCAAACATGCAAATAAGAAGAAAAGAAAAGAGACACCATCACATGATTTTCTTTTAAAATTCAATAAGATTTGTGGGACCCTTGAACCTAAATATAAGACGGCACTCAAATAACCGAAGATTTGTGCCATTAGATCCATTTCCAATCTTGGTACTGTTGTTGAGGCTTTTGGTGACACTGAAGATGCTGTATCTCGCCTAGGGGGTAAAGTTGAGCAATACTGGATATACCATGAAAGAAAACCTGAAAATATCACCGAGTTTACAATTAAGAAGTTATGGATTGTTAAGTTACCGTTATTTCGTAGCTTCTTATTATTGTCATAAGTAAAATCTTGACTACCATGTTCCAAATCTGGAATAGTCAAGGCCCTTTCGATGGAATGTAACGAATTTAAAAGCGGCTCATTCTCATAATTACTGCCTTCTTCAGTATTACCATTACTGTTTTTGACAGCAAGTGTTTTGAATAGAGAATCTCGTTCTTGGTACCAAATACATTGAAACCAAAGTATTATATCTGCTATAGTATAATAGGCGGCTAATATAATCATCGTGCTTAATAATCTTTGTTTAATGGCGCCTAACCAATTGAAGATATCCCCTATTAACCATAATACTATAAATAACAAAGATAAACCTTCTGATGACTTCCTAATAAAATTCTCATAAATTTGAGGAAGAAATACAACGACCCAACAGGATATAGACATAAAGCCTGTTATTCCACTAATATTTTGGCGATTCCATTCTACTACGGCCAATCTCATTAATCAATTATTCTTGGTTATATGATCTGTAGTGCTAGAGGGGTATACGCTCCCTTTTGTATGTATTCTTTTCAATAAAAGCCCGTGAAGGATAGGTACTTTTTGACAATAAATTATTTATAAGTGTTGTTAGATACTGGATGACCTAAGCGACTTTTCTTTTGTTTGTAATCATTATCTTTACATTACAATACCCTTCTTATCTGAAGGCGTCAGATTATGTTTATATACCAAGTTCTATACTCCGATAGCCGAATTTCGGACATCTCCTCATCAAAATTGTAGTTTTACATCACATGAGATTAATGATTGAACTGTAACCCCTACAATATAAAAAACTTCAAGTTCGTACGGTCCTATAGTGTAGTGGTTATCACTTTCGGTTTTGATCCGGACAACCCCGGTTCGAATCCGGGTAGGACCTTTTTTTGCCATTATTAACAGATAATCATGATATAAACAATAAACAAGGACAGATTTGAATATTATATGGGTAACTAAATACATCATAAAGGATGAACCATTCTTTACTAGAACGTTGACGAGGACAAGAGGTATAGGCATCTTGATAGCAGCTTTTCTTTTTATCCAATTGAGTGACCATCTGTTTTTTTACTGCTAGAGTTCTTCTCAGGAACAAATATGGATGTCTTAGATAATATCTTACAGGTTGGTGCTACTACCAAGAAACAACTAGACCAAGGAATACCTGAAGATGAACAAACTCGAGCTACTAATATAGGCTCTTCAGACATTTTCGAAACGTTTATTTCCGAATGTCACATTCCAGAATATCAGGCGAATACTAACCTGTGGAATGAATTGGAATCCTTAAAGAAGAAAAGACAAACCATTTCACACACTTTAAATGATGTAGTTCCGCCATTACGTGATTATATGACTAATTTTAAGACACAATTATCAGATTTTACAAGAGATTTAAGCTTTATTAGAGAAAAATCGTCCGAATTGGAACATTTATTAGAGTACAATGCTACCAAGTTATCGGCTATTAGCCCGCTTGTTAATGACTTGATTATACCAACTAATATAATTAAAGATATCCTTCATGGTAAGATAGATGAATCTTGGCAAGAGAACATCGCTTTTATTAGAGATAAGCAACAGATCTACGCCAAGTATAACTGCACATCAACGACAGGAACAGAAAATGACAGACGAACTTCAACGTTAACACCTCCAAAGGATTTTCAAACAATGTGTGAAATCTTAGAATGTTTAAAAGAGGTAATATTGGAAAGATCTAAAAAATTCATAGTTTTCAATATTAAGTCATTGAGAAGTCATCAACCAACTCCATCACAACAAATTCAAAATAAATTATTGAAATTCAATGATGGTTTCCAATTCATCGTAGACAATAACTATTCCCTAGCTTTAGAATTGAGACAAGCCTATTCATATACAATGAGATGGTACTATAAAGAATATTTTGCTCGTTATATTAGATCTTTAACCATCTTACAATTTAAACAAATCGACTCGCAATATTCTTTAGGTAATGGGTTAGCTAACGTCTCCATAATAGATCTAGCTAATCATACTACAAGCGCTAATACATCTCTACTGCCAACGTATTTGTCACCCACGTATCTTTATGGCTCTACAGCAATAACAGATGCAGCAATATCTGATTATTTCCAGATTAGGAAAAGATTATCCATATTATCGAAGGAGGATAATACAGTAATGGTTTCACAGATTGCTGAAAATATCCACACTAAAGACACATACATAGAAACAGGGTTTAAGAATCTAAATTTAGCCATATTTGATAATTGTTCAGTGGAATATAATTTCTTGAAGAAATTCTTTAAAATTAGTGAAAACGAAAATGAACTTAACGGTATCCTTGAACAAATTTTCCAACCTACTTTAGATTTAGCAATGGAATATACAATAAATCATTTACTCCAACAATCTTATGATATATTCGGTGTATTAATCAGTATACGTGTTGCAAATCAATTACAATTTGAAGCCAAAAAATATAAGTTACCTGTTATCACAAGCTATTTAAATGATCAATTGATTTTACTTTGGCCCAAATTTCAACAATTGATTGATTCTCAATGTGAGAATTTGAGGAAAGTTTCAATAACGAAAAATTTAACTAGTAAAAAACATAATAGTAATCTTTTAGCAAAACCACATGAGTTAACCGTTCAATTCGGGAAATTCTTATCAAGTTTATTATTGCTAGCGAAAAGAACCACTTATAAATCAGAGAATGCTAGCGTCAATTACAATGATAGTAATAGTACTGCTACCGATATGAATACCTCAAACGATAATAATGATAACGACGATGACGATGATGCTGATGATGATGATGATGATATGATCACAGATGAGCGTTCAGAACCGCTTTATAATTCCATTATAAGGATAAGGAATGACTTCGAAACTGTAATGACTAAGTGTAGCAAATCGACACAATCACCCGAACGGTTCCTATCGTTGAACTATTTATATCTTTACAACATTTTATTGAAACAAAGGCTAGAAACACAACATGATGAAGATGATATTAATGAGAAAAATGAGCAAGTAGAAAGTATTGATACCGAAAGTGAACGTATGCCTGATTTCGTTCCACTAATTCTGAAGGAAACAGAGAAGCATTTCAAGGCCTTAGTCGAGGCATATAGTAAGATTACGTAAAAAGGGACGACGGACTAAATATTCAAGTTCATTATAGACCATTATAACATTATTCCAAGATAATTAACATATGTAATTACTTTGTATTATTTTTCTTGTCATTAAAAACCTTCCGGTACACCCTTGGCAGGAGTTTGTTTCGTATTCAGATAAATACCACCATTCTTAAACCCAAACCACTTATATGAGCCTGTTTCTGGTTCTTGTAATTCTTGAATAATCTTGTATGCTTCCAAATCTGAATATGGTATACCATTTTTAGGATCAAAATATTGGCAGTCCTTATTTGTAATTAAACATTTTTTCCTCATACCGCTTGGTAAATAAATACCAGCTGGTGGCGCTGTTTTCAAAATGATCTCTTTACTATTATCAGTTTGTACAGTAATTTCATGGGAAATTTTCTTATCATACTCTCCAAAGGCGGGGAATTTATCAAGTATAGATAGGTCAGTATTCATCCAAAACACTTGTGGTTTTATCCCATCAGTCTCATCATTTTCAGATAAGGTTGATTTCAAAATAGTCTCTACATTCAAAGATTTCTCACTACTATTAACGGGTTTACCAAATAACGTTGTATAGAGGTCTCCCGTATACTCAGTAGTGGTTTTGTATAACGTGACAAATTCCTTAGATACAAGCTGGTTAGGACCTTCGTAAATTATTTCATCCTCTATGCTGGTTTCGGATGTTGCCACTACTATATCATCTGATTCAAGTTCTTTTGGTACTTCTTCAATAGGTGTAGTTTCCTTTGAAGATTTTACTAACAATGTTGGATCATCCCTGCTGATAATGGCAATTTCAGGTGTAGAGGCAAACGATACTTGTTTCGTTATGTCTGACGCTTCCACAACAGAATGTTCTTTCGAGGGAGCTTTTAAGGCTTCAACGTTCGTTGGTTTATTTTCGTCATGGCCTCGCAACGAATGTGGAGACAATGCGCTCGTATCTTCCTTATTTTCATCTATAACATGAGTATTGGGGAGATCGTCATTTATTTCCTTCATACTTGAGCTATCTTGACTTGAATCTGAACGAATAGCTTTAGTCATAGCCATTTCAAGGGATAAATCTTTAGAAATCTCATGACTAATATCTGGCGATACCTCTCTATCTGGAATTGGGTTGTTTTTATTGTGCACGGGGGCAGCTATACTTTCTATTGATTTTTCTTTATTATTAGAATCAGGTCCCGAAAATTGTTCAGTCATCATCTCCTCATTTTTTGGTGATGAATCCCCATTTCCCAAGGATGTCTGGTTCTCCTTAGCCTCTTCTATGAATACACTTCCTTCCGCATTTTCTGATGCATCTTCATTTTTAATCTCAGTGATACCATTATTTGACGAATGTGCTGTAGTTTCAGATGTAGTTGGTGTCAAATTTTGCTCTTCAATTTTTTGGATTCGTTTCTTCGTTTGTCGCCTTGGATATTTCTTCTTCTTTTTATCTCTCCTTTGTAGTTGATCGTCCCAATATTGCTTATCATCGATTTCCATATTCGGAGTCACTATCCATGATGTACTTACAGTCCGTAATATAACATCTTCCGGTGTGAATTTCATCTTTTGACGCTGTTGCATTGCCAATCGAGATTGCTTTTTCGTAATTTCTTGTTGTTTATATTTATCTAAACTTAAGATATTTGATTTTTCAGTTTCCAAGGCAATTCTCATTCTATCTTCTTGAGTTAAGATATGATGTTTTTGTGCTTCTTTATGCTTTTTAATTCTTTCTTGGATTTCTTTTCGTCTTTCTTCAGCCTTTGATAATTTTGCATAAACTTGTAATTTATTTGCGACCACAGAAGATCTTTTCGATGTTCTTCTATCAGTATGTAATAAAGTTTCTGCATTGATATAATCATACGATGGCCTTTTCTTCTTGATGGTTAGAACTTCATCTTCACCACTAACGGGTTTAATTTGTCTTTTCCTTACAATAACAGGAGGAGCCCTTTGTTTGGAAATTCTTTTCTTCTTTCGTAGTCTTTCCTGAAGTTGTAATTCCTTTTCACCTGCTTCATTATCTTCGTTATTTGAGCCCTCAATTTCCTCATCTTCTGATTCACTCAGCATTAAATCCTCATCTTCCTCGTAATCTGTTGATTTTTCGCTTTGTTTGCTTGATTTCTTTTGGCCTTCATGTTCACCTTCTTCTGATTGTTCCGTGTCCTCTTCTTCTTGTTGTAGCCTAGCTTCAAAATCTTCATCATCTGCATCTTCTTGGAACAAAAGATCTATCTCATCTTCATCAAATTGCTGAGTTTTTATTTGCAAATCTTGCAACTCTTGTTCTAGTAAACTTTTCAATTTATTACCAGCATTTGAACGACGTTTTCTTGTCGTTATTAGAAACTCCTGGTTTATATCATCTTCGTGATCACTCATTATTATCTCATTTGATGTCCTTTTCTCTTATTGTTATAGCTGTATCTAATGCTATGCTTGTTTTTGTTGTGGATTTATCATTCGTTCTTCTGGATATTTATTGTCAATACATCATATATATATATATACATATATATTATATAAAGTAGTCGCGAATTCCTCACATACAAATTTATTAGGACTATACTTAAGCACTGTTTGACACACAGACAAATGGTATAACTTGTAAAACACATGATTGTTTCAGAGATAACCTCAACAAATATATTTACAGACTCCTATGCTATATATATATTGCTTGGTGTACCGTTTTTCTGGTTTTCAATTATATTATTCTTGAAAAAATGATGTCGCTATGAATGCATAGATGGAGCTTTGAATTATGTCCTGTAATTTGATAGATAACTATGGGGAGGTCTCAGTAGTATTGTTCTACTTATTCAAATGAAAATTGTGACCATTGTAATGCTCAGGAGTTTCAAAAAAAAGATTGCTTTTTTTTTCACTGTGCACTTTCCAAATTAGCAGCATTTTTTGTTTCAGTTTCAGGATCTTCATCAACAAATTGTGGCACAATACCGCTCAAATAAGAAGGTACTGCATTTCTATCCCCCATTTGTGGTGTCTCTGTTTCAAATTCCTGCATCATATCTGTTAAATCTTCCTCTGCTAATGCATCTAACTCAGCATCCAATTCACTTTCATCAATATCATCTATATCATCGGTCATTGCATTTGATGATAATATATCTTGTAATTCATCACCTTGTTCAATCAAATCTAACATTTCATCTTGCATATCTTGTAATTTATCGAGATTAATTTTCCCATATTGTGCCTTCAATGCCTTATTAGTTTGTTTCAAAGCATTAACAGTAACCATTGTATTTTTCAAATTATCACTTGTCATTTGAGCTTGGGTCATGGACCATGATTGATTATCCAAGGAATCTCTCATTGATTCTAATTGTTTCCTTTTATTTAATAATTTTAATGCTTGTTGTCTTAATGGTTTTTGACCTAATTTTGATTTAGAAGATGATAATTTCTTTTGTATTGTTTGTAATTGGAAATTTAATTGAGAAATTTGTGTGTCTAATTGAGATACTCTTTGTTGTAATCCTTGTTGTGCTTGATTCATTGCCTGAGATGATTCTTGAAGCATTTGATCGTGTGATTTCTTATTACCATATCCAAATAGTCTGTTCATTTTGTTTGTTTGTTTGTGTGTGTATCGCTTCTCTTAATTCGAACTAATGTTTGTTAGTCAACATAAATGTTTCTTGATAGGTAGATATATAAAGTACCTCTGTTGCTTCGTTATGAATTTCTTTTCCAGATATATTCTTGATTCTTTGTTTCAGATCGTTTTAGTAGATTGTTTAAATGCAATAAAAATTTAAGTAATCTATTATATCCCCTCTATGCGTCTCCTAATCAACTATACTATGAGACAAAAGAACGACACTGTATTACAAACAGAGATCCTAAAAGAGAGTATAATAAAAGGCTTAAAAAAGGATAAGACTTTAATACTAAAATTTTATATATGAGAAGCTATTTACATATTGTCTGGTTTAAGAAATTCAGCTGATCATCGCATCATATGCTATTGTTTCTTGATGAATATACAAAATACAATATACAAGTAAAACTATCGTCTCTAGTCTTTTATATTACAGAATGATTTCGTTCTATTCCATTTCATTTTAATTTATTTTATTTTTCCATTTTTTTTGGTATTTATTAAGGTTGTATGCCCCTTATTTCTTGTGTTGTTCTAAATATTTGGCTAAATCTTCAATAGTAATTAATGGGATATTAAATTCTTTACCAAATTTAACACAATCATCCAATCTCATCATGGATCCATCATGATCATTAACCAATTCACAAATGACACCTACTGGATTCAACCCACTTAATTGGCAAAGATCCACAGCAGCTTCAGTATGACCTCTTCTTTTGAGAACACCTCCATCTACAGCTCTTAATGGACAAATATGACCTGGTTTTAAAAAATCAGTAGCCTTTGCCTCTGAATTAGCCAAATGTTTACAAGTTAAAGCTCTATCATGAGCAGAAATACCCGTAGTGGTTCCCTCAGCAACATCTACAGTGATTGTATATGCGGTTCCATGTCTATCATCATCATATGATTCATATTTCATACCTGTTCTTAATAATGGTAAATCTAATCTATCAGCATATTCATTAGTCATTGGTGTACAGACGTACCCTGATGAATGACGAACTAGAAAGGCTATATGTTCTGGTGTAACGTTTTGACCTGCACATATTAAATCACCTTCATTTTCACGACTTTCATCATCCATAACAATGACGAATTTATTTTGTTTGAAATGTTCAATGACTTCTTCAATTGGCATAAAGTTGGTGGACATGGTTTTATGTATATAGAATTTTGTAACTTTTGGTTGGTGTAGCTTTCCCTTCGTTTCCTTTAAGAAGCAATTATGAATATAATAATACAAAGATAGTAGTATGTGATGTCTGCTTCTTCCCACCTTATGTACTACTAGTATTATTATCTATTCTATTGTATCCATGAATTCAACATGTCTATAAGTGATTAAGTAAGTAAGTAAGTGAATGTGTGAGTAATAGTTTTTTCAGTTTTCCAGCTTCCCAGTTTTTCCCACTTAGTAAGATTTCACTGATGTAGTTATTGTTAATAAATAACATGCGGTGTATGGGTTCCATGCCTAGCGGGTTGCGGAAACGGAACTCGGAACGGAAATAGGACTTACCCGTTGCGGTTTATTTCCGCTCCGCTCCACCCCGATCTCTAAACTCCGCTCTCTGACAAACGTTATTGTTACTATGATTACTATTATGATGATGCTGATGCTGATGATGATGGTGGTCACGATGATGATGGTGGTGACGATGATGATGGTGGTGACGATGATGACGGTGATAGACTTAGATCTAAATTGAAATAGTGTATCTCATTGCTGTCTCCTCCAAGAGCTATAACGACACCACCTTCCTCTTCTTTCCCTTCTTCTCTATCTTGTGTAAAGACTTTGAACGCACTGAATATGGTCATACCTAATTCATCCGCAGTGATAAGTAGTTTTTTCACTGCTGGGCCCTTTGACACCCAGTCCATTGTAAAATCATTGTTCTCCATCTCGATGTCACGTATTTCCCTCGTAATATTCCATCTAATCAGGTAAAGACTCTCGCAACTCATTGCACAAAAAGTCATGCCTTGACCAGCATCATCATCATCATCATCATCTTGATATTCTCTTTGTTTCTTTTTTAGTTGAGGAAGCCAAGATATCTGAATTATAGGTGCACCTAAATCAACAGTGTCTAATCTCTCATTCTCTTGTATATCCCATAAACTACATGTCCAGTCTAATGAACAAGACATTAATAATTGTTCATGTTCAGGATGGAATATCATTCGTATAATATAACTATTATGAAATAGAAACTTGGTACCATCATCCGTAGTTTTATAGCGATAATCATAATGTTCGTTTTCTTGTTCATCTTCTGATGATGATGAAACTTCGTTATCTTCTTCCCAACTAATATATCCTTCATCAGTACCTTTCGGTATTGTTGGTAAGAATCCATTATTAGATAACGATACGACAATCTTCTTTTTCTCCTTCACATCGTTTAAAAATATCTTATAAATACCTCCATCTTCTGTACCTAAAAAAATACATTCAGGATTACCAGGTTGTAAAACAAGCGAAGTAATACATAGTTCGGAATTTTGAGATATCCTTAATAATTGTTTCCTAAACATTTTAATCTCTATCGATTCCTCAAGGTCGTCGGCACCATCGTTATCATTATCATTACCATCATCATCATAACCACCTTGCTTGAATTCTAAATAAAGTAAATCATTTCGATTTGGAGCTACGATTTTAATTTGAGATATTTTCTCCTTATTACTTATCGAAGAATCATTAAAAATTGATAAATCCATCGAGTTGATTTCATTAATTATCCCATTATTACTACCCGTAATAATCCGTTGGTTCCCCATAGCAGTCATATAATATTCATCCCATCCTAAAATCGGACTATTATGATAATTCTTTATAATTAAATTCCTTTCAAAACTCTTCGTATTTATCGTCGTACTCGATTTTGGTGTTGTCATTGTTTCCCGAAGTTCATAAAGTATCGTCTTACCTGTGCTTGATCTGATAAGGATCGGGATAACAGAATGATTATCGAAAATATTATCTGAATATTTGGATTCAATTTCAACATTATGTAAAAAATTGGCCCCAATCATTGATTGACCTCTAAAATCAACCCTATCCAATAATATAGATTTACCATAATGAAATATTTCCAAATAGGACCATTCTAATCCATTCATTTGATATTTCCTACTTTTAGTACTGTTGTTCCCTTCTTTCATCGATAATTTCATTAAAACGATACAAAGTTCATTATAATAGAAATCAATGGACATACATATAGGTTCATAGTTTTCAGAATTATGTAATTGCACCGGTAGTCTTGTTTCCCAACTCTTAAGATGTTTAAGGGCACTAGAATTATTAGATATCAACCTTGTTTTTGATGATGAAAGCTTACCATCATACATATTTAAATCTTGTAACATTTCTGTAATCGAAAAACTTCTACCTGTCGTGGAGATTGAGTTCGCTTGATTTGTCACTAACAATGGTTCTAAAAACTTAATATCTTTCTTAGATATTATATCTCCGTTCTCTTCATCTTTCCTCTGATTCTGAAGACTAGAAGTATGTTGTTCATTTGTCTTGAGATTCGAAGATTCATTGGCATTGGCATCTGCACCATTGTTCTCATCATCCTCGAAATATTCATCTGTTTGTATACCCTTACTATAAGTAATGATTTCATGAGATACAAATATATTATGGGATTCCGATTCTCCATCGTCAATGTGATTATTATATGATTCAGAAATGTGTTCTTGATCAGTCTGTACTGCCACATTAATCATTTCGATTTCTCTTTTATCATCTGGAGATGACACCTGTTGCTTCAATGGTCCATCCTGAGCCCTCCCTTCATTACCATTATCATTGGGATTATTAGTCTTGGTATTGGCATTAACAATATTAATAAATCGATCTTTCCTTTGTCTTAACTCTTTTAATCTTTTTCGTTTCTCTTCCAATTCCTTTAATTTATTCTCCATCAGTTAAACATGTAACCCAACAAATGAATAAAGCATTAATTTTCTAATACTTTCCTTCCTTTACCTTTGCTTCGTTTTTCTCAAATGTTCTAATTGCTTTATTGAATACCACCAAATTACTTATGACGTGAAAGAAAAAATCATAGAAAAAAAGAACCACTATCCAAAAGGACCTAAAATAAAACCAATAAAAACACCATACATACAGACATACTAAAAGAGCATGGATATTGACATCGAGGATATCTTAGCAGAATTGGATCGTGATACCACAGCAGTCGATGAAAGTCTACCGTCACATGATGAAATTCCAAGTGAATCCAACACTACTAGCCATACATTATTAAATAATTCATTAGAAACAGGTCTTAATAACGATAAGAATGGTAAACGTATCACTACTACGGTAGCTACAGATAATAATCTTAGAATTGTATCACCTGAATTGAGCTTTAAACAATTGATGACATGTTGGAGAAATGAACGTTGTGCGCCTGAATTATTGCCATTTCCTCATGAACTAATGAAAAGAATGATGTCAAGAATTCAAGAACAAATGGAGTATATTGAGAATATATCAATGGGGTTCCTCGAGAACGATCATACTCATTATTCAGATCATTCCCCTCAAGATAGGAATAAACTTGCAACTGATGATGATCCTGTTGCCACTAGAATGAATAGTAATCATGATTCAAAATTGCCATTGTTATGTATGGAAGCAGAAATTGAAAGAGTCAAATTTGTTATAAGAAGTTTTATACGATGTCGATTATCAAAGATTGATAAATTTAGTTTATATTTAAGACAATTGAAAGAGGATGATACTAATATTATTTCGTTAGATGAAATACTGTCCAGAGAAGAATTAGAATATCATGAAAGACATTTCCTGATCTCATTGAAATTATTGAATGATAGTGTCTTGAAATATATGCCTACTGAATTACAAGCAATTAATGATACTGAAGGGAGTGTTAATATGATTGAAGAACCTGATTGGAATAAATTTGTTTTTATTCATGTTGTCGGACCGCCTGATGGGAATTTAGAAAAGGATTCATCTTTAACCACGAATGAATTTAATAAATATTGTTATTCTGTTACTATTCCAGAATTAAAGGAAGATGTTGAATTGACAATTAATAGTATTTATGTCATGAGGTATGAAGTAATAAGAGATCTCTTGAAAGCTGGGAAAGTTGAATTGATATAGAACTGAACCCCCCCCCCCAAAACGGTCGACATTGCCATATTATGTATAAACAATTTTTATAGATATAGATACATAAAGAAATAATGGCCCCTGCAAAAGATTTAATAGAGTGCTTTATATACAAGGACGAGAGTTACAAGTGTACATGTGTATAATATGGTATACATAAGCTTACGAGTTATTTAAAAAGAATAAAGATGACACATAAGTGGTGACGGTAAGGGTGAAAAATTTATAGGTTTAGGTCTGGATTTGATTGAAGGTTTCCCTGCGTTGATAATGACTTCAAAGAATATAGTGGATCATCAATAGTACTTCTGATACCTCTTTTAACATCAAAGAAAGAATCATTATGACGAAGAGTGACTATACTATCTACTATTTTTTCATCATTTGGTTCTTTCCAATTAAATTCCCACCCACTCATTGAGAAAACACGATCAATATCAATTGATGAACCTTTGGTATATAATAAGTGTAAAGCTAGGGCAGCTAAAGTTGGGAAGCTGTTTTTGTTTTTCATCCAATATGTGAAATATCTTTTTGTTGCAGCTAACCCAGAACTTGGTGGTATAGAAATTGGTTCTTTTAAGTATCTTATAATTTCGTGTTGTGGGTCAACACCGCTAACTAAAATTGGGAAAGATCGCGAGTTTATTGCTAAATGTTGGTCATGTGGAGCAGTAATAATAGTACTAGAGTTGGTTCTAATGTTATCTACAGTATGAAAATAGTTTTCAGTTTCATTCATTATATCAGAATATTGTAGTAACCAATTGATAACGTCACTTAAAACTCTAGCGTTAGTTAACAACCCAGAATTATTAGTTTCAGTTAATTGTTTAGTGAACGATAATTTTGAAAATGGATTTAGAAAATCGCAAATGGATATCAGTAGATTTTCAGATAATAAATTTTTAAAGAAATTTTGGAATTTATATTGATTATCCAAGATAGATTGGATGATTGCAATCTCCGCAGTGTCAAGAGGATTATCAATCATGAAGCCAAACATGTCATTATCATCGTTAGTAACTACTTTTGTCACTATAATGCTGCTTAAAACCTTATAATAGTTTATAATATTGTAGGATGAATACAAAGTTGTAATGATGGAATTCGTATGATCGTAATTTGTTGAAAGGATTAATTGATAAAAGGAATTCAAAATTTTGGAAATGAATTTCAATTTCTTAATAGAGTCAGTCGAGAATTTAAACATTTCAACATATTCAATGGGATATGAGTTGATCATTGTTTTAGCAAAATTTTCAATCAAGGGCCAATCCTCAACAAATCGATGTAACAAGATTAATTGGCTCATTGGTTCCATAGGGTCACTAACTGGTAATAATCTCTTAACGAAGTTTAAATATTCATTTTTCAATGATGCAACGGATCTGGTATGTCTCGATAGTTTATTTAATTGATCAAATAATTTTGGTTCTAATAAATGTAAACTATGGAATGTGTTTTTCAAAACCATGGAAATTGTTGTTTTAAAACAATTAATATTAAAAAATTTACTTGAAATATTTGAGATTAATTTCTTATTGTTAGCATTAGTTGCCAATTTTTGATAAAGTTCATCACCTAATGAGAATTCATTATAATTATTCTCTGAAGTTATTGATAAGATTTTTGATTGAATTCCATAATAGTTGAAAATTTCTAAAATTTTATTTGATAAGGAATTATTTAGAAATTCTTGATTAGAAACATCGATAACTCCCAACACAGCTTTACATTGCGTTTGATTATGATTATTCTTAACCATGGTGTTGGCCAATCTATTCTTCATTGGTTTTAATTGAGTTAAATTTGGAACGAAATTAGCCAAAATGACCATATACTTTTGAGATGGTAATTGAGACGAGGAAATAGTTGGGTCGGTCATGTCATTGTTTGAACGAATACCCAACGTAATGGACACTAATGAAGATTGGAGTAACGCATTTTTAATTGACAATTTAAATAATTCAGTTACTTCAAAAAGATATCTTTTAATAGTCACTTGCTCCTTCATTGTAATTTGTTGTTCAAAAATATTCAATCTATAACCTAATGAGAAGTTTAATGATTGATTCATTGTGAAATGATAACGTAACTGTTGAAATCTTTTAGTTTTCAGTAGTTTTTCTAGGGTAGATCCTACTATCATTGCCTTTGTTAATACTTTTCTTGGATAATTATTGGTATTAATGGTACTATTATTATTGGATGAAGGGGACGGAGATGATAATGAAGAGTCTGATGGTGAAGAATTTTTTTTGATATCAGAGTCTGGAACACTCAAAAATTCGTTACCTGTATGAATACCTATATGTTTAGCTGCATTCCCCGTTGAACTGGAAGTTAATAATAAAGAATGTTTACAGAATTTACAAATTAAACAAACTTGATAACCATTCTTTAAGAAAACATTTTTACTTTGCGGTAATCTGAAACATTTAATCAAAATTTTGTCATAAAATTGTCCAAATTTTGATATTTTCAATGTTGCTTCAAATTGTGTTTGAACTTCCATTGGTGTTGTGGAAATATCTATTGGATTAAAAACTGTGCCCTTCTTGTCTGTTATGGCTAGAGCTGCGTTACTTGATATTGCTTGGTTATTATCATCATTACTGTTACTGTTATTACAACTGTTATTAGAAGCAGTAAAATGTGGATCTGATTGGTGTTGGATTATTCCTTCAAGAAGTTCGGCAGATGTAGGAGCCGTTGAGTTAGCATCTTCATTCACACTAGTATTGAACCGGCTAGAATTATAAGTGACGTTGTTTGATGATGTCATTGGAGATGAAACCGAGACTTTAAAATCGTTAGACGAAAATTCCACATTAAAATCGTAAGAACTGAAATAGGAGCCGGTTTTGTCATAAAACGAATCCAGGAAATTCCATAACCGGACGTCAATATCTTTATTTTGAGATATTTCGGAAGACAATTGCTCTAAATCTACTTTTGGTAAGTGCAATGTTATATGAGGTTGTTCCACATTTCTAGTGAACACGATTTGTTCTTGTTGTTCATGCATTTCAGGGAGCCGGAAAGAAGCATCGTCATTATTTTCGAGAGTACCATCTACGATATCATTTGAGGTTTCCTCCTCTCTTTCTTCATCGTTTTGCTGTGGTGCAGCATGATCGTTGCTAACTTCATGACTTTCCTCATCGTCTGGTTCATTGAAAGAAGCCATTAAACTCGTATCGATATTAGCATTTTCGGTATTACTTACATGAGTTGAGCTGGTATGAGTACCTTCGATAGCAGTTGCAGTGGCAGAAGTAGTGCCAGTAGTAACATTAGTTGTAGCGGCTTCGATACTATTAGCGAATGTAGTCGCAACATCGTTGACGATATCTGGATCCACTACGTCAAGTTGATGATCATCACTGTTCTCCCCATTACCAGCAGAATCATTTAATCTTTGCCTTTTGGATGGTGGATCTTCAGAAAGAAAATTGTAAGAGTTATCTCTCTCCATCGTGTAATGAATTGTTTTGTTTTGTTTTGTTATTATTTTGCCACCAGTATAGTATTCTATATATACATAATTGTAAACTACTCTTCCCTTAACTTGTGGATACTTCAAGGATACTCCACAGGTTTTCTTTCTTTGGCTTTTTGTTTTCGTCTTGTTTATTTTTCTTGATATGTCTTCCTTCTCTCTGAAATATCTGGGCCAAAAATGACGATTGTTTCGTAAGTGATGATAATTACAACCGCTTTCCAAATACATTTCCAAATTGTTTCTCTTCCGCTTACTGTTTCTCGTTAACCGTAGGCAGAGGATTGTGCCAAACTAGCAAACCCTGTTCTGTGCGGAATTCATAGTAGTGCCAGTCGTCTCCATAGTTCGTTAATTGCAGATTTTTGTTATTTATATGGTACAAAGTTCTCTCTATTTGGTTGATATAATAAGCTAATTAATTAAGTATTCATGATTCTTCTGTTTTTTATTTCAATAGTTTCAATAACAATTGAGCACCCTTGTTATTTTCATCTTTCGTGGCATCAATCCTACCCTTGATTTCTTCTAAATCTCCTATCAATTGATCGCCTTCTTCTTTATCATTTAATGCTTCATATAATGCTACTACAGTAAAGGAACTATCAGATGTATTGATCCATTCTAGAAGATTGGATGAATCAATGATATCCTCATAAAATCTCTTGGCGAATGGAACACCTAATCCTTCTACCTTTTCTAATGGTTCCAATTTCTTATCTTTATTATTCCACTTACCACCTTGAATCAATGATTTTAATAGTCTGGTAGAATATGGTCTATGTATTGGATGAGACTCTTCTGAGATATCACCTTTAAAGGATGTAATTATACGATCAATAATTTGAACGAAAACAGCTTTATCCTTCTCACCTAATTGTTCATACAATTCATCATTAATTAAAACTTCTGAAATAAATTGACTACCAAGATTTTCTGAAAGAATCTCGGAATAATATTTGGAAATAGTCTTCAAATACATTGGTGAAAATTTATTTAACAATTCTTGTCTCTTTTGTGATGTTGGTTTCTTAGAGGTTAATTCAGCCATGGCAAGATATTTTGATAACTCCTTCTTCACATTGGGTGCAAAATATTTACCGTTCAATCCTAAAAGAATATAAATCCATGGTCTTCTACCATATTTATCAATTATGAAATCTTGTAAATGTTCCTTAACAGATGGTCCAAATGATTTGAATATTAAAACTGTATCATCAACACATAATAAGAGAGTAATGAAAACTATATTACCATGCTCATTCTTAATTAATTTCTCAGTATGATCCTTCAAAGCTCTTACTAACAATTTTCTTTCTTTCGCGTTTGCCTTAGCGATTAATGTACATGCCACTTCTGAACCTTCTGGTGTATGAACTAATTCTGCAAATTGTTCATGTAATAATTCAATCATTTCGGATATTTCTTTATCATCTGCAATTTTAACAAATTCCTTCATGGCAGCATGTAAGATTTGGAACCCAGTGGATCCCTTTTCAACGGATGCTGTAATGGTACCGATCAAATTTCTGGAAATAATATTTCTCTTTTCGATACTAGATTCACAAACTTGTTCAATTGTAGTTCCACTATGCTTCTCTCTAAAGGCAGCATATTCAGCCCCCCAAAATTCCCTAACCATTTGTTGTCTTTGTTCTTGAGTAGCATAAAGTACATATAAATCTTCCACAACGTATGCACCTTCACGATGTCTCATTAATTTTCTTAAACAACCATGTAATTCATTAATGATAACTTGTCTTGAATTTTTAGAACCATAATGTAATAATTTAACTAAAAGGTACTTACCATATGCTGAAGTTGCTAAAACATAATATTTACCCTTTAATGAATTAATAATTTGTTCACGACGAGCTTTAGTAGAATATTTGACTAAAGTTTGAACGACACGGGAAGCATCATGTTTCATCACTAAATCAGATATACAATTTTTGGATAATTCCCAAATTTCATTGGATAATTTTTCACGAACTTCTTTAGGTAATGGTGGTGTATTTACACGTAATTTTTCCCATAATGATTTGATATGTTGAACTTCAATACCGGATTTTCTTTGCATTTTTCTTTCCTTTAATAATTTTCTTTGTTCAGTATGATTATCTGAGGTCGATTTCTCACCATCTTCAGTCCTTTCTCCGTCTTCATCTTCTTTGTCTTGGTCTTCACCTTCCTCATCATCGTTTGATTCTTCTTCATTGTTATCTAAATGATCTAAGTCATCTTCGTTGACATCAGAAGCAGATGAGACAATATCATCCAATTCATCAGCGTCATCATCATCAGATGATGATTCAGAAGCAGAACCAGAACCAGAAGAAGCGGAATCATCGTCTAATTGATCCAATTCATCTTCATCTTCATCTGAAGAAGAAGATTCAACTGAAATTTTAGCCTTCTTATTTATTGATTTTTCATTAGAAGGACTTGAACGTTTCTTATTATTATTCGATTTGTTATTGAACTTCTTTGTAGTAGTTGGAGCCATCTTTAACTCTAGGTTGCGATTGCTTTTGGTTTCCTTATACTATATATATGATACTCGAAAATATGTTTATTACTTACTTCTTACTACTATTTTTATTATTACAATTGCCAATCGCATCTCATCTCATCGCATAATTAAATTTTCCTGCCTATACGTAGATAATTTTTCATTATATTTTTTTTTTCTTGAAGTTGCACGTGCTGGAAAAAACAAAGGAAAATTTTTGCGGAATCGTTCAATACGGTGACAGGACAGACGACGGAGGATTCATCACACGTAAGGAATTTAAGTGCGACGCCTGTCGACAGCAAGTCTACCTAATGATGATAAATATTTTTGGTATTATGATTACACACATATATTTATTTTCATTTTCATATTTATTTGCCCGCTGGTGGCTTAGTACTTTTATCTTATTTAAATTAGAAATTAGGAATGTTATTTTTTTTATGTATTTTACTTTATTTTATTTTATTTTATTCTATTCATTGTCATTCTCTTCTTGTTTTTCGCTCAATCTTCAATGACTTCTTCAATAACTTCTTGAGTTGGTTCAAATTTCGTATCTTTAGAATGATTCATCTTAGCGACTTGTTGTTTCCTCTTCTTAGCCAAAGCTTTCGAAGCTTTAATATTAAATCCATCTTTCAAAATACTTTGAACTTCTTCTAATTCCAATCCTGATAATTCAGGATAACAGAAATAACAAAATACAGTAGATAAGAAAGACACCCCCGCAAAGAATGCAAATGTCCCCGTTGGAGTAATATTTTGTAACATAGTTAAGAAAGTAGACGCAATGACAAGGGAACCTGCCCAATTAGTTGCAGTAGCATATGAGGTACCAATACCTCTAACATTTTGTGGGAATAATTCAGATTGTTGCCATGGAACAGTACCGATACCTAAAGCGTAAAATGCAGCAAATACAATGATAAATACAATGATGACGATCCCCCATGATGTGAACCCTGAATGTGATACGACCGCTTCATTACCAACGAATTTAATACCGATGAAATGGAAAGCAATGGCACAGATTGCTAATGCTACTGTCATACCTGGTAGCCCAATTAATAAAATATATCTTCTTCCAATTTTATCAATGGCGAAGAATGCGATAAGAGTGAAGATGAAATTTGTACCAGAAACAATGATGGAAACAGCGGATGAATTTGAGAACCCGACAGTTTCAAAAATTGTACCAGAGAAATACATTAAAGAATTCCAACCTGTAAATTGTTGAATAGCTTGTAACCCACATGCAATAATTAAGGCTCTAAAATTAGCAGGATTTGTATGTAATTCTTTGACAGTATTCCAAACTCTAACACCAGCGTTTTTACCAGGTATAGATTGATTAAGCATAGCTAATTCTTCCACTTTCTTTTCAATAATTTCATCCGATGTATCTACATAACTTCTTCTCAAAACTTTCTTAGCCATTTCTAAATTCCCCTTCATAACGTAATATCTTGGAGTATCAGGTAAAAAACAAAAAAAAGTGAATTGAATAACAGTAGGGATCAAAGACAATCCAACTAAGATTCTCCACCCATTATGAACTTTATTCAACCCAGCCCCACAACCATAAGCTATCAATTGTCCTCCAGTCAACCAAAGAGAATTAATAACAGTCAATCTTCCTCTAATCATCTTGGGAGCGATTTCACTAATAAACAATGGAGAAATTAAAGATCCAATCCCGACACCGAACCCCATGATCAATCTTCCCGCTGCCATTTGCCAGAATTTATGAGCAGAGATTTGTAAGATGGCACCAATGATGAACATTACGTTGGAGAACATTAAACATGGTTTCCTACCGAATACATCAGCTGCTGTACCTGCGAAGATACTACTGATAAGGGCACCTAATGATGTTGCTGCGGTGACTATTTCCTTGTCACCGTACGATAGGACTTTGTTATCTAAGTCTGTACCTATGGAGATTAATGCACTTGATATGTAACCTGTGTCATAACCAAACATGAACCCTGAGATTGAGGCAACGAAAGTTAGGGTGATGATGAAGGGAGAAATTTTTTGGTTGAATGTGATTATAACGGATGTATTGTCTTCATCGTTTACTGGTTTGATTTGGATTCTGTCGTCGTTGTCTGAAGCATTTTCATAGTCAAATGATGTGGTTGTTTGTTTGTTTTTCATTTTTTTGGTTGATTCTTCTTGTTCGTTAAGGAATTCTTCATAGTCTGTAGTTGGGCGTTGTTGTTGTATTATACCATGACTTGTTCCTGTGTATTCTTCTTCTTCTTCACTTTCATCTCTGAAGGATGGCGGTGGAAGCGGAGAGACTACCATTTGTTGTCGTCAGTCTTGGTTTGTTCGAGGAATATATGGGTAGAAATTATGACAGGGTCTATGGCACTTTATATTGTGGATGTATCCTATTGTATTTATATACAATATGGAATACACTGTTTCTCACAGTTACCGTTTTCTCTGCATAAAAGCATAAACATAAGGTATGGACGTTGAAAAAATAGAATGGACAGCGGGGCGCGTTTCGCGATGAAATTTTTTCATATTTCTTTGAAATGTGAGTGGAATGTGAAAATGTTATGAGAGTCTTATCCTAGCGAAGCGACGGGCGGCGGCGGTTAACTGTGTGTTTGTGTTTGTTTGTTTGTTGAGTGGGCGGGCCGCGGATGTGGTGTCTAAAACCGGAGTGGGGGTCCCCCGCGCAGGCACCACTCTATGTGGACAGGCATTACCCGGTGGATACCCGTTGGTTTGTTGACAGGTATTCCGGAGAGGGGTCCACTATCCCTTCTCTTTGTATTATTTATAGCCGCCGAGGTGACTTTACGATTTATTTCACATGCTCTTTAATATGTTGACTCGGAATACAGACGATAGTCCCCTAATAATAGCACTTTCATATGCTTGCGACTTGCGCTTCGCTTACCTCATGCAATAATAAATAGTACATACGTACGTACGTACTATTCTTGAATACAATACATGCGTCACAGTTCTATATGTCATATTCATATGCTAAGGATAGTCAAGTACAGAGAATGCATACAATACAGGCAGGTTATATGAAGTTATGGACGTGTCTATGAAAGTTGTCTAGAGCTCATCATGGTAATTGTAATCCCCGTATTGGTTTTCCTGTTGCTGTTTTTGTTTTTGTTGTTCTTGCTCTTGTTCCTCTAAGATACGGCCCATGGCTTCGTTTACTGCATCCTCTAAGGCACGATCTGTATTACTTTCGAAATCTTCTTGATTTTGAAATTGAGAGTCATCTGTTGTCTCAACAATGTTATTACTACCTGCTGTAGTAGTAGTAGTAGTAGTAGTAAGAGAGGTGGTTTCAATGGATGTAATCATAGTAGATATCACACCACTACTTTTATAATTGGAAGATTGTATTGAAATAATTGAGGGTGATATTGTCATGTCGGCTTCCTCTATTGAAGATGCTGTTGTTGCTGTTGTTGTTGCTCTGACTTGCGCACTTGATATTATGCTATTTTCCGTACCCTTACTACTGCTCATCTGTTTACTAACTAACCCAATGGTTAATAAAATACTCTTGAAAAATTTGAATAATAACCAAAGAGACAATTTGATAGGTAATTTAAAAATACGTCTCCATAATACCCAAGATATACAACAAATTAAAAACCCCAAAGCAAAATAAACATCCCTTTTCTCTTGATGAGAGGCCTTTTCCAATGTCTTAACCAATTTATTCGTACTATGGAATATACTTTCAAATTGTGTATATTTATCATCAATTGTCATTAAATATTTGGTCTGTTGCTTTAATTCATCCAAATTTAAATCACTTTGTAAAATCCCTGATTGTAAAATTTGATTACTCTTAATTAAATTATTGGTCAATTTCTTTGTCGTTTGTAATAATTTATCCTTCGTAGTTATCATAGTCGTCGTTCTTACAGTCCTTTTCCCATTATTATTCTTATTATTCAGGATTCTTGTATCATTCTCATCATTGTCGTGAGAATTACAATGTAATTCAATACAAGCATCCCTTTCCATATCTTGTGCATTAATCATATCTAAACGAACTTTTTCAATCAATGTCTTCATATGTGATTTATATTGTACAATCCAATTAATCAATCTGATTAGATTATCCAAAACATATTGTGTCTCATTATCATTAACGGTCATCAATTTCAATTTAAATAGTAATGATAATTGACCATTTAAGTGATCAGAATCAAATTGTAAAAACCGTATATTGGTAATATCATCACCACCACTACCACCACTACCATTCATTTTCCTACCCATCCTCGCTATACTACTGTTATTAATACAAACAATAATACAATTCAAAAGAGATTCAAACTTCATTATCATATCATAACAATACTCTTCTTCTTCTTCAACGATGTTCCTCGTGGAATCGTTATCGCCATTCTTCATCATTATTTTGTCTAGTATTTCAAACATCAAGTTTTGTAATTGATTCAATTCTTCAATATATACACTGGCACTCATCTTTGATCGTATCGTGTTCTTTATTTCCTTGATTTGAGAGATTTGGGTTGCTATCACAATTGTTAGAATAAACTACATTAATTAATGTCAGCTTGTTCAATAAATAGTTCATGTTCAGATGAAAACTCGTTCGTTCGCTATAAGTATCTTTAGGGTAAAAAACAATGCTGGGTTTGCGCCCTAATTGTACCTATCAATTTTGTACCCCCAATATATTAGGGTCCATCTAAACATTATTAGAATACGAATACGTAGATTTTTGAATCAATTGAACTGAATTTAAAGGGAATCTGTCTAAATAATATTGTTTGCCACTTCACCCAAACAATCAAAAACAAGATAATATATACCATAAAGTTTTGCTCGAAATAATGAATAATGATCATGATCATGATCATGATCACGATAATAGTGTTACCGACACAGTGACGGCTGAAGCTTCTTCTACTGCGTCCGGCAGTCAATCACATGAGGAACATAATGATATTAGTACCGAGACGATTGAAGAAGAAAATACCATGATATCGACAATTGAAGACAGGAATATTGATACGAATGATAATGATAATGCAAACAATAATGAATCCAAATCTCAAGTTGAAGAAGCTACCGAAGATCATTGCGATAACGGCGACAATGAATCATCGCAAAAATTAGAATTAGTTATTAACGATGACATCACGAGTAATAAGACCACGGATGGAAACCTCGAGCAAGAAATTCTTATTTTTGAAAAAACTACATTGTTGAAGAATTTACCTGCAGAATTACATTATACTTGTTGTGACTGTTATGATCAACATATTTATTTAGGTACAAAAACTGGTGATCTTCTACATTATTTTGAAATTGAACCTATGAATTATATTCTAATATCAGAAACTAAGTTAAATAATAATACTAACTCTGAGAACACCTCTTCCAACATCACAACTAGCAATACTGCCTGCATAGATAAAATCATTATATTACCTAAGATTGAAAGAGCTCTAGTATTGGCTGATGGTAAATTACATTTGTTTTTATTACCTGAATTTGCTCCAACTCCGAATACAATGTGTTTACAAAATGTTGAAACAATTGCCCAATATAACTCTTCCCCTACTACTGCTTCTTCTTCATCATCAAGTTATAAAATCTTTGCCTTTTATAAGAATAAATTTGATTTCATTAAAGTCACTCAAACAAACTTTATGTTATTAAAATCATTTAATATTCCAAATATTATCAAAGCATATTCACATCGATCAAATTTAATGGTAGCAAGATCAAATAATTATGAACTAATAAACCTACAAAATTTTGGAAACACCACCAAAACAGGTACAAGTACAAGTACAAATACAAATACAAATACAAATACAAATACAAATACAAATACAAATACAAATACAAATACAAATATAAATGAGAATATCATCCCATTGTTTAGAATAAGTGAAACAAATGGACATTCTTTACCTCCAATAATTGAATCCTTCAATAAGTCCGAATTCATGGTTTGTTCTGGTGGTTCCATAGATGATAATTCCATGGCTTTGGTGGTAAATCATAATGGTGATATAATTCAAGGTACAATAATACTAAATAAATTCCCCAATCATCTATTGATTCACTATCCTTACCTCTTGGTAACTTATCCAACTGATCCAAATCATATTTATATTTATATGTTATTGAATCCAGAAAATGAAGAATCAAAATTGATTCAAAAATTACGAATAACAACCCATAACGATGCTAAGGATAATAATGATGAAAAGCAAGCGTTCGAAATTGTCAAGACTTTTAAATCGTTCGCAAATCCAAACCCAAATGAAAAAGATAAATCCGAACTTGTTGAAAAATTAAGATTGATACCGTTAATAAATAGGAATAATGAATTAAATATTGAAAGTGAAAGAAATTATATTCAACAATTGATTAAACAAAAATCCAATCTTATCCTATTTGATAATAATAATCATGATATTTCAATTCTTTTCTTCAAATCACCATTACTTATATCGAATCTTTCCAATAAATTCGATGAAAGTCAAATTGAATTGATTGATAAATACCTAAAAAATACTAACAACAACAATACGACCAATAATAATAATGATAAGTATAAAAAAATTGAATTTAAATTCTTAACCTTACTACAATTATTATTGACACTACTACATTCAAAAACAATCGATGAATTAATATTATCAAGTTGGTGTTTTAAATCAAAATTAATTGATATACGAATACTATTTTATATACTGGATTTGAAATTATATGGTAATCTTTGGATATTTAACGGATTATCATCATTAATTAATAATTTGAAAATTTTAAAGTTGATTCATAAATGTGATATGGATTTATTATCACTTTTAAAATTTATTAAAGCTAAATTACAAAATTTAAATGAAAAGGACCAAGATAGTAGTAGTGGTAAAAAAAGGAGTATGACAATCCCAGATTTTAGAAACACAATTAAAACTATTGATATTAACATCTTGTTAACATTGTTATCTTTAAAAGGTAGTTATAATAATAATAATAATAATAATAATAATAATAATAACGTCATCGATAAAATAGATATTGAGTTTTTTGAATATGAAAATTTGGAAGATATTATTAACGTAATCATTCAAGAAAAAAGTAAAGAGGAACATAACGAAAGAGAAGAGATTATTTTGGACAATTTATTATTAAAATGCTATCAAAGAAGGAAAATGTTTCTACAAGTGATTGAAACTTTCAAAAATCAAAATCGTTTAATGGATCTTTTCCATTATATTGAATGTAATATTAATGAATTGATATCTCCATCCAACAAAGAATATAATAATGAGATGCTTATGAATGATTTGATGTTTATTATAATTAAAGAAAATGAAATTGAAAGTGAGAACAATCAGTTTATATCAAAAGTTATTAAACTTTTAAATTCAATAAATATAGATCCTCATCAACTTATTTCCAAAACAGCAACACAAAATATGGACGACGAGGGTAATGAAATGAATATTAAATTGAAAGTAGCCATAGTAGAAGAATTGGGGATATCCAATAATGATGATGATAAAGGATTTTTAATAAATTACTATTTAACAAAATTGGAAGAAACCATATTAAATGATGAACTTTGGGTTAAATTTAGTAGATTTATTAAAGAATATAAAGATGATTTGAATTATAACAAGATTAATATTGGGGATTTTTTGAAGATTAAAATATCTTATGATAAAGATTTTGCGAAGTTTAATAAATTTTTAAAATCAATTAAGAATTTATTCCAACATAATGGTTCTTCTAACCTTGCTAATGAAGACAGTAATAATAACAACGATGTTGTTAACAAGAAGTTAAAACAACAAATATTTAAGGAAATCGAGAAATTTGATAAAAACCATATCTTATATTTAATATTCCTTAAAGAAATATTAGAAGCAGGAAAAGAAGAAGATGTTTCCGATCTTCAATATGATAGTGAAACTCACCTTGATATCTTATTGAAATATAACGATTATTTAAGTATTGAATCATACCTTACATCTACCAATTTTATGGAAGTTTTAACACATTATATTTCAATGTCAGGGAAAGAAAAAGTTGATGCGAATGAACATGAACTCCCGAAAGGGGAAGGTACATCATCGCCATCATCATCATCATCATCATCCCCGTTAATAATTGAAATAGTGGTATTATTTTTGAAAAGAAATAATCAATATTATAATGATGATTATAATCAATTTATTAAGATATTACATATGATACCTAGAAGTTATCCATTAGTGTCATTATTTGAAATAATTTTCCAAATTTTAAAAGATGTTGATTTTAAAGAAAATGAAATTGAATTAAAGAAGGCACTATTAAAAAATGAAATTATCAATATTAATGACATGAGGACGAATTTGATGAGAGATGATGAAAAAAATTGAACTAGCATTATAGACAAAGAGATAAATGTATATACTTTCGTTTGCATATAGACTAAAAAGCATTTATTATTATTATTTCATTTATATTTACAAGTAAACTGGACATATATATATAAGGGGAAATCATGAAGATGGAGGTGGTGGAGAAGGTTTTGTGTTTGAATTTGGAAGAAACATAATTTCAGAAATTGGTTTTAAACCAGAACAAACATCATAAAGTAATGTTTTCACATTATTATCATTATTAATTTGAAGTTTTTCCAAATTTAATTTAACAGTATTACTATTTTTCAATAAATCTGAATTTTTTTTTGTATTTGAATTTGTTAATTTATTAAAATCATTGAGATTATGATTTGATAAATTTGAATATTTCCCCAATACAATTTCATTGAAAGCATTCGTATCAAAATTGATCGATAAATTTTTAAATAATTTTTCTTTGGAGAGTTGTAATGATGATGCAGGTAAATATTTACCAAAATTTGGTGTATGTTTAACAGTTAATGATAAATTTTCTTGATTTTTTTTTGGATCAATTGTAGAATTGAAACCTAAATTTGGTGATCTATGAATAGGGAAATTTGAATCGTTCAATGTTTTCATTGCAAATTTAGTTATTTTTGATTTAGGAACATTATAAAGATTTGAAGAGTATTTTAATAGAGATAGCTTCGTTGGTAATTGAGGTACAAAATCTTTAGAATGCATCATTGCAACTTCAGTTTGATTCGCTGATTTATTTCTTTGTGTATTGAAATCGTTATTGTCCCCATTTCTCTTCTTGAATTTGAATAATCTGTTATTATTTCCTCTTGCTAATTTGTTCAATACTTGTTGTGTTCTTTCATTTCTTTCAATTGATGATTTTAGAATAATACCATCATTTTTGGTAACTACAGTTGAGTTTTCAGTTTTACTAATAATATTTAAAAGATCATTTTCCATAGAGGCATGGCTCTCAGTACCAGTTGTAGTACCATTTTTTGAATCATTAGATAGGATATCTAAGAATTCTGAACTAAATGAAGGTTTCTTGCTGGTTTGAATTCTTGGTTGAAGTTTTTTTATGGGTAGCTCATCAAATCTTTGTTGTCCTCTATTATTATCATCAAGTTTTCTTTTGTTTCTATTGAATTGTCGTCTATTAGCGGAGGAAGAGTGTTGGTCATAATCTTTCAAACTAGTTTTCCTTTTGGGATTCTTTGATGTTGCCTCTAGGGCTTTTGCTAATATATCACTAATGAAATCTTTCGTGATATTATTTGAACTGTACAAGACCCTTGAGTTCCTTATCGAAAGCATTATTTCTGATAGTCACTTGAACTTTATACACTCTTCAGAAGGATCCTATCACACAGTTCTTAATAGTTATTCTTGTTTTCTAAAAAGGTAATTGATTTTATTTAGTTTACAAAGGAAGATCCTTTAAAGGTTTCGGTTTCCCTCGGCGCAGATTATATTCAAACGGATGTAACGTTATATAAAAAAAGATGCCTTAAGAATTTTTATATTTTTACGTATTACATTTTTTTATATACAAGACGAAAATGAATAAATGAATAGTTTATGTATTACAGTCCCCCACAACATCCTCCTTCAACAACTCCCGATGTCAAAGAATTTCTTTTAGAGGCCTTTTTCAACGTGTCATTATCTCCCAATTCAATATCCTTATGTATATTCAAATGATATTTAGAATCCGCGACCGTTGTTTCTTTAACACCTTGTACCACATTCCTCTTTAATAAAATGGCTACTTCTTCAAGATGTTTAATCTCATGTTGTATTTCAGTCTCATTACTATTTTTTGTTGAGGAATTTCTCATTGCTTCACGCATTTGTACCCTTGACGCTACTAACATCCTTGTATCATTATTGAAGGCAATTTTAGTGGCTCTTAATCCATGTCTGTATGCCCTTAGAGCTCTAGTTTTTAACGGTGCATTTAGTATCATGCTGGCGTTTTAGTAGTTCCACGAGCTTCCCTATATGTTTCCTTTGTAATAGTGACAGTGATGGTGATAGTAATAGTAATAGTAAAGGTAATAGTAGTAAATCTGGGGTAGACTGTCTTCTCTCTCCCTTTGCAAATGGCCTTCAAACTTTAAAAATGTGGAGATTACGGAGGTCATGTGACAGGGCGGTTTAGTTGGCTGGTAACCAATCACGGTGTTCTCCCAAGTTCGTACGGTCCTATAGTGTAGTGGTTATCACTTTCGGTTTTGATCCGGACAACCCCGGTTCGAATCCGGGTAGGACCTTTTTTTATTTCTTTTGTTTTTGTTTTTGACCTCTGACATCCATCATATATGAACCACTAATAAGACAAAAATGCAATAAAAATGATACTTTTTATTCGTTTGATATTAGGTTAGAATGGTTGGAATGGTTAGAATAGAATATTATGAAGTCTATATAGAGATATATTTAGTAATATAATAACATACCCCTTTACGTTAATTTATCAAATGATGCATTAAACAATATGATTTGATGACAGCACCAAAATGACAAATGGAACCTAATACAACAAAAATATGGAAAATTTGATGAGAACTACCAAACATATCGAAATTTCCTGGTTTAAAAGTTTCCGGGATTCTAAATCCATACAATAGAGTTCCAATAATATAAAAGATTGCCTCTAATAAAACGAAATTTAATGATATTCTCTCCATGACACCCTTGTATCCAAATATATAAAATCCAGTTATCATGGGGATTAATCCTGTAAAACTAAATAACATGAAAAGTCCAGCTCTTAATGGTCTATAACTTGGTAAATCAAATTTTTCATTCAAGACAATGATGGAACAGACGATAGCAAATGAAAATGTTAATATTGTGAAAAATTTGAAATAACTTAAACGATCAAAATATCCAAAATATAAGATGGGGATGATGGAACATGAAATTAAAATGATTATACCGATGTAATCTAATTTACTCCAAAGAGTACATTGTTTAAAAGAATGTTGTTTTAAACAATGGAAACAACTACTTAATAAAAGACATGTAAATGCACCCAAAATGAAGATATTGATAACAATATAATCTATCACGGAAGTTGTGGGGAATTTAGGGATTGCAATGAAATTAATGAAGATGAATGTAAGGGAAACTATCAAATAGATAATTGATGGGATTAAATGAGTATAAATATTGATTGTTTCATTGTTTAGATAGAATAATGATTGGAAACAATGAATAAATGAATTGGTTTCTCGAACATATCCTGTTAAAATCTTATCGTTATCCTTTTGCCATTCAGGTAATTCGTCAAATTTGGAAAGATGTATCTTGCGTTTCCGTCTGTTGGTCTTAGGTTTCTGTGAAGTATCATTATCTTCGAGATGATTGGTTTCAAAAATTCCGCCTACTGAATTAGACCTTGAGCGAAGAAGACATGTTGTGGTTAAATTATCTAAATTAGTAGCAGTTGAAGCCATTTTTTTTTGTATGTTCAATCTTACAGTTTTACAGTGTTTATGAATATGCGAAAGTAGTTATGTATTTGAGTTAAATTGAGAAAGAAAATAAGAGATTAACGTAGCGCATAATCACGTTGTTTGTTAAATATATACAACTAGTCATCATTTGAGCTGTACGAATAAAGGAAATATACACACATTGTTTTTTGTCAACTTTCCAAACTATTACATACGTACATTGTTGTTCTTTTCCATGAACCGGAGTTTAATCGAAAAATTCTCAAGCCAAATTTATTTTGTTGAATTACTTTTTTTTTTTTTTTTTTTCTATTTTTTTCGATTACGATATCCTTTGATGACATGTTACCTAATTGGGCCATTTGCCGCGATTGAATGTAAATAAACGCGTGAAAACGGGTTTATATATTTTCTTTCCGAAATTTTACCCGGGGTGTGGGCGGGTAACGGAAGGCCTGGGCGGCTATTTTCATACATTTGCATTATATGGGAAGTAAATTATGTGCATTATGAATTTTATCTGCTGAGGATTGTTTTCTTGAAGGAGACATATTGGAAGGTATTCTTTGTATAATGAATGTTTGTATCTACGTAAATGCTATTAACTTTGACTGCGTTCACTGAAACTTTGTTATTTGATAATAAATGTGGAACGTTGATTATTTCCAGTTTGGAATAATACTAACTTTTTTCATAAATAGCAACGTATGTTTAGAATTATTATTTTCTTATTACATAGTCAATATACTGGATTGTGCCAACTTAAACTAACCCCATACAGGTATAAGGAACCCATTTTTACGGTCTCAAGTAATCGCCATTATAGGATAAGACTATTGAAAAAAGATGGCAATGCAAATGAGATTCAAAAGATATCCTAGTGAATATGGGCTTTATTAAAAAAAAAATCTTACGATGGATTGCCGTTTATTGTTCTTTACGTATATAATTCATTGGAGCATTGCAGGTTCCAATTTGTAAAAATAATTAGCAAGATGAAAAGATTGAGTAAGAATGAAGGACCTGAAGAATCAATAGGTAAGTTCGCAGGCATAAACATAAAAACTAAATGGTAACTCAATTCAGTTTCATCTTCTGCAACTTATATCTACAAGAAGGCAAATCTGGGTGCACGCTAATATCACACTAGTTCAAGAGGCTTATTCAACTTCATAAATGATATTTTATATAAGCGATTCATTTTGCCCTCAGATACGACATCTAGAGATTGATTAAGATATTTCTAATTTGTTTTCTCTGTTTAATGGCTTAAACCACTGGGTACTCTTCTCATTTTCGTAAAATTTCATGTTAACTTCGTTTATTTTCACCAAATGGGCGAGATATCGTTCATAACGTCAAGAACACGCATACCCACATACGATGGATGTACGTAAGGGAATTAATCATTGTTTGAAATAGAAGGACACAAAGTAATATAAACGTCAACGATATGACCGATCCCTTCTTATACGTACACTTTCTACTTTAGCACACACATATATGTTATATAATACTGTAATTCATCAGCTTCTATAACTTAAAGATTTAAGTTCCTTATATTACAAAGTATTTGGCTATCAAGTTCGTTAACGGATCCAAATAACGCACGCAGACTCCCGCAAGATGACATTGAATCCAAAGACCACTAAATTTGAATTTGGTGGGCCTCTAGGAGTCACCGTATTAACTATCTTCCTACCAATCTTATCAGTGGTATTAAATGAACTTATACGCTCAGATTATTACATCAAGGGTATTTTCCAAAATTTTTCAATCAATGAAACATTGAAAAACATCACTCCCTTCTCCTCATTATTACAATTAACTTTCAATAAACAAGTTTGGACATATTACTTAACTTGGTTCATCTCTTTGTTGGTCTTTGATACCATATTACCGGGGAAGTACATGAATGGTTGTGAATTAAGAGATGGTACAAAACTTACTTATAAGATTAATGGTATAAGTATGGTCACTTTATTAATTTTGATCCTTTCCGTTAGATGGAATTTAACTAATGGTACCATGCCTGAATTACAATTCTTATATGATCATATTTTGGAATTATGTCTAGTTACTATTGTATTTGCATTCATCTTAAGTATCTATTGTTACGCGGTTAGTTTTATTCCTTTGTTAGGGAGTAAAAGAAATGGTCAAGACGGCAAGGAAAAGGTATTAGCCGTGGGAGGGAACTCGGGCAACTTAATTTATGATTGGTTTATTGGGAGAGAATTAAATCCAAGATTTTTCTTTAACATAATTGATATAAAGATGTTTTGTGAATTAAGACCTGGTATGTTATTGTGGTTATTGATTAACTTGTCATGTTTACATCATCATTATTTAATGAATGATGGAGAGATTAATGACGCTTTATTGTTAGTTAACATATTGCAAGCATTTTATATCTTTGATGGCGTCTTGAATGAAGAAGGTGTTCTTTCAATGATGGATATTACTACTGATGGGTTTGGATTCATGTTAGCCTTCGGTGATTTAACTTTTGTACCATTCACATATTCATTGCAGGCAAGATATTTGAGTGTGTCACCAATCACTTTGGGTTATACCAGATGTATATTAATTTCAACAATAATGTGTATTGGTTATTATATTTTCCATTCATCAAATATGCAAAAATCAAATTTTAGGCAAGGGAAATTGGAAAATCTGAAAAGTATTCAAACTAAACGTGGTACAAAACTATTATGTGACGGATGGTGGTCGAAATCTCAACATATTAACTATTTCGGTGATTGGTTGATATCATTAAGTTGGTGTTTAACTACTTGGTTCCAAACTCCATTGACATATTATTATTCCATATATTTTGCTACATTATTAATGCATAGACAAATAAGAGATGAAGAAAAATGCCATGCAAAATATGGTAAAAGTTGGGAAGAATATCAAAGGAAAGTTCCATACAAGATCATCCCATATGTATATTGATACCACGAATTTACGTATATTCTTATGTATATATATATATATATATTGTGACGTTTATACTTTGTATCATTTTCACATGTGCCGTCCACAGCGATAGTGGAAACTTCAATGTGAAAAGTAAAAGTGAAAAAAAAACTAACAGTAAGACTAAATTGACAATATCAAAGAAACTGTAAACACTGAGAAGTTGTAGAATATGATCCTTCTTATTGCACTTGCTATATCGTCTATATAGATTTTTCAATTCAGAGAATACCTGTATTCATTTGTCTTTCATAAAACTTTATCTGGGCTTCTGTTAAAGAAAATTATTCTGAAAGAATTGGCAACGTCTGCGAGAATAAACTACGAACTGCGATCAGTATTTTATTATCCAATTCGTTCTATTAAGGTTGTTCCTACATCATAATATATTCCCTTAAATATCCAATAAGAAAAGATGTCTGAAGTCGAACAAGCTCCGGCAAAGGAATCCAAGGAAAGCATACCTTCTAAGGATACGATAGATACAACGTCAAAAGAACAAGATGAAATCACAACGACGCTTGCAAATGAAAGTAAAAAATCCAACTTCCTTGTAAGAACATTCTGGACTTTAATTATGATTGCAGGATTCTTCATCATTATTGGATCCGGTCATATTTGGTGTGTTATTTTAATCTTAGGTTGTCAAATTGCAGTCTTTAGTGAATGTATTGCCGTAACAAGTGCATCAGGCCGTGAGAAAAATCTACCTTTAACAAAGACTTTAAATTGGTATTTCCTTTTCACAACAATTTATTATTTAAATGGATTATCATTTTTAAGTTTTTTCCAAAGAAGACTATCGTTCTTTGAATATAAGATAATAGCCATCATTGCAACTAATCATAAATTCATCTGTTATTGTTTTTATGTCATTGGGTTTGTCTTATTTGTTTGTAGTCTAAGAAAGGGGTTTTTGAAATTCCAATTTGCATCGTTATGTGTCACTCATATGGCTTTATTATTAGTCGTCTTCCAAGGTCATTTGATTATGAACAACTTATTAAATGGTATCATTTGGTTCTTATTACCTTGTGGATTAGTCATTGTTAATGACATTTTCGCATACTTATGTGGGATTACATTCGGTCGTACCAAATTAATTGAAATCTCTCCCAAGAAAACTTTAGAAGGGTTCCTTGGTGCATGGTTCTTTACAGCATTAGCAAGTATCATATTAACAAGATTATTAACACCATATGATTATTTGACTTGTCCAGCAGCCAACGAGATTAATTCTAATTTCTTTACATTTGTTACATGTGATTTAAATCCAGTTTTCATCCCACAAGAATATAGATTATCACCTATGGTTTTCGATAAGATTGGAATTTCATCAATCACTATGAAACCAATATATTTCCATGCATTGAATTTGGCCACTTTTGCATCCTTATTTGCACCATTTGGTGGATTTTTTGCATCCGGGTTGAAAAGAACCTTCAAAGTGAAAGACTTCGGTCATTCTATTCCAGGTCATGGTGGTATTACCGATAGGATTGATTGTCAATTCATCATGGGTTCATTTGCTAATCTCTACTACGAAACTTTTATCAGCGAACATAGAATTACTGTTGATACTGTACTATCAACCATCTTGATGAATTTGAATGACAAACAAATTATTGAATTGATTTCCGTGTTAAATTCTGTTTTATTCAAGAAAGAAGTTGTTGGTGAAGAAACCTATGAGAAATTAGTTGACATTTATAAGTCAACAACAGCTTGAGGGGAGAAATAAAATAATATGTGTCACAAAAACCATCATATACCAGTGCATCATTATTACGCGAGACAAACACGAATCTATGTACAAATAAAAAGAGGAAGGGAACCAGACTTCTATATCAGTTGGCTCCCACAATATCGGGCACAATAATATTTGTGTTATATTATTTTTATTACGAATCATATCTCTATAGGTCTATATATATATATATTATATTATATTATTAGTGAAAGTTAACATTTTAGTTAATTATTAGTGCACAAATATATATATATATGTATATCATAAATTGTTCCTCCAAATCCGTATACTATAATTTTCTGGTCACCCACTTGGGTTTATTATACAGTGGTATGTCTTTTACTTTGCTTTTCGGAATTTTTCCAAATTATTTATGGACTGAGTGACACCTTTTTTCTTCTACGTATATGTATAAAAATTTCAATAACTGAACAAAGGAAGTGAAAAATGTATTTGACAAAGACGTCGACTCTCTCGCTATAGGTTGATATTATTATACAATCTAGTTAAAACTAGTCGTCGAGAAGTACATGTAATATAACCATAAACTGCAGTGTAACGGCATAATGATATTTGCTTTAGATGAAGAACTACAAAAATTAAACCTAAATCCATCAACGTCATCACCATCACCAGGAGACATCGAGCCCAATCTACCAACATTCCACAGGTCAGAAGTGGAAGAAACTTTGGAGACTGATGATGAATTAGATATAACAAATCCACCACATTTGAATGGACAGCCAATCCCATTTACTAGCTCGAAAATTGGGACAAGAAGAAGATCATCACGTATTGATAAATTCCCTGTATTGACCCCCACAAACGTTAAACATATTCCCTTAACATACGATCATAATGATGACGTAGTTGAAGAAGAATTAGAACGCTCCTCTACTCATATAGATACTTTAGCTATCCCAATCCCTAGTACGACAGAGAAGAAGAACAGGAAGAAAAGTGTAAGTAGAACTGTGCGTGATTTTAAACCTGTAAGAGTCTTAGGACAAGGTGCGTATGGTAAAGTTTTATTAGTGAAGGATAAGAGTTCAAGTAAACTTTATGCTATGAAACAATTAAGAAAGGCAGAAATATTAATTACACAAGATGTCACCAAGACGAAGCAAGAAGAAAATGAAGAAGATGAAGAGAAGAAGTTACAAAAGAGACTTGAAAGGACATTTGCTGAAAGATCAATTTTGTCTGAATTGGAACATCCAAATATTGTTAAATTGTTTTATTCATTTCATGATAATTCTAAATTATATCTATTATTACAATATATTCCTGGTGGTGAATTGTTTTTCCATTTGAAAGAGTATGGTACGTTGGATGAAACTACTGTTGCATATTATGCTGCTGAAATTAGTTGCGCTTTGAAATTCTTGCATGATAAAGGCATCGTTTATAGAGATTTGAAGCCTGAGAATTGTTTATTAAATGAAACAGGTCATTTAGTCTTAACTGATTTTGGATTGAGTAAGAAAAGTGTTTCACAAGAGGTTAATTCAGAGTTAAATAGTGAAGATACTGATACACCCACAGAACAAATAGGTGAGAATGTTGATACGCTACACTCGATTATCGGAACACCTGAATATTGTGCTCCAGAAATTTTAAAAGGGTTACCATATGATAGAAATTGTGATTGGTATTCATTAGGTTGTTTATTATATGATATGCTTTCAGGTAAACCACCTTATACTGGGGTCGATCATAAAGTCATCTTAAATAAGATTCAAAAGGATAAGACAGGTCCAAAAATCCCATTCTATTTAAGTGATGGTATGAAAGATATGCTAACTTGGTTGTTGAAAAAGGATAGAAGTAAAAGATGGGATGTTGATAAATATTGGGCACCAATTGCAAATAACAATAAGAAATTAAAGAAGAAAAATGGTAAAGAACGTACAAGTGATTTCCAAAGTCATTTCATCTTTAGAAAGATTGATTGGAACCTATTAGAATCTGGAGAATTACAAAAGACTACTATGGGTCCTATTGTACCAATTATTACTGATTTGGAATTGGCCGAAAATTTCGATTCTGAATTCACTTCAATGTCCTATGAAAACTTTGATGAAGATATTTTGAATAATGATACGAATTCCATTGATATGTTTCAAGGATTTAGTTATAAAGCAAGTGGAAGTTACTTAGAGAAGTATTTTTGAAACAAAACAAAAAAAAGATAGACTTTTCCCCCGCATCACACTTTAATATTAATATTCTTTAAAAGCCATGACTTCAACATAGAAACGATAAATTGGTAATATAAGCTGCCATAAGGGAGAGTAATACTCAATTGTAATATTACATTGTATTTATTAATAGAAATGAGAGAAATCCCTAATACAAAACCTATACTCTGAATATAGCTATTTATTTTTAAACAATTTTAGCACATGAGGTTATATTATTTACTTCCGAGAACTATGGACTCGAGTTCTGAAAATATGTTAAATACATAACCTCTATATATATTTTTAGTACGAATGGCAATATTAGATCACTGGTTATTCTTCTGAAGAAAAAGGGATACCATGCAGAAAGAAGATAACGTCTAGCGTACGCCTTGTCAGTTCCCTGCCAAATTTCTTACTTAGCCATCACAGCCAGAGAGCCCTTTTAAAAGGAGGAAAGATGTCTCTTATTTAAACATACGTCAGTTATTCTTGTAGGGTCAACATCACTCTGAACATGCTATTATCAATGGAGGAAGTAAACTGTTCTCTTGATACATTTACATAGATTATTGTTGGTTACATTATAGTAAAGCCCGAGAAATAGACCCGAAGGGCGAGTTAAAGGGAGACTTGGAGCGTATGATGCTCAAAGGATTATTTAACAATTGGGGTATAATAGGAACAGGTCAGTTAGCTATTCCCAACTTTCCCAACTTTCCCAAACATATCTGCCAATAAGTAGAAGCAAGATTTTCAAGAAAGGTACTGTCTCGATTATAATCAATTAATTATATCAAAAAACTAACAGAGGATAATAGCTTCAACAATTCAAGAGAAACATGTCTACTAAGATCCCCAAGACTTTCAAATCAGTAATTTATTCGACCCATAGCGTGGAAGATTGTGCATCAGTACTCTCAATCCATGAATATACCCCCAAGGAAGATCTCTCAAAATCAATCGTATTAAAATCCCTTGCGTTCCCTATCAATCCATCCGATATCAATCAATTACAAGGTGTATACCCGTCTTTACCACCCAAGACGTTAGAATATTCTACAAATGAACCTGCTGCCATTGCAGGAAACGAAGGTGTCTTTGAAGTGGTGTCAATCCCACCTGAGATGAATACTAACAGTATCAATGATTTAAATGAAGGTGATTGGGTTATCCCGTTATATGCGAATCAAGGGACATGGTCTAATTATCGTGTATTTAAGGATCCCAAGGAATTGGTCAGAGTGAATGGATTGGATCTCTATACTGCTGCAACGGTGGCTGTGAATGGTGTCACTGCTTATCAATTGGTGAAGAATTTCATTTCATGGGATATTGAGAGTACTGGGAATGAATGGTTGATTCAGAACGCAGGTACCTCAGGAGTCTCTAAGATGGTTACTCAAATTGCTAAAATTAATGGTATCAAGACTTTGAGCGTTATTCGTGATAGGGATGATTTTGATGAAGTTGCCGAGACTTTGGAGAAGACGTTTGGAGCTACTAAAGTTATTTCTGAATCACAAAATAATGATAAAGTCTTCAATAAGGAAGTTTTGCCTAAGATTTTAGGAGAGAATGCAAGGGTTAGGTTGGCTTTGAATTCTGTTGGTGGTAAATCAAGTTCATCGATTGCAAGAAAATTGGAAAATGATGCCTTGATGTTAACTTATGGAGGGATGTCAAAGCAACCTGTAACTCTACCAACATCTTTACATATCTTTAAGGGGTTAACTTCTCAAGGGTATTGGTCCACGAAACATAATAAGGAAAATCCAAGCCAAAAAATTGATGCGATTGACGCAATAGTTGATATGTATAAAGAAGGTGATTTTATCTCGCCAAAAAATGAGCTAGATATCTTAGAGTGGGATGTTAATAATGCATCAGATACTGAAGTCCTTGACATGATTAAATATGGTATTACTGGTAAGGGTAAGAAGAGATTAATCAAGCTAAACTGGTGAACGCGCACCTCTCTCTCTGCCTTACATTAAACATATCCATTTAAATATATTCCATAACATTGACTATTTATTATTTCATTGAATGAAAATACATACACATCCCCCACTCTATTATTACACCACCAACTAAACCAAATGTATATACAAACTTCACAATAGCTGACTGACACCTTTAGATGTCCTTTTAATGAATTTTACATAAATACACCATATCATATTACTGCCTGTCCAAGATTCCAGTCACGTGATCTCTCTTTTAATAAGTGAAAAAATTTTCAGCGCCCATCGAGTGAACAAATCTATACGTAAGGTAAAGTTCGATGAAGCAACAATTCGTAGTCGTCGATAATTCTATAAGTAAAAGAGCAGTTAATTGTCAATTCAATTGCCAATATTTTTTTGTATTTTTTTACAGGAGGGCAACAACAGGTTAGAGATCCAAACCCAAAACTCGAAGGAAGAAAAAATGCCACCAAAGAAGCAAACTGAAGAAAAAAAAGTCCTACTAGGTCGTCCAGGTAACAACTTGAAAGCTGGTATTGTTGGTCTAGCCAACGTTGGTAAATCCACTTCCTTTCAAGCCATTACTAGATCTCCATTAGGTAACCCAGCCAATTATCCATTTGCTACCATTGATCCAGAAGAAGCTCGTGTCATTGTCCCATCTCCAAGATTCGATGAATTATGTGCTATTTATAACAAGACTGCTTCTAAAGTCCCAGCTCATTTGACCGTTTATGATATTGCTGGTTTGTCTAAAGGTGCTTCTGCTGGTGAAGGGTTAGGTAACGCTTTCTTGTCTCATATTAGAGCTGTCGATTCCATTTATCAAGTTGTGCGTTGTTTTGATGATGCTGAAATTATTCATATTGAAGGTGATGTTGATCCTGTTCGTGATTTGGAAATTATTAGTACTGAATTAGGGTTAAAAGATGTGGAATTTTGTGAGAAGGCTCTTGAAGCTGCTGAAAAGATCGCTAAGAGAGGTGGTCAATCTTTAGAAGTTAAACAAAAGAAAGAGGAAGCTGAATTGATTAAACGTATTATTGAATTGATACAAAGTGGTCAAAGAGTTGCCAATCAAACTTGGACTCCAAAGGAAGTGGAAATTATTAATACTATGATGTTGTTGACTGCTAAACCATGTATTTATTTGATTAATTTGTCTGAAAAGGATTATATAAGAAAGAAGAATAAGCATTTGCTAAGAATTAAAGAATGGGTGGATAAACATTCTCCAGGTGATTTAATCATCCCATTCAGTGTTCCATTGGAAGAAAAATTATCTCATATGAGTGAAGAAGAAGCTGCTGAAGAATTGAAAAAATTGGGTACCGTTTCAGCTTTACCAAAGATTATTACTACCATGAGACAAAAATTAGATTTAATTTCCTTTTTCACTTGTGGTCCAGATGAAGTTCGTGAATGGACTATTAGAAGAGGTACTAAAGCCCCTCAAGCTGCCGGTGTTATTCATAATGATTTAATGAATACTTTCATCTTAGCTCAAGTTACCAAATATGAAGATGCTATTGAATATAAAGATGAAGCTGCCGTTAAAGCTGCTGGTAAATTACAACAAAAGGGTAAAGATTATGTAGTTGAAGACGGTGATATCATCTATTTCTAGAGCAGGTGCTGGTAAGAACTAGGAAGAATCATGTATTTCCATAATTAACGTAGATATGTATTCACATCTATATCTTAATATATATAGTATCTACGCAACACAACACAACACAAAACAGGATTTATTGGAAAGACCAATAGTTGTTATGAGAGTAAAGGCACGTCAACGTGTATTAAAATTAGTGTTTATTTACTTGTTCATTAATTTATTTATTTATTTATTTATTTACTTGAATAAAAAGGAATACCACTTATTATTTAACTTTTCACGTTCTTCCTTTGGAATATAAGCTTTAATATGTTGTTCAATCTTATCAACACCAGATTTTTCATCATAAGTTCCACCCAATGCATCAATGAATTGGCCTTCAGGATCCATTAGATAAAAAAAGATCGAATGTTCCACAATGTAATCTTGATTCTTTGTCTCCCTTGGAGTTGCAAAGAAAGCCTTATATTTAGCACACATATCTTTAATTTCGTCATAAGTCCCCGTAACGCCAACAATATCAGGATGGAAATCCTTCAGATAAGCCTTTAATACCTCCGGAGTATCTCTATTTGGGTCACACGTAATGAAAATTGGTTGGATCTTTACATGCTCACTACCACGACGTTTCTTTAGATCATCTAACCAAACGCCAAGCTTGTCTAATTCTTCAGGACAAATATCGGGACAATGAGAGAATCCAAAATAAATTATTGTGAATTTCCCTAATAAATCTTGATCAGTGAATGGATTACCGTTAAAATCTGTTAATTTAAAGGGACCGCCAATAAAGGGGGTTCCATAACCTCTGTTAGCTTCTGCCTCTTTTTGAATTTCCAATAATCTTTTCTCTCTCCTCAGATATAGATATAAACTTGCTCCCACGGCTAAGAATATTACACTTGCTTTCCAAGTGGAGAATTTCAAGTTGAAGCCATTTGTTTTTGATATTGGTTCGACTTTTTGGTGTTGTTTAGTACTATCCTTATTGATTGTTATTCTCTCTAGTACTTTTTTGTTATAGTTTCTTATACTACTGCTGAAAAGTTTCGAAGAAGTATATAAAACGGTGCTATTACGCATTAGTGATCGATTATTACATCGAACAATTACATTAAGCAAAGGTGTCGTTTTGTCCTTAGTAAATGACGTTCTAAGTAGTCTTTGCATTTTTGGATGATATAATTTTTCTTTGACTCTACTAACGCTCAATCTACAAGATGAATTGGGTTATTTTATTTATGCCAGTTTCCTCGACTGTCATTATTGGCAATCCTTATAAAGTTTCATTTTCTCTGTCATTTCTTTCATTTTTCGAATGAAAAATAAGGGGATGGGTTTTTCTACAAAGTATCCGCCTGGAAATAAAGAATACATATCCGCTTAAAAACTGCGGATACTTTTCAAAATATGTATCCGTCTTTCCGTGGCAGATAGTTTCCTCGGAAATGTTTACATATTTCCCTTTTGGAAGTAATTGACATCGACCTTTAAAATCTAAATATGCAAAAGTTAGCATTTTGGAAAGATTCCTAGCATATACCTATGCTTCTTGAAAAACCCTGTAAGACCTCTTGGCAAGGGTTTTTATAATTCTGAAACAAATTGCTTATTGCTTACAACAACAAGAAAATATAAATTATCTGCCTTTCAAATTTTTGCAGGAAATAAGGCAAAAAACAAGCAATAAGCAGAGGACCTCTTCTTCACACAGCATATCTTTCATAAGGGAAATCAAAAAAGAAATGACAAGGAACCCATTCATGGTAGAGCCTTCTAACGGTTCTCCTAAAAGAAATAATACTTTGACAAGATTTCATACTAATACCAGTTCTACGTCGCCTTGGTCTCCAAGAAATCAGCAAGAGTACTCCGTCGACTCGAATGAACAACAACAACATCATCAGCAGTATTATCCAGATAATACTAGTAGCGAATATGACAACTCAAGAAATTTCCAAGGATTACCACAATCCCCATCAAGAGCAGCATTAAGGTATTCTCCAGATCGTCGTCATAGAACCCAATTCTATCGTGATAGTGCACACAATTCCCCAGTCAATATGAATAGATATACTGCAAACCTGAAAGAATCTCCAACAAGACCATCAGACGTCGTATTACAATTCCATGAGGAAAAAGTAAATAGAAATGTTGATGTCGCTGATCTTGTAGATAGTTACTATTCAGATCGTCCTAACCTCAATGAGGCTTCACCACATATTGAAAATTTATATAGTAATTCAAGAAGATTCTCCCAGAATTCCAAATTAACATTTTCCACAACGTCTACAGCCACAAGATCATCCTTTTTCGATGACGAGGACCAAAAGGAAAAGAAGTATAAGGATGATGACGATGGCTCTTCGGTCTTTTCATCAGATACATTTACAGAAACAAGATTCGAATTAAACCATCCAATTCGTCGTGATTATGTTAGACGTGCTAATTCTGAAAGTAAAAGAAGACCATTCCCAGCGGGATCATCTACTTCTTCCTCATCCATGAATGGTACTGGCAAAATGGAAAAGACTATTTTGAAATTAGATAATCCTATTCCAAGAGGGTTATTAGATACATTACCAAGGAGGGATTCTCCTGAATTTGTGGAGATGAGATATACGGCATGTACAGTGGAACCTGATGAATTCTTGGAAGCTGGATATTCCTTAAGGTTTGCTGAAATGAATCGTGAATGTCAAATTGTAATTTGTATCACAATGTATAATGAGGATAAAGTTTCGTTAGCAAGAACGTTACATTCTATAATGAAAAATGTGGCACACTTGTGTAATCGTCCAAAATCTCATGTTTGGAATAAAGACGGGTGGAAGAAAGTTTCCGTCATCTTGGTTAGTGATGGAAGAGCTAAAGTGAATCAAGGTGCTTTAGATTACTTAGCCGCGTTAGGTGTCTATCAAGAAGATATGGCTAAAGCTTCAGTTAATGGTGATCCCGTTAAGGCTCATATTTTTGAATTGACCACACAAGTTTCCATTGATGCAGACTTGAATTATGTTTCTAAAAATATTGTTCCAGTACAATTGGTATTTTGTCTTAAGGAGGAAAATAAGAAAAAAATTAACTCCCATCGTTGGTTATTTAATGCATTTTGTCCAGTTTTACAACCAACTGTAGTGGCATTAGTTGATGTCGGTACACGTTTAAATCATACGGCAATTTATCATCTATGGAAAGTATTTGATAGAGATTCTAATGTTGGAGGTGCCGCTGGTCAAATTATAACGATGAAGGGTAAATATGGGTCCAAGTTATTAAATCCATTAGTCGCGTCACAAAATTTTGAATATAAGATCTCAAATATCTTGGATAAACCCCTGGAAAGTGTTTTCGGTTATATTTCCGTGTTACCGGGAGCTCTTTCAGCTTATAGATACCGTGCTTTGAAAAATCACGAAGATGGTACAGGTCCGTTAAATTCTTATTTTTTGGGTGAAACGCAAGACGGTAGTGAACATGATGTTTTCACGGCAAATATGTATTTAGCAGAAGATAGAATCTTATGTTGGGAATTAGTTGCTAAAAGAAATTCTAAATGGGTTTTAAAGTATGTTAAAGAAGCTACCGGTGAAACAGATGTCCCTGAAGAAGTCCCTGAATTTATTTCACAAAGAAGACGTTGGTTAAATGGTGCTATGTTTGCAGCTTTATATGCTCAATTGCATTTCTTCCAAATTTGGAAAACTAGACATTCTGTGACACGTAAATTTTTCCTACATATTGAATTCATTTATCAATTTATTCAAATGTTATTCTCTTGGTTTTCTATTGCAAATTTCGTGTTAACATTTTACTACTTAGCAGGTTCATTGAATACAACAATTAAACATGGTGAAGCATTATTCATTTTCTTCAAATATTTAATATTTTGTGATTTAGCCAGTTTGTTTATCATTTCAATGGGTAACAGACCACAAGGTGCCAAACATTTATTTATCACATCTATGGTCATTTTAACGGTATGTGCTGCCTATTCAGTTATTTGTGGGTTTGTATTTGCCATTAAAGTGTTACGTGACAATGAAAATTCCAATAATGTATTCTTAAATGTTGTTGTATCATTATTATCGACATATGGACTTTACATGTTTTCATCTATCATGTATTTGGATCCATGGCACATGTTTACCTCTTCTTTCCAATATTTCTTTACCTTACCGGCTTTCACGTGTACTTTACAAGTTTTCGCATTTTGTAATACACATGATGTTTCATGGGGTACTAAAGGTTCTAATAAGGAGACTAAGCAACTGTCAAAAGCTATTGTTGTTCAAGGACCAGACGGGAAACAAATTGTTGAGACTAGTTGGCCACAAGAAGTGGATAAGAAATTTATGGAAATAAAGAGTCGTTTAAAGGAAGTAGAGTTTGAAGAAACTACAACGGATCCAGCACAAGAAAGGAACGATTACTATAGAGATATTAGAACTAGAATAGTTATGATTTGGATGTTATCTAATTTGATCTTGATTATGGCTATCATTCAAGCCTTTTCTCCTGAAAAGACTAACAATGGATACTTAATCTTTATCTTATGGTCTGTTGCAGGGTTGGCTTTATTTAGAGTCATCGGTTCAATGGGATTCTTATTCATGCAATATTTGAGGGCCATTGTAAGCTTTAGGAATAAGGCGGAAATCAATGGGTCATGGAACCTTCCTAGCGTGAATAATATCTTCAACAGAGGAGCATGAACAGTGCAAAGCAACCAGAACTTTAGACCAACAAAAAAACAATAAATCAAATTGCCAAAATTAATACCATATGTAAACTAATTATTCAAAAAAAAATAAGCAATAATAACCTCAAATACCTTTTAAAAGGTCAATATATTATTATAGTCTATACAGTTGTATATATTTCCCTCGTATGGTTCCAACTTGGGCGGCTAACTGCGGGAAGATAAGGAATCCCCCACACAGGCGCAAGAGGCTTCAGAGGCGGGGGAAGTCTGTTTCTATTTTAAACAAACGATTTTGTTCGAAATTTCCTCTTTGGGAAACATATTGATATTTTTGAGAAAGAGAAAGACAATACGCCAATTATTTTTTACAAGAATTTTTCAATTTAGAAAACAAAACCAAAAACAAGTGGAATTAAAAGTGTTTGTATTCGTGGAGAGCTCATAGCAAGACACAATTGTAATAAGAAGAAGAAAAAGCAAAGGTTACTCTTCTCAGTTTTTGAAGTTTTGACGAAAACGCAAGGACTAAAAACGCTAAAAGAAACTGTTTACTTTCTCGATAGCAAGAAGCGATGCTCGAACCTCAAAATGATGATGACTATTATCTGAACGTACCTCACGATGAAGAATCATTACTCCGTTCAAGATCAAGTGTAGGTTCAAATGCTGCTCCTCATAGACAAGGATCACTAGTGAGACCTGAAAGGAATAGGTTCGATAATCCTGAAAATCCTCATTATTATTATGTTCAAAAGACACAACAACAAAAGGATCACTTGAGTGTACTGCCCTCGACTACTGGGTTGAATCCTACTTTGAATCGTACTCGTGGGTCTATTCGTTCTCAAAGTCAAAAAAGTAGCCATTTCCATGATAATGTTAATGCTGATGAGGAGTTCCCATTGAATGATTTCTCTTCCCGCGGTACAAACAGATCAACTGATAAAGAAATTGGAAAAGGTGACGTGAGAATATTAGATCAAGATGAAGTGGACGCAGAAGAAGCGGATGAGGATGACGGATTCATGGTTAACAATGCTCCAAGGAAGAAAACCTTGAGAAGAGAACTTGATACATCACTTACTCCATGGCAACTATATTGCTACTTGTTAACATTTTGGATACCTACTCCCCTAATGAGAATGTGTGGGATGCCCAAAAAGGAAAGACAAATGGCATGGAGAGAAAAGATTGCATTGATATCTGTCATCTTTTATATCGGTGCCATCGTCGCATATATTACATTCGGTTTTACAAAGACAGTTTGTGGAGATCAAAAATTACGTTTAAGAAATAATGAAATTTCAGCTTCATATATTACAATAAATGGGAAAGCATACGAGTTAGACGCTACAGGACGTGCAGATGGTACTGATTTAGAAGCTGGTGAAAAAAAAATATATGGGCCTTGGACGGCTGCTGGAAAGGATGCATCTTTCCTTTACCAAAATGTTAATGGTAACTGTCTTGATATTATAGTCCCAAAGGAGGACTCCATTATCCCTCACGATGAAGAAAATAAGTTGGCTTGGTATTTCCCTTGTAGATTGATTAATCAAGATGGTTCTTCAAAACCGAATTTTACCACTATAAATTATCCTGGTTGGGGTTGTCATACCACAGAAGACGAAAGGAAAGCATATTATAATATGCAAAGTGTGGCTGATGTTTATTTCTCATGGGATGACATTAAAAATTCCTCAAGGAATTTGGCGGTCTTCAATGGACATGTGTTAGATCTTGATCTATTGAATTGGTTAGAAAAGGATCAAGTCGATTATCCCCCACTTTTCGATGATTTATCATCTTTCAATTTACAAGGTTACGATTTATCTTTGATTCTTTCTAACGGTCATGAAAGAAAAATTGGTAGATGTTTAAGTGAAATCATCAAAGTTGGTGAAGTTGATTCAAAAACTGTGGGATGCATAGCATCAGATGTTGTCTTATATGTTTCCTTAGTTTTCATCCTTTCCGTTGTTATTATTAAGTTCTTATTTGCTTGCTATTTCCGTTGGACTGTCGCTAGAAAGCAAGGTGCTTATGCGGTTGATAATAAGACTATGGATAAACATCTTAATGACGTAGAAGATTGGTCAGGTAATATTAAAACACAAGGTCCTATAAAACAAGTCGAACCAAATATGAGACCCATTAAGCATCAAGAAAACATTAAAAAAGCACATAAACGTTCTTCTACTTTTGATATTTTCAAAAAACAAAGTTCTAAGATGCTTCAAATGAATGAATCTATCGTTGATCTTAATAGCAATTATGGAGAAACAAATTCATCTGATCCTTCAAATGTGATGACCACCATGACCACACAGAACGCATCTAGGTTATTTAATAAAGAAAATTCAGCACAAAAATCTCATTCGACAAATCCATCAGCTGTTTTCCGTCCACCTTCTATGTTATGGAATAATACAACATCGTCTCCTACACCTGGTGCATCTGCTGTTCAAAGTTTGGATACATCAATTATTCATCCAGATATTGTTCAGCAACCTCCAATTGATTACAAACCATTTGGATTTCCCTTAATCCATACCATTTGTTTCGTTACATGTTATTCTGAAGATGAAGAAGGTTTAAGAACTACATTAGATTCCTTAAGCACAACAGACTACCCAAATTCTCATAAATTATTGATGGTTGTCTGTGATGGGTTAATTAAAGGTTCAGGGAATGATTTAAGTACTCCCGAAATTACCTTAGGTATGATGGAAGATTTTGTTACAGAACCAGAGGATGTCAAACCATACTCTTATGTAGCAGTTGCATCGGGTACCAAGAGACATAATATGGCAAAAATATACGCTGGGTTTTATAAATTTAATGATAATACTGTTCCTATTGAAAAACAACAGCGTGTGCCAATGATTACTATTGTCAAATGTGGTACTCCTGCTGAACAAGGTTCTCCAAAACCAGGTAATAGAGGTAAACGTGATTCTCAAGTTATCTTAATGTCATTTTTACAAAAGGTGACATTTGATGAAAGAATGACTGAACTAGAATTCCAACTACTAAGAAATATTTGGAGTTTGACTGGGTTAATGTCAGATTTCTATGAAACTGTGCTTATGGTGGACGCTGATACTAAGGTTTTTCCGGATTCTTTAACACATATGGTTGCTGAAATGGTAAAGGATCCAACTGTTATGGGCCTTTGTGGTGAAACTAAGATTGCCAATAAGGCAGAATCATGGGTTACAGCCATTCAAGTCTTTGAATATTATATTTCTCATCATCAATCTAAGGCTTTTGAATCCATCTTTGGTTCCGTTACTTGTTTACCTGGTTGTTTCTCATTATATCGTATTAAATCCCCAAAGGGATTAGATGGTTATTGGGTCCCTGTGTTGGCTAACCCAGATATTGTTGAAAGATATTCTGATAATGTTACTGACACATTACATAAGAAGAATTTATTATTATTAGGTGAAGATAGATACCTTTCATCTTTAATGTTGAAGACTTTCCCAAAGAGAAAACAAATTTTCGTCCCTAAGGCTGCTTGTAAAACAATTGTACCTGATAGTTTCAAAGTTTTGTTATCACAACGTCGTCGTTGGATCAATTCTACAGTCCATAACTTATTTGAATTGGTTTTATTGAATGATTTATGTGGAACTTTTTGCTTTTCGATGCAATTCGTCATTGGTATTGAATTGATTGGTACTTTAGTCCTACCGTTAGCAATTTGCTTTACTATTTATGTTATTATCTTTGCCATTGTTTCTAAACCAACTCCGATCATCACATTAGTGTTACTAGCCGTTATTCTTGGTCTACCTGGGTTAATCGTTGTCATAACAGCCACAAGATGGTCGTATTTGATGTGGATGGCTATTTATATTGTTGCTCTGCCTATTTGGAATTTTGTATTGCCATCTTATGCATATTGGAAATTTGATGATTTCTCATGGGGTGATACAAGAACCATTGCTGGAGGTAACAAAGCTGGAGGTCACGATGATGTAGAAGGTGAATTTGATCATTCTATGATTAAAATGAGGACATGGAGGGAGTTTGAACGTGAAGAAAGAATGTCAAAAAATGAGAATGGTAATTATTCTGTAGACAATGTTTTTCTTACTTGAATTGTCGTAATAAATTAAATACAACTATAATGCAATATATATATATATATATATACCAGATTATTTTACAATTAATAAAAAATATTATTCGTTTTATAGATTATATTACCTATTCAAATAAATCAAGAAACATTTATGCAAACATATGATACAAGGAAGAAAGAAATCGTCGTATTCTACTAAATGTTTAAGTCATATTCCAAACTGAAGCTACTTCAGCTTATTGTTACTACATGTCTTAGACTATAGCCGGTTGGAAATAAAGTTAAATAGAAATTTCTTATGTATGCGTGCCATCTTCTAATTTCTGAAAGAATCTCTCATTCCATGTAACTATGATAGATATCAGATACACAATTTTCCACTTATATCAGATTTCTTTCGATGAATCAAAATGGAGTTACCATGGGTATCTTTTTTACTTATGTATAGTGCAATAGTTTGACGAAGATCTACACTTCCTCATAGTATCTCTGGCAGATAGGAAAATGTACTTTTAAAGAGCATATACGGTAAAGGACGCTTGATGTTTATATTTCTTCAAGATTTCTTCTGTCTTGGCCCAAGGAACACCGAATATACCACTATTTATTTTTGGCATTTCCAACTCGAAATTCTTCAAGTTTTCTCCTTCAAAACTGAACGGGTGCATCTCATCAATCCTTCTTGTTTCTATGGTATCCATCAAATCATTCAATGCCATTTCGGTATATTCTAGAATGCTTCTTGAATCATCATGACGAGAGCCGCCAAAAGCAGAAGTGAATAAACATGCGATTAAAACGTTATCGCCTTCGAATGATGGTAATAACAAACAAGTCCCCAGTAAATTGGCACCATATTTATCACAATGTTTCATGTAAGTATCTTCAGCTTGAGGATATTTCCTGGCTAGTGCATATGCGAACCCACCACCCCATGAACCATTACAATTGCATGAATGAATAATGATTCTTTTGTAAGTTCGAGGCTTTAGAAGGTCACCTGCTGCGTATTTTATATTTTGCATCTTGTGCCTTTATGGGTGGTAAGAATGGGTGACTTGAAGGAGGTACATTTTCTTCCTATATCCTTTTCATTCCTTTTCTTTTGTCTATATTTTATAACTATAGATTTCTTGTTATGAATTCGGAGTTCACTTACATACGTACTCTCTTCTCGAAGCAGATTTAAACTACTTCATATAGCGTTGGCATCAGAATCAATCAAGGATTGAATACAAAATGGGGCAAAATTATGAATTTAGAGGATAGATTTACCATTAACCGTCAGCACAGAATTATTGCTTTTCTGAAAATGAGGTTCAAAGGTTAAACAACTGAACGATTATGGGTTTTCGGTAAAACTAAACACTATAAACTAGCTGCCAACCTACAATGTATACATAAAGGACAATAACAAGTGAAAAAACAGCGTCATATACCAAGATCGGTGTTGGCAACTATATTTCTCTGGGAAAATTTGGAGTATAAACTCTTTTCCAAGGCAAGGCAGTATCGTATATTTCAAATTCCCTTAAATTAGACATTTTGCACAATACGGTAAAGTGACGCCAGTGATCTATATGGTCCCGCCTCGAACAGCAGAAATAGGTTCACACCTTTCTTTGACAATTAGAGATAATCACAGTGGCATCAGGGGAAATATGGAGAATATAATATAATCTACATAAAACTCATTGAGGTGGGAAGCCAGGATGGCTTAGTTTAGAATATAAAAATGGATATATGAAAAGATATAAATTATTGTACAAAATTGTAGACTTAATTAGATATATGCAGAAATAAGGACATCTAGAAAAATGTCTTTTCATGAGCATATTCCTGAATGCTGATTGTATCATCTGCGAGGTCATCCTTATTGAGAGACATTCTCCATTGATGATCAAAATCTTCTACATTGGTCCAATGTTGGAACCATCCTTTGTCTGTCAAGAAGTTCTTAACGGGGACACCTGGGACAGGGAAGAAATAACATAACACCAGATATGAGAGGAAACTTAATGCATAGCCAATCCAATAATTCAGATAATACAGTTTCATAGCACCGTCTGAAACGGTAATCTTTGGAGCACCCACTTCACCAATAAACCCTGGCAAATTTGGAGCGACACCACAAAGATACCCTACTAAAGCTCTCCAATTAATACCATATTTGTTACCATACATATAAAATGATCCTTTTTGATGAGAATAAACGTGTGTTAATTTAATATAACCTCTTCTAACGACGAAATAATCAGCACAAACGACACCGGCAATACTTGATAAGAAGATAGCATATGCAGATAAAGCCATAGTGAACTTACTTGAAGTTGCCATCAAATTCCATGGACAAATACATAATGCCATGAATGCACAAAACACAGAGCCACGTCTAATATTGATAAATTTAGGCAACAAGGCGGACATATCAGTACCACACGATAGGGAGTTTGCAGAAATGTTAGTACCTAATTGAGCTAAAGCAAAAACAAATGAAATTAAAAAGACACCTGCTCTGGTTCCCTTAGTGTATGATCTAACAAGAAATTGTTCTAAAACATCTAATGGTGACCAATAATTAACACCGTATAATTCATAACCTGCCGCGGTGACAAGAATACCGACTAAACAAGTTATTGAGAAAAGGAATGGGATACAAAATAATTGAGACCATAATGCTGAGTGTTTCGTCTTAGCGAACCTGGAAAAATCCGGTGCATTGATGACCATTGTGGAGAAATTTGCCATACAACCCATGATTGATCTTAGCATTGCCCAAGAAAATTCTGAACCTTTTGGCTGTTCTGAATTTAAAGCACCTAAAGCAATGGTACCGCCAGCCTTCCTAACAGACCAAATTAAGAACCCAAAAGACGCAAAGGGAACTAAGGCAGCTTTAACTGTAAACAAATGTCTTACCTTATGAGGTTCAATCAATAAGAACGGGAATTCCACTACCCAAAAGATGAAAAAACACATGAATTCAAAAGTAGTTGAATTAGGAGATCCGAAATGGTTGGGTATTCTGTCAGGTAAATTTTTGCCAAAGATTGATCTTAACATTAAAGCTACAGGAGCAACTGCAATCCATGATTGAACGGAGTACCAAACAATAGCCATGACCACACGATTGATAATAGGCCATAAAGAAAAGAAAACACCGAAAGATGCTCTTGAGGAGATTGGGAAGGAAAGGTGATATGCAGACCCTATTCTTGATGCCAAAACAACAAAAACACCAACAAACCCATAGCCGATCCAAATGGTAATCCAACACTGCCACCAATTTAAACCCAGCTGTAGCCCGGTAGCGGCAATTTGCCAAGTATTAATGTTGAAACATTCCGCTAACCAAAAATAACAAAAATTATACCAAGACCATACTCTTCTTTTCTTTTCGACAGGTTTCAAATCATTATTAAACATGAAGGAATCTAATAATGAAACACCAGCAGTAGATTTATCGACAATCAAGTATTCATTATAGATTTTTTCCCATTTGGTTTTATATTCAGTTGGCTGACGAGCAGGCGGAAGCTCAATACCTATATCCTTTTCTTCTATTGAAGATTGTTCGTAATATCTTGTCGTTACCTTGTTCCCAGTAAATTCCTCCTCTTTATCCTTCTCGTCATTTGCATCTCCCGTACGCGGTCTTCTATACCCATTTGAGGATTGATGTACGTTATCTATTGATTCGAAACTACCTTGTCCTTGTAAGGGTTCATATTCTTCATTTTCGTATGTGTGACCACCTCTTGTTGTTGTACTGAAAATGATCGCCAGATCATCACCAGGCATTTTGTTTGACATTGTTAGCGTACGTTTTTTGCTTGGTATATGTATTATCAGAGGATTAGTGACTGGAAAAAAATGATAATTTCCTTAAAACTATAACGAAAAAATTTTCCCTGCTTCAAATATAGTAATGACAAGATGATAAACAGAATACTCGATCACGAAGCAATCGAAGAATAGAAATACTTCAAAAAAAAACTTTCCATATCTTCTGGAATTTGATTAAACAATAGTCTTCTTATTCCTTCCTTACCTATAAGAGCAGTTTTCCGCTTCCTGCGTCGGTGAAAAATTTTCAGGTAAACAATTTGGTGAAAACCTTTACATTTGTCATTATTTTATGGACATCTCTTTTCATTTTGTCATGACAAAATGCCATTTTTCCTAAAACGGTAATTGTTCAGTTGAAAAACTTTAGCCGCCGAAAGTCCCAGCGGTTCCCCCCCCCCCCCCGACAATTTTTTTCTTTATATATACCCCACCTTTTGCCCTTTTTTCCACACAACATACATACTTGTCATTATTGACTTTAGTTTACCGATTGAGTTCGAGTTCTTAAAAATAAGTATTTAACTAAGGCAAATTTTTGTTAAGGTAATCTTTCCGCAAAAGATTTTGAAAGAAAGGATGTGAAGCTAATGTTGACTTTGAGTCTCTGCAAAGTTAGATTATATAGAAAAAGAAGCTCTTATTTTATAGTAAAAAAGTTATTTGCTTTTTTTTGTATTATATTGAGTTTGAGTATATCTTGTTTTTTAATATATAAATATATAAGTTTAAGGTTCATTAAAAGTAAGTACAATAGTTTGCGTTAAAGGCCAAACGGAATAAGTAATGGACGTGGAAAAAGAAGTATTGTATCATGTTATACTTTTTTTATTGTTACATTACGGTCATTATGATCATAAGCGGAAGAGAAAAAGAAAGAAAATAAAAAAATTATTCAAAATTCTTATAATTCATACAAACAACTACCTAGAGCTGGTTTGGAAACAATGATAGCTTCTTCCAATTCTTGGTCGGTAATTTGTGGGAATTTAACCTTGTAGTATTGATCAATCAAGGCCTTCTTGACCTTTTCAACACTACCATCTGGACCACCATAGGACCAAATAGGACAGTACAACACCCCAACCAGCACCAGTCAAACGAGAACCATAAGAACCATTAGCCAAAGCAATAGAACAAATCTTATCAGTTTCTGGACAAGAGCATTCGTATAATTTATCACAAGAATGTTGAGATTGGTTCATTAAAGCACCAAATTGCTTGAAGAAATCTTCATCAGAGGCAAAAGTAGCCTTGGTCATTAATTGTAAAGCTTCCAAACTCTCAAAGATTCAGAGTAAACATGCTTAGCTCTTTGGTATAGCTTCAAGACTTGGAATCTAACTGGGAAAGTAGTCAAATAATCCTTGGTGAATTCTTCACGAGAACAGTTCAAAGCGGCAGCAGCTTCATCAACAGAATAACCATCCTTCTTTGGTAGCGAAAGTTTCTTCAACTAATTCTAACATCTTGTTCAAACGTTCGACACCAGTGGCAACTTCACCATCCCAAGCTTCAGCATTGTGATATCTAGCGTAGTAAGCATTCATGAGATCTCTCAAGTTACCCTTGTTCAAACTAGATGGACCATCATGTTTTAAAACAACACCATATTTCTTAGCTAAGACATTAGCAGCGGCAGTAACTTCGACAACTCTCAAGTTATAGTTAGTTGGACCAGTTTCAACTTTGTTAGAAACGACCAAAGTATTAGCAATGACAAATTGAACATCACCTTTCTTCAATTGTGGGAACTTGAATGGAGTAGCTTTCAATTCAGGTTTGAATTCGACGTAAAGAGCGTGATCTTCTTCACCACAAACAGAAGCAGCTTGATCCATACCACCATTGTTGACACCGACATAATGTTCAGCGACAACAGTGATCTTAGTCAAATCATGCTTGGATAATTTGTATTCTTCTCCCATGTTAGCTCTAATGATGGCTAAAGCGGTAGCACAAATGAAAGCAGCAGAGGAGGATAACCCACTACCAGTTGGGACGTTACCTTGACAGAAGATTTGTAACCCAGTTAATGGAGCGTTTTCGTATTTTGGAGCAATTTTCTTTAAGAATTCTTGAGCGACGTGTAGACCACATTTGAAATAGTTAGACCAGTCAGAGATGGATGGGTCAATGGAGACGTATGAACCATCTAATGGTAAATCGAATTTCTTTGTAGCGAATCTAGCATCAGAGTTGGTTAAAGTGATTGATGGGTTTTTGTCGTTTAGGATTTTGACTGCAAGCAACATATCAACGTCAATGGCTAATGGTAAGACAGAGAAATCAGCATAATCGATATGTTCACCAATTAAGTTGACTCTACCTGGAGATCTGGCGATGAAATCTGGTTTAGAACCGTAAGCTTTGACGAATTCTTCAGTGATAACCGGACATTTAGTAGCCAATGGCTTTGGCAAATCTTTAGTAGCAGAAGAGTAGATTGGAATAGACATTTTTGGTTGTAAGTGTTTGTAGTTTATGGAGTTGTTTGTTGTTCTTTTTCTACTTTACTATTAGAAGTGTACAAGAAAAGGAAGAGTGGAAAAAAAAACCCTTCTGATAGAAATAATGGCTTGTTTATATATGATATAATTCAAGTTCAAATTCAAGTTCTCCAGGAACTTCCCAAATCCATTATGCAACTTATTATTCTCCTCCGCATTTCCAAAAAAAGAGGAAGGGAGAAGGAGTTACTTATTGATACGTGTATTTGCAGTTGTTTCTCTAGTCTTGGACAGTGTTTCCTACGTAGGAAAAAGAATTGTTGTGGGGGTGCTATGAATATCATTATGGTATGCATGTATGGTATGTTACTGGAAAAAAGAGAACCGAGAAGGTAAAGAAAGGTTTCCCAAATTTTTCAACTGTCATGTTCGGGACATAGCCGTCCGAATCCCGGCCACCACCAAAAACAGCAAGACAACCGAGAGAGAATGAAATGGAAGAGACCAAACCGTTTTGTTGCCAGCCTTGGTACCCGAGTGTCTCAAAATGATGAGAAATTCGTCGGAGCAACCTTCTTGTTGTTGTTGTTGTTGTTGTTGTTGCGGCCCCCCCCAACCCCTCTCTCCTTCCCTCGCCGAGGCTTCACAAGCACACACACACGGACCACTCCTTGCCGCCCGGCCAGTGGAGCACCGAGGCCCGATTCTGGACACCAACTAATTGAAAAAGCAATCCGAGATTTTCAAAAGGGAAAACCCCACTAAAAGAAACAAGCGAGGTAACGTTACTTCTTTTGTCATTATGGTAATTACGTACAATAGTAGCCTGGGCCCTAATTGGCAACCTCGAGGAGTATACGTAAGAGCACATGTACGTACTTATGTGGAAAAAAAGCACCAAAGATATATAAGGAGGATGTATCTACATTTATCATCGATTGTCTGACTTTTACCTTATTTCAATATTATGCTTTCCACTTTATGTTTTGCTTTTTCCTAATACAAGTTTTTTCTTTTATTCTATTCTAAGATACCAAGAATACTTACTACAAAGTATCAACAAAAACCAACAAGAAAAATAAAATCACAAACAATCATGACTACGCAAAAACGTGTCTTAGTTACCGGAGGTGCAGGTTACATTGGTTCTCACACAGTTGTCGAATTGATTGAAAACGGCTACGAATGTGTCATCGTCGATAACTTATGCAACTCATCTTACGACTCTGTCGCTAGATTAGAAATCTTAACTAAGCATCATATCCCATTTTACAAAGTCGATCTATGTGACCATGATGGTTTAGAAAAGGTTTTCCAAGAACATAACATTGATTCCGTCATTCATTTCGCTGGTTTGAAAGCTGTCGGTGAATCCACTCAAATCCCATTAACTTACTACCACAACAATATATTGGGGACGTTGGTTCTACTAGAATTGATGCAAAAATACCACGTTGAAAAATTCGTCTTCTCCTCATCAGCTACTGTCTATGGTGACGCCACAAGATTCCCTGACATGATCCCAATCCCAGAAGAATGTCCATTAGGTCCAACTAACCCATACGGTCAAACTAAACTAGGTATCGAAAATATCCTAAGAGATTTGTATAACTCACAAAAGGATATTTGGAAAGTTGCCATCTTACGTTATTTCAACCCAATTGGTGCTCATCCATCAGGGTTAATCGGTGAAGATCCATTAGGTATTCCAAACAATTTATTACCATACATGGCTCAAGTCGCTGTTGGTAGACGTGAAAAATTATACGTCTTTGGTAACGATTATGATTCTAGAGATGGTACTCCAATTAGAGATTATATTCATGTGGTCGATTTGGCTAAGGGTCATATTGCCTCTTTGAAATATTTAGATGCAATTGATCAAAAGACTGGTATTTGTCGTGAATGGAATTTGGGGTCCGGTACTGGTTCCACTGTCTTGGAGGTTTATCGTGCCTTCTGTGATGCCTCTGGTATTGAAATTCCATATGAAATAACTGGTAGAAGAGCTGGTGATGTTTTGAATTTGACTGCTAAACCTGATAGAGCAACAAAGGAGTTAAAATGGAAGACAGAATTGGATGTTTCTATTGCTTGTAAAGATTTATGGAAATGGGCTACCGAAAATCCATTCGGTTATCAATTAAATGGTATTAGTGCTACATTTGGTACCGATGAGGAAGAATTCGATGGTAGATTTGTTACTATTGGTTCTGGTTCTAGATTCCAAGCTACTATTGCTAATTTGGGTGCCACTTTAGTCGATTTGAAAGTGGATGGTCAATCCGTTGTTCTAGGTTATGAAAAGGAATCTCAATATTTGACTCCAGATACTTGTTACATTGGTGCTACTATCGGTAGATATGCAAATCGTATTGCTCATGGTAAATTTGCTTTGAATGGTAAAGATTATCAATTAACTATCAATAATGGTGTTAACGCTAACCATGGTAGTATTGGTTCCTTCCATGCTAAGAGATTCTTAGGTCCAATCTTAAAAAACCCAACTAAGGATACATTCACTGCTGAATATGCTTTGATTGATAATTCTGAAGATTCTGAATTCCCAGGTTCTTTACAAGTCATAGTTAATTACACTTTGAATGTTGCTACAAAGACTTTAGATATTGAATATACTGCTCAAGTTGAAGTAGAAGCTACTCCAATCAATATGACTAACCATACTTACTTCAACTTAAATAAATTATACGGTTCTGATTCTATTGCTGGTACAGAAATTAAAGTCATTTCTAACAAATCTATCGATGTTGATGAAAATGTTATCCCAACTGGTAAGATTGTTGATAGAGAAATTGCTACATTTGATGATTCGAAGCCAACTGTCCTAGGTAAGGAAGGACCAGATTACGATTATAACTTTTTTGTCGACGCTACTGCCACTCCAAATCAAATTGATACTAGAGGTAACGAATTGAAGTTAGTTACAACCGCTTACCATCCAGAATCTAATATTAAACTAGAAGTTTCAAGTACTGAACCTTCATATCAAGTTTACACAGGTGATTGGTTATGTGCTGGTTTCCATCCAAGACAAGGTTTTGCTGTTGAACCAGGTAGATATGTTAATGCTATTAATCAAGATAAATATAAGGGATCCGTTATCTTGAAACCAGGTGAAACTTTCGGAGCCAAGATTCAATACAAATTCAGCGCCTGAAAAATGAAATTTACTGATGCTTAAAACGTAACCAACCCAAATAGAAAAGAATAAAAAAAACTAATTAATAATTATTTTTATCAATCTTTATATACGTAACTTAACGACTCTAAAACAATAAATGATACACATTTTTTTAAATACATTTGATTTTTGTTCTCTATTTTTCAAGGTAGAGACTTATAGGTAGTGTCAGATCAAGGAACTTTTAATGAGACACACACCAGGGCGTAAGAATTAATTCTAGACGGTCACCGTTCGAAATTGTTACACGACGGAGAGTCTCCAAACTACCATTGAAAGGAATATGTATCGTAACTCTGTACGTAGTAAAGATGACCTTGTTTTTGACATATGAAACAAATACCCACTAGTAAAACCGGAAAATCAACAGTCTTTCAGAAAAAGATTGAGGGGTTCACCAGGTAGCAGGAAAATGATATATTCCAATATATATTCCCTCGAAAGTAGAATTATTCCATATTTAACAGAATTGTTCCGACTGGGAAAGAATTACAGAAGAAACTACATACTTGCTTAATTTTTCTTTCACTCACCATCGTTACATTGTCGCGGTAGTGTCATTAATCCTTCCTTATACTTCCGTCATAAAATGCGGCCGCTGCCCCCCCCCCCCCAACCCCTAAAATTCCGGCGAGGCTCGCGTCACCGGCGGACCCACTCCCCAGTTCCCCGTTCGGTTCGGTTCGCTATACTCCGGGCACGTCGAGGGAAAAAGAACCGAAGAAAAGGCAAATAAGCAATTTAATTTCCCTTTTTTTTGGACTGACGTTAAGTCAGTTTCAAATTAGCTGGACCTGCCCAGGGAAATGTAATGGAAATAAAATTAAATTGTTTTAAAGGGTGTATAAGAGAAATACGAATATTAATTAATCATGAAAAAAAGCAGACAACAATCTTAGAAATCAAAATATATTTACAATGACTACTCAAGAAGTCGATTCCAATAAACTATTCACATAGACGTTATAATTCGGTAACCTATTCTTAAATTTTTGTCTCACCACACATAGCCAAGACACTATAGGTATGTGAACAAGAAACTCAAGCCAAACCAAAAGTTTCGCTATAAGGATGAAAAGTATTTGGTAATTCAAGAACTACAGAGGGAATCCAATCCAAATTATAAACAGAGATATGTTTTCCTAAATGATGATGATGATGATGATGATTTGAGTTAAATCAGTTATCACTACCAACTGATTATAACGGTAACCATGAACTAAAGAGTAGAATATCATGAGGTAGACCCCGTCAAGTAGGAGGAATTGTTACTTCATTTGCTTCAATCCAGAACATTGACGTTAGTATCCCACAATTGTAAATGATAAGTTCGTTAATGTTATTGGTGTTTAGGCCAAAGAACTATATGATTATTTGTTTGAGGATCCCTAAGAAAAAGGTAAGCCCTTTGAATACGTTCAAATATTTGGAAATAAAGGGACCGTTATGGGTTGTTCTAACTTGTAGCCCCATGGTCAAGCTTGGTGTTATTCTATCACGCCAAGTGAAGTTTCTCTAGAATTGGAATTGTTTAAAAGATATAAGTCAGAGAACCATATTGTACTGGGTGGTTTGGTCATTTGAAACTATGATTTCTTTTAAGGCAAAGACGCATGCTTCCATTAAAGCTCAAAAGAGTGATATGGTTTCGCTTTTTAAGAACTTGACAATTAGATATGATAATACGTTTAAATATAGGTTTCCCTTACTTCAATGGGTCTGCAAGAAACCCTATTAAATGCTACTGAGGGAAAATAGATGGTTTCATATGCATTTCTGCCCACTATTAGTAAATCCGCTACAATTAGAAAATTCTTGCTATTGCAAAGAGATTTAACACCTGGAGAATCAGCTTCTATTAGGTTAAGAGAGTTAGAAGGTAAAACCATTTGTTTGAAGAAGCAATTCTCTAATCTCTTAACCTTTTTTTATTATTTGAATTAATCAATTACCGTTTAATGGATTTTCTCCAATGGAATAGAGCATATAACTACACTTACAATATATACAACCTATAAATAATTCCTTTATCCTACTACCTATGAAGTTTAACCACCTTTGTGGTTCAATGTTCTGTAAAAGTTACCTCCAGTACAGTTACCGATTCATCTTTCTGTCGTCTACCAAACTTTAAGAAAGAACCCTGTAAGAAATTATCTGACAATGTATATTAACATAAGATTCAGAACTTAAATAGATATCAGCCATTGCTATATTTCTACCTTTAAAGTAACCATGATTCTTATATCTATACAAATGCGACAAGACATGATTCTGACACCTTTTCTTGCCTCTCATTTAGTACTAACTTGCTTTCGCGGTGCCGTTACGGAAGGAAGGAAAGCACGGTGGCAAAATGTAGAATTTAGAACAAATACCAAAAACTGAAGAAATAACCTTCAGTAAACTCAAATATGTACGAAAACAAAGAGCAAGAGCAACAATTTGTTAAAATTAAAGGACTCTCATAAGTAACAGCTAATTGCTCTATTTCCACTTTCTCATACACCAGAGTAAAAAAGTCTTAGTTAGGCATTACATTTTCAAAAAAACAAGAAGAAATATATAAGTAAAACAATAATGGGTCAAGGAGTATCACAAGGACAGGGCGAGAAACAAATAAAAAGGGTGGTAATCAAAAACCTAAATATGAACCACCTGTACAATCTAAATTTGGTCGTAAGAAAAGAAGAGGTGGTCCCGCTACAGCAGAAAAATTACCAAATGTATCACCAAGCACACGTTGTAAATTGAAATTATTAAGAATGGAACGTATTAAGGATCATCTCTTATTGGAAGAAGAATTCGTTACTAATTCTGAGATTTTGAAACCATTTGAGAAAAAGCAAGAGGAGGAGAAGAAGCAATTACAAGAAATTAGAGGTAATCCACTAAGTATTGGTACATTGGAGGAAATTATTGATGATGACCATGCTATTGTGACCAGTCCAACCATGCCTGATTTCTACGTTTCCATTTTGTCCTTTGTGGATAAGGAATTATTAGGACCTGGTTGTGCTGTTTCTTTACATCATAAGACTATGTCTATTGTTGGTGTCTTACAAGATGATGTAGATCCAATGGTTTCTGTTATGAAAATTGATAAATCTCCAACGGAAAGTTACGGTGATATTGGTGGGTTAGAAGCTCAAATTCAAGAAATTAAAGAAGCTGTGGAATTACCATTGACTCATCCCGAATTATATGAAGAAATGGGGATTAAACCTCCAAAGGGTGTTATTCTTTATGGTGCTCCGGGGACAGGTAAAACTTTATTAGCTAAAGCTGTTGCTAATCAAACATCCGCTACATTTTTAAGAATTGTAGGGTCTGAATTGATTCAAAAATATCTCGGTGATGGACCAAGATTGGTGAGACAAATCTTTAAAGTAGCAAGTGAAAATTCTCCAAGTATTATATTTATTGATGAAATCGATGCTATTGGTACTAAAAGATATGATTCTAATAGTGGTGGTGAAAGAGAAATTCAAAGAACTATGTTAGAATTATTAAATCAATTAGATGGATTTGATGATACCAGTGAAGTGAAAGTGATTATGGCTACGAATAAGATTGAAACATTAGATCCTGCATTAATTAGACCAGGTAGAATTGATCGTAAAATCTTATTTGAAAATCCAGATTTATCAACAAAGAGGAAAATTTTGGGAATTCACACATCGAAGATGAATTTAAGTTCAGATGTTGATTTTGAAACATTAGTGACGACGAAGGATGATTTATCAGGTGCAGATATTCAAGCTATGTGTACAGAAGCTGGGTTATTGGCATTAAGAGAAAGAAGAATGCAAGTGACAGCGGAAGATTTCAAACAAGCTAAAGAACGTGTAATGAAGAATAAAGTGGAGGAAAACTTGGAAGGGCTGTATTTGTGATTATTTTCTTTCCCATTTGAAGTCTATAAAGTTTTGTATATACAGCTATTATATATGAATCTGAATATATAGATAGTGTGACATAAAGAAACACTCCATTCTCAATCAATCAATCAACACCTGCCCGATAAGATAAAAAGACAGACGTCTTTAGCATTTGAAGTTTTTGAAATTTATTTATACGTATGTGAAACTTGAAACTTGAAATTTTGACAGAAAATAAAAATGCGTACGTACGTAACGTGAAGTAAAAAATAACATAGACGTTTGGGGCAATAACGCATCTCATTCCATGAATAATACAATACAGTACAATACAATAGAAAGGGTTCCATAGCAAGACTAAAATATATTTACTTCTCTTTCACCATACACTGACCATCTTTTTAGAAATTGGGAAATATTGGTAATAGCAGGGACAATACGATAAGAGAAGAGTTTAAAAATAGAAGTAATCCCGACATAAGAATAATAATATATATAATAACAATACGAAAGACAACACCACGATATTAATATAATAATGAACACACAGCCACAAGAGGAAACACCAGAATCATATGAATTAAGTTATAAGATTGGAGTAGCTGAGAATAAAATTCCAAATTTCGTAAGACGATGGAAGATGTTCATACATATGTTCAAAACTTTTGCATCAAGGTTAGATTGGGGATATTTTGCCATATTTGATGGACATGCTGGCTTCCAGGCGTCTAAATGGTGTGGGTCTAATTTACATTCTATTATTGAAGAGAAGCTTTTGAATAATGATAATGAAGATGGTAGTGCCAATGTTGATGTTAGAGATATCTTGAATGAATCATTTTTGATTGTTGATAAACAAATCAATACTCAATTGGAAGGTAATAGTGGGTGTACTGCGGCAGTTTGTGTATTACGTTGGGAATTGCCTGATGATAATGATAATGCTAATGATAATGATAATGGTAAAAGCACTGGTAATGCTGATGAGATACAGACAAATACTAATAGTAATAATAGTAAAGATTTGAGACAACACAAGAGGAAATTATATACGGCAAATGTTGGAGATTCTCGAATAGTATTGTTTCGAAATGGACATAGTATAAGGTTAACTTATGACCATAAGGCATCTGATTTATTAGAGATGAAACGAGTGGAGGAAGCAGGTGGACTTATAATGAAAAGTCGAGTAAATGGAATGTTAGCTGTGACTAGATCTTTAGGTGACAAATTTTTTGATAGTTTAGTTATTAGTAACCCATTTACTACGAGTGTTGAATTAATCGATTCAGATGAATTTTTAATAATAGCGTGTGATGGATTATGGGATGTTATTGATGATCAAGATGCATGTGAATTAATACAAGACATAAAAGATCCGAAAGAAGCTGCAAAGAAACTTGTTAAATATGCCTTAGAAAATGGTACAACAGATAATGTTACTGTCAATGGTTGTAACGTTGTAAATATATATGTGTGTACGTAAGTGTCATTATACACAGTCAATATCATATACTAATATTAATACTATTTTGTTTCTACATATAATATGTAGGTAAAAGATTAAAAATGAATGTTGATGTCTTTATTTATCTGATACGTATTATAGAGAATATGCAGGTACCAAGTCATATGTTAAACCCATTTAAATCTAAATCATTATTTGGATCATCTCCTGTATTTCCAGTATTTGTCCAATCGACGTTTAAATCATTGAAGTCATTTAACGTTAGATAATCATCACCTGCATCTTGTAAACCTATATTATTATTGTTGTTGTTGCCTGTATCTAAGTTTAGATCTAATAATGGATTATTATTGTTGTTATTGTTATTATCATTATTATTGGTATCTGTAATATTATTAATATTCGTATTACTATTATCTTTGTTATTTGATAGTGGGTCCATTCCAGCTCCTGAAGAAGTTGTTAAATCAAGGGTATTGTCCGGAGGTTGTTGTTCATTGGTTATAGGAATTTGTTGCTGCTGCTGTTGTTGTTGTGAATTCTCTACTGATGTTGTATTAACCAAATCTGGAGAGATTGATATATCCATTGCATCCAAATCTGTAAATATATCACCATTCATGCTATTATTGTTATTGATATGGGTTGTAATAGCATTGGTCGTTGGATTAGGAATATTTACATTTGGGTTTATCGTATTTGAATTGAAATTTGCTAATAAATCATTATCTATAGCTTCATTTGAAAAATTTAATTGAATATCACCTAATAATCCGGTATTGTCATTATTATTATTATTTGCGGTAGTTATTGGGATGAGATTATTATTATTTTTATTATTATTATTATTATTATTATTATTATTATTATTATCGTTATTATTATTTATATTATTATCATTATTATTATTATTATTATTATTATTATTATCGATTGGAGATTTTTTATTCGTCAATAGCATTTGTTGTTCTTGTTCCTCTTTTCGTTGTTTCCTTTTCCTCTCCAGTTCTTCTTCCTCTTGTTTGAGTTTTAATGCCTGAGCCTCAGCTTCCTCTTGTTCTTGTTTTTGCTTTTGTTTCAATAATTCTAATTGTTTTTCCTTCTCTTTCTCTTCTTGTTCTTTCAATATTTTTGTTTTTATATTTTCCTTTCGTTTCTCAATAGATATCTTGGAAATAGTATCTAGGTAAGTCAAACTTTTATTAATTGAAATTTCCAAATCATCTAATATACCATGGAAAGAATTAATTTTTTCCTTTAAGGAATTTTGTTGATTTTCATTGAATCCATTAATTAAATTTGAATCTAATTGAATAGTTTTCAATTGTTGTTGGACCATCATTTCTGTTGATAATTTCAATATATCATCGAAACATTGTGTTAATTTATTGGTTTTCCTATTTTCTAGTAATGAAGATGGTACAGATCCTAGTGACGATGAAGATGAACGAGAGTTATTACTCTTTGCAGTTGATACTGTTCCTGCCGTAGTCATTGTTGTGGCAGTGGATGAACCTGTAGATAGTGAACTCATGGTTGGTTTTTCTAGTTGTTCAAGTAGTAGTAGTGGTGGCAGTATACTGAACACGGATTCCTTGAAAAAAAGCAAAGACAATAAAGCCCGTTATTTTTGGCTATATTCAAAAGCTACTGCACCTTCGAGAGAGATAGATCGATGGGTGCTAATATATCGTTAAGTCCTTGTTATCAAGTTCAATTTGTTAATACTAGTATTACTCTCGTATTGTATTGTATGTACTATTTCAACTAATTCTTAGATAGTTAAAAAAAAGAGCCAGTTCCGGGTAACACGCCCCAACGACCCCATTTTAAAAATGACAGAAGTGACAGCGACAGAAAAGAGAAAACAGAACGTTAACGTTTCTCTCTATTTTCCTCTCTTGAAGCACATGCTAATTGTGCTGCTTAGCACTAGAGCCACGAATGTCTCTTTGTTCGTTTACCTGAGTGTCTTCAGCATGTTAGTGTTGTTGGTCATGTTGTTGCTATTGTATTAATCATGTAAAGGTTATTTAATAGTGTTGGTTCATTATATGTATTTTTCTTTCAGTTTATTTACTTATTCAAGGAGGGTCTTTCTATCTTCTTGCTTTTATTACTTTGTCCACATTTATATTCCATACAGAAGTACAATTGAAGGGGTTGATCCATGCTCCCATATATTCACTCACTCACACACTCATAGTATGTCTTGTCTTTCCTTGCGTTGTAAATTCGGATCAGAAAGCAATTAGCAGACGCCCAATTCACCTTTGAGATGGGTATAAAAAATCACTAAAGGCTTAGTCCAACTGTAATGGCATATCCTTCTGGTTTTTTATATGCTATTATTGTTCAAAAGAAGAGATTCCGGATTGAGATTGATTAGCCATCTTGAAGTTTATAGATAATATAATATAATTGATACTGTGATTTTCTGCACACCCTATTTAAAAATAACTAAACAAAATAATTCTATTGTACATAGGAAACACCGGAATGGTTCCTTCCATTTTGTTGTATGTTTATATACAGTTTAGGATTGTGACCTAAATTCGTTTCTAGTTTCATTCTTTGATTCATCATGAAAATATTATATCGGCTTAACTATTTCTCGAGCCCCAGTTTCAACACTTTTATTCTTTTTATACTGAGTTTTCTGTTTTCGTTCTTTTTTATTATTCTTGATTAATAAAATTTCACCTTTGTTCATTATGAGGTTTCTATGTTTATAAAAAGTATTATAATGAAATATAAACAAATTTCTGAGTATTTTTTGTTCTACTTTAAAGTATTTTAAATGTTTTTGAAAAGGTAATATATGATGACAATAGACGATTATACATGAATTGTTTATTAGAAATCAATCAGAGAAGAACCTGTTATAGTTTTTCTTTCATAAACTCTGTCAAAACAGGCACAAATGATCTCTGTATATGAATGCATTAATAAGAGATATTATCAACAACAATACTTTTAAATAAATGTATTTGTTCTACTACTGAATAAATTCAAGATAAGTTAGTCAGTATTGATATTTTTCCTACTTGAATTACTATTTTCCGCAGCCGCTAATATTGTTTGAAGGTTAAGATTGCGGGGGGGGGGGTTGGCAACTAACTACATCACTATGTTTAAATATCTATTCTTCAATACAATACAGAATAGTATACTGTCATTGTTTCATCCTCTTCCTTTTCTTGTGTCTTCTCTTGCAAAAACTCCTTGCAGTTTTCATAATGATGATGATTATGAGGTGGGGGGGAATCCGCGACGTTATGAAAAATAACGAAAAAGGGTGATTATTAGAGAAGATCGCCCTTCTTTGCTGATATAAAAGGTATGGTCGCAGCTTAGAACATAACCAACTATCCCTTTTGAAACTTATATACTGTAATAGGATATAATAAGATAGCGCGATCAGAGAAGATGTCACCACCAAAAGTGTTTTGTTTAGCAGATATATGTATGGTCCCAATTGGTACCTCTAGTGCAAGTGTTTCTGATTTCGTAGCGTTAATTGAAACTAAGATCCGTGAAAGTGAATTGAAGAGTACGTTACATAGTGCTGGTACTACGATTGAAGGTCCTTGGGATGAAGTCATGAATTTAATTGGGTCTATTCATGAATATGCTCATGAGAATGGATATATTAGGATCCAAAGTGATGTAAGGATTGGGACTAGGGTGGATAAACATCAAACTGCTCAAGATAAGATTGATACTGTTTTGAAGAAGATGAATGTTTCCAAGTAAGTCTATATACTCATATATATATATATATAAATTTATTGAAGTAAAGAATCACGCTTTTTTATAAGTTTTTTTTGTCTCTATTTGTGGTTTGTTAATTTTATATACGAACATAGATAGGTGTAGATGTATATAAAGAATAATATTACAACTTAATGGAAACTCTGAAATAAAGTTTTTCCATTAAATAAAAAGTTTGATTTGGAGGAAAATATGATAATGTGTGTGTGATATGGTATTTGAAGTTTTCTTCGCATTGAATAAGCTTGAGAACTTAAGCTTGAGTGGTAGAAGAGTATTTGGTAACAGCTCTGGTACCTTCAGAGACGGCATGTTTAGCCAATTCACCAGGTAAGATCAGTCTAACAGCTGTTTGAATTTCTCTAGCAGATATGGTAGATTTCTTATTGTAAGCAGCTAATTTAGAAGCTTCAGTAGCGATTCTTTCAAAAATATCATTAACAAATGAATTTAAGATAGACATAGATTTTTGACTGATACCAGTGTCTGGATGTGTTTGTTTCAAGACTTTGTAAATATATGAAGAGTTAGTTTCCTTTCTAGTCTTTAGATCTCTTCTTGATATCAGTGGAACCTGGAGCGGTCTTCTAGCAGCAGTTGGCTTTTTTTCAGCTGGAGCCTTAGAGGCAGTTGGTTTCTTTTCAGCGACAGAGCTCATTTTGACAATATTAGTTGTTTTAGTTGTAGTTGTTGTAGTTTGTGCAATAACCTTTTGTTGTTGAGAGGTTTCCATTAAGCAACTTTAATAGTAATACTCAAATTATCAAGAGTAGGAAAACGGGAACGCAAAGGAAAAGACATGGTTAGAGATAAGTTTTTATTCCCATATCCACATATATATATATATATATATTTTACATACACGAATGCACTATGTTGTTCCTGTAGTAGATAGTAGTAGTATTATTATTATTGTTGTAGTTGTAGTTGTAGTTAGCTGTACAGTACTTACATAGTGGAAGTACAACAAATACAAATAAGAAAAACGCGAAAACGGACCAAAGATAGTACGCGAAACTGTCGGGATGTGCGAAACTGTGGGAATATGAGAAAACGAAGGGACAACTGGCCCGCGAAGATATGGGAACGGTCTGTGGTCCGGGGGTTTCGCGTGTGCCCTTCAGGAAGGGAAGCGGTCGCCCTTTTTTTATTGGGAAGTTATGAGAACGGGGCGGACTCCAAATAACTGCGGCCACCACCCGCTCAGGGCCCCAAGAAGCGCGAAAACCTCAGAACAGGACAGACATCAACTCAAGTAAAAGGCGCGAAATATATTCAACAAACAAACAAATAAACACAAACACAAACACAAACACAAACAAACAAGACAGAGAGAAAGAGAAAGAAAGGAAGGGATAATGAATGTTTAATGAATCAAGAATATGTCGGCCAAAGATACATTATGCATAGCAACATGTTAAAATATATATATATATATATTGCGACCTGCGATATTTATGATCCATACATATTTTCTTGTTTTTTAATTCTTGCTTCTTCTTTGAAGGTCGTACTTATATACAAACAAGCAAAGACAACACATACAACATATATATAAACAATGTCAGGTGGTAAAGGTGGTAAAGCAGGTTCTACAGCTAAGGCTTCTCAATCTAGATCAGCTAAAGCTGGTTTAACTTTCCCAGTCGGTAGAGTTCATAGACTTCTAAGAAGAGGTAACTACGCTCAAAGAATCGGTTCCGGTGCTCCAGTTTATTTAACCGCTGTTTTGGAATATTTAGCCGCTGAAATCTTAGAATTAGCTGGTAACGCTGCTAGAGATAACAAAAAGACTAGAATTATCCCAAGACATTTACAATTAGCCATCAGAAATGATGACGAATTAAACAAATTGTTAGGCAACGTCACTATCGCTCAAGGTGGTGTCTTACCAAATATTCATCAAAACTTGTTGCCAAAGAAGTCTGCCAAGGCTGCTAAGGCTTCTCAAGAATTATAAATTCACAACATAAAAACATAAAACATCCCCCGATTCTATCTATCATACCAATTATATCTCCCATAAAAATAAAAAACCAGGAAATATAATTATTTGTAACATTATTTATTCATTAAACAAAAATATATAATATAATATCATATAAAAATATTATTGCCATTTTACGAATTAAAAATTCAATATTATACTATATATTCACTTATTGCTGTTTGCAAACATATCAACCGCTATATTAACCAAAGATATAATAACTTCCACAGCAACTAAAAAGATGACAATAAATTCTAAATATTCTTCATGAGAATGTCCTAATTGTTCCTTCAACATTTGTAAAAGATCAGATATGACTTCTAATCTTTGATTTAATAATGCCACTCGTTGATTAATCTCTAAATATCCTCTTGTGGCTTGATAAATTGGCTCCAATTGTGGTTCTGACCACATAATCTCTGGAGAATCTAAAACAGATCCATGTAAATTAATATTTATCCTTAATATGAATAATTCCCCAATACTTTTCATTATTTCCTCTTTAGTCATAGAGACTTTACCACTAGATGCAATCTCCTGCGGAATATCTTGAGTATCTTCAATAGTATTATCCACTAATTCTTCAAAAAGCGATATCTTAACACTTTGCGCTATAGCATGTGATATAGATAATTTAGTCATATAATTAGATCCATCTCTCAAAGTAATGAAATCATTATAAATCCTAGGTTGATAACTTTTTGTAACATAATAATTGAATTCTTCAATTTGAATATCTTCCTCTGCTAATTTCTCCTTTTCAAATTTCTCAAGATCATTTAAAAATCGTTTCTCTTCCCTTTCTGTAAACCCCCACATAACAATCACTCCATATTCAAATATAAATAAATCTGGATATCGTTTATCACTAACACTAATCTCTCCACCTTCGTCATCTAATCTAATAACATCTCCATGATCTTCATCATCTTGAGATCCTTCATCATCTTGAGATCCTTCATCATCTTGAAATCCTTCATCAGGTATTACACCGGTTTGCTTCTTGTTCTTTTTCTTGTTCTTCTTCTTCCAATCACTATAAACAAACGGTGTATACAAACATTCATCAAATAATTTAGGATGAGTATGATAAACTCCCGAGAAATCTCTTAACCAACGAATTAATTCTCTCATATTATAACTACTAGCAGTACAATAACCTGTGGTTCTAGGTAACAAATGTCTGTGAGCTTTACCTAATTTTTCAGCATCTTTCCTCGCTGGTTTATCCATAATCTTATTAACTTGTGAATAAACTTCTTCATTCCCTCCTACTCTATTCCTACCGGTTTTATTATTAACAATTCCAGTAATGTAACCACCAACATCATTGCCACTCGCGCGATTACCACTATTATCATAATCTAAGAATGGTTCATCTGGTAATAGTTTCAGTTTTTGACTAGTTCTGGAACTTCGCTGTGCTCCAATCCTATTCATACTCGTACCACCCTTAATCATATTACTATTATTATTGGGATAAGATCGCATTTTCGTATTCCTATCCTTCATACTCCCATTATTATTATTGCGACAATTACTATGTCTCGATAATGTTGACGATATTCGTGGTGGACCATCCATGTATGGTATATACTTATTCGTACTTTTCTGCGATCTTGATATTAAAGGATCTTCCTTCTTTAATAGCGACTGTTCTTGTTCTTCTTCTGGCTGTTCTAGATCTGTAGTAGCATAATGACCGTCTTCGTTTCTATTGTCATCTTTTTTCATTGTCTATCAAAAATGGGAATCAATATTCTAATCTGTAGTTGCTCCACTCTGCTCCTGTTGCTTTTCTTGAACGGTTGCTTTTTATTTCACCTCTTCTTCTTTATCTTGTATATATATAATATTCCATATTTGTTTATTATAGTTCCTTGTTCCCTTACAATGTCTCTGTCTATGCGAATTGCAAATGAATTGAAAAGTGAAATAAAGAAACCAACCTTCAACAAAGAGAAAAAAAAAAAAACCAAAGAAGACATCAAACCCATCAAATATAGAAAGAACATTATTACATTCATCTCAGAATCCGACATATATATTTATATCAAATCATAACAACAACGTAGCTTTCAATCCACGATGAATACAAACAACGATCCTAGCGAACTTAAAAGGAAGATTGAAGAATTGAAACAAAACAATGAAACATTAGGCCTAGTAGTACAAAGAACAAGAAAATCAGTGAAAAGACTTAGATTAGAATATGGGATCCTCTTGGAAAGATTAGAATCCAGAATTGACATTGATCCAGAATTAAGTTCTGAAATTCCCCTACCAAATTTAGAATCTTTCAAAACTGACTTATTAAATAAACCATTGAAAAAAGGGAAAAGTAAAAGAATTAAGAATAAATTAAGAGATCCAAATCTACCCAAAAGACCAACGAATGCATATCTTATCTTTTGTGAAATGAATAAGGAAAATTTAAGATCAAATGGATCATTGGACGTCACCAGGGATTTATCTGAATTATGGAAGAGTCTGGATGAAACAGGGAGAAGCCCTTATTTCGATCTTTATAATCAAGATAGAGAAAGATATAGATCTGAAATGGAAACTTATAATAAAAATTTGGAAAATTCAAATAATATCGTCCCAGCTTTAACTTCAGCTACAACGTCAGCTACAAATACAACTGCTAAAACAACACCGATGAAAGTGACAAAATTACTACCAATATCCGATGATTTAAAGACACAAGAACTTACAACTTCCACCAATGGTATCAATAATGTTAATGGTAGCAAACCAAAATTAAATCACGTAACAAAAGATGGCCCTATTGGTGACAAAATAGACCACGAAGATACAAACGATATCGAGGAAGAAGAAGAGGAAGAAGAAGAAGAAGAAGAGGAAGTAGAAGAAGAGGAAGATGACGATGAAGAAAATGAAGAAAATGAAGAAAACGAAGAAGACGAGGAAGATGATGACGATGATGATGATGATGATGATGATGAAGAAGAAAACGATCATGATGATAATAGTGAAGAAGAAGATGGATTTAACAAAGTGGGTAGCAGTCGCGGCGAACAAGAAGACGAGGAACTTGAAGATGAAGAAGACGATGAAAAAGCAGAAGATATTATAGATCAAGATGAAAATGTTGAAGAAGAAGAAGACGATGAACACCCAGGAGAAGGAGATGAACAAGCAGAGGAGGAAGCGGAAGCAGAAGAGGAAGAAGAGGAAGTTGATGATGACGATGATGACGACAACGATGACGATGTGATGCAAATCCATACAATAGCTAAACAAGATGACCCAGATGCATCAGAAACTGATACTACCGAAGAACATTTAACAACTTCTGGGCTTCCTAGTGGAGCTTAATTTGGTAATTTCGGAACGGAAATAATATATACCTATGTATCAATAAGACTGTTATCAATCATTAACTATCACAAATTTTTTTTCAGTCGACAACGACTTCACATCTTAAGCATATATAAGTAATAATCGACAAAATCGTCGGAGATTAAACAATTTCCCAATATAATGATATTTCATGTAAATTAAATGGCATTAAAACTGGTGACTCTGAATAATTCTTGAGAAAGATGCATCAAAATTGATAAAGAATAACGGGCTTCTAATGGTTTGTCACCAAACTGACAGATCTAGTAAAGCGGCCGCTACTAGCGTCAGACATAGGATTACTAATTGTTATTTATATAAGCCTTTTCAGCGTTCCTTGTTTTATATCTGAAACACAAATATCTAGGTCTAGTCCACTGACACAATTATGGGAGACGTACACACCTCAAGAATCAGTTGACTCCCTCGCTCCAAGTGATATTGTAGGAATAGATTAACGCTTAGTACTCGGATGCTCGACAGCCTCACTTGAGACATATCTTATAGTTTTAAATTCTTCCTTGACAAACTAAAACTACGAGACCAACCAGCTCATCTAGATGAACGCAATTGCTGAATCTGCTTTACAACATTTTGAAACCTATCCGATTCAGACTAACAATTATTGAAGCATCAGAACTATTTCTATTTTATTTTAGTTTTGTATGTCATGGATCATTGTGGAATTAGAAGACACAGAGCGTGATGATACCACTCTGATATCATAACTAGATATTTGCTATTTTTTATAATAATATGGTTTCGTGGTCTAGTCGGTTATGGCATCTGCTTAACACGCAGAACGTCCCCAGTTCGATCCTGGGCGAAATCATTTTTTAATTTAATTTTTTATTTGTCTTTATTGGAATTGTTGAAAACCCAAAACTACAGCTCCCATTAGACTCTCCATAAATAAGTAGAGAGGGAAGCTGCTGTATTTTTTTTGCACTAGCCGCGTATGTTCCAGATTTAGTTAGTAAAGGATTCAATTTGGGCAAGACGCCTGGCGTCTTGATGTTTAAAGGCAGCCAGAGTCGGATTATATAAACTACAGAAAGTTAGTAAAGAAAATACTAAACCTTTCGTTTCTTTTATTAGAAAGAAAAATATTGTTCATGTCTATATATTAGATCGGCTCTATAGCCAAGCTAAATATATTATATATGCATTCTATTTCTTCCTCTTCCGAGTTTACTTTTGATTAATATTACCGTATGAATATAAAACGAAACCATCCTTATCTCTTACTTCTACGGGGACATTAACATTCAATACTGGTTTTAGTAACAGTTCCCAATCATACCTTGTTCTTGGAGTACAAAATAACAAATTTCTCAACAAGCGAATTTTCACAGATTTAAATTTCGATAATGATTTAAGGAAACACCAAAGATTCAAATTTGGGATATCTTTAAAATATTTAAAATTTTGGTAATTGTTAATTATTTCATCATCCATATCATTAACGGTTTCATCTACAGACAAGCCATGATATTGTTGGTTTTGATTTTTCAAAACGGAAAGACAATCCTTGAAACAGTTTCTCACTGATGTGTTCCAATAATAATCATTATGGAAATGATCATCGATTTCATTATTATCAGTGGGATGCGTGTTTCTACCATGCACTGGTACATTAGATCGAGTGGAGTTATGATCCGTCCTGTAGCCAATCAATGTTTCTTGGTCTGCAATATCATTATCTGCCAATGAGTTCATCATTTTTTCCCAAAACACTATTGGTGATAGCGGGTAAACATTTCTAAAGGGGATATTAATAATATTGATGTTGATATTCTTATGAGGTAACCTATCCCATAGTAATTTATAGTAATGGTAAAAGTAGTGGAATTCTGGTATACTTGAATGTTTGAAAAAGTCTCCTTGACTTTTGGTTAGAGTAGCAGGTTTCCTTCTATTATTTTGGAGATTATTATTATTATTGTCTGTTGTTGTGGTCCTTGAAATATACTTTAAATTCAATGATAATACTATTGATGATGTAGCTGGTGGGGCTTGCAATGTATAATCTACAGTAGAATCTAGCAGAGTTTCACTTAGTGAATTACAGTCATGTTCTAAGATCGCTTCATTATTATGAGGTGGATTTTCATAATAATATTCATCATCCACTAATGTTTCATTCATGAAACATATACTACTGCAATCAATTGATAAATCAGTCAATGCTGAAAAGCAATTACATAGCAGAAGGTCATATTTACTTGTAATTTGTAGCAATTCTAAATTCTTAACGCATTTAAAATATGGATTGAAAAGTTTCAAAATTCCATTACCTGGTATGATACTACATGACTTTAAAGTCAAAGCATGGAATGGTGCATGAAGTTGATACAGCCCTGTCGGTTCCAATCTTAAATGTAACGGTAAAAATTCCATTGGTGTATCTAAGGATTCTGTATCTATGATAATGTTTTCTAAAATCAATTCATTTATTATACCAAAGCAACATAAAAGATTAGGTCTTAAACGGACAACATTATTTCCTGTTTTTTTATCTTTTGATGCTCTAATTTCCAAAGTTTTAATTCTTTGCAATGAATAAAACTTTCTTTCATATTCAGAGACAAATTGCTTAGATATTTCAAACGTTCGAAGATCATTGCTATTAATAGATTGTTGGCCCTTGATAATTTTTTTAAAGAAATCCCTTGACCCGTCGTTGAATACAGAGTACCATAATGGGATTTTAAAATTAGATTCCACATTACTTAGAATCACATGTGTTAAATTAGGGAGATAATCAATGATATCTAACATTAATTCAATGTAAGTATAATGAGAATATTTATTTTCCATTTTATCGATGGTTTTGAAACAAGACTGGCAAAATATGTCATTGTTATTGTATTTCCGGGGACTATTTGTATTACCATTATATGAATCCGAAGTAGGTTGTTCTTCAATTGTGGTAGGAATATTATTTTTATTAGATATATTTTTCATAGCGGAAGACGTTGATAAACTTGATGTTGACTCATAAACGTATGAGCCTGCAATGGTCTGATCATTTTTATTATGAAACTTGGAATATTTAAATAAAGAATCTTGGCATTGTGGGTTAACGAATTCAATAGATCGAACTAAAAATCTAACGTTTTGTGAAACCGTATCATCCTGCTTATTATTATTAACAATATTATTATTACTGTTGTTGTTTATAGCGTTTGATGTGTGAAATTCTGAATGGATGATTGCATTGAATTTCAATAATGACAATTTTGTATCTAGTACCACATGATTATAAAGGAAATTGTTACTAATAATATTGTATAATGTCGAGTTCACCTCGCATAGAGATAATAATGTTCTGGTGTCCAAATTTTGCAGAATAAGTAATAATAGCTTCTTCGGTAGTTTCAACAAATGTAAAGGAGGGTATTCTTGAACAACTTTAGAATTAGAAATGGACGTTGAACATCGCGGGAGGTTTCCGGATTTTTCGTCATCAAACCCATTTTTCTTCAGGAGTGGAGATGTACTAGTATTATCTTCTTTCGATGACAATGAAAGGTATTTCGACCTTCCTAGTAGTTGTAAACGCTTCATATATTGTTACTTTAGGGCTCTTTAGCTTTAGTATATGTGCTGTATGGTGGCAAAAGAAACGATCTTTTCTTCAGTAATCTTCAAACGTTTTGGCAGATAAGTAATGTATATGTCGAGAATTAATCTCAGGGATAGTAACCTAGACTATAGTTCTTGCAATGTAAAGGTTAAGTGCCTAGGTCGGATACCTTTCTTACCCTTCTTATTCTTCTTATTAAGTTTTGCCCATTTTCCATCTCTTTCTCCGTTGATATCATTTTTAAGATATGACTTTACCTCGAGAAAGGGAGCAATCTGCATTAGGTCTTCGCGAGACACCCGGACTTCTCTTTTCTTTTGTCAAGGGCTGAAGCCACATCTCTTTACCTATTACCCTACTTAATTTTACAAAGCCCTATAAGCCACAGTTATCACTTCGATAACTGAACTTCCACCAAGTCATATCAAAACATCCTACGTATTACATGTGAATTACCCATTAGCTCACATCGACTACGTGCGTACAAACATATAAAAAGCTTTCATTTTACTATTCTTTTTAGAAATAACGATGCATGTGCTGTCACGTTTTGTTGTACACCTGGGTTTTATCCATGCTCTTATCTGAATTCCATCTAGTATCTCTTTATTGATTTATAGTGTAACCCCGTATAAGTTTAATCAAGTAGTAGGAATTTTAGAGTATGATACCTACATAGTGTAACCCATACCTCTCAGTTTATGATATCTGAGTTCATAGGCTTTTTTAAGATTTACTGTTTGGAAAGAATATAGCGTATGTACGTATGTAGTCAAATGTTTTCGAAAAGAATAGGTCTCAAATTAAGGCTGTTTGTAGGAATAACATAATTCAGACCATAACGAAACTACTAGTGGACACTGATCAACTTTTCATCTCAAGTGGGGGCTGCAACGATTAAAGTTCAAGTTAAAGAGCTCAACTGATACCCGTTCATGAATATTAGACTTTAAGTTTAACACGGCAACATTCTTCCCGAAGGTTCTATAACAAGAGCTAAGCAATCGAGTCCCCTAAAAATCGAATGGCTTTTGGAAAGCCATATACTTAAGTACGTAATTGTTAAAAACTGCTGAAGAATAACTTAATCTGGTTTTTGTTTTTTAAATTTAACTGAGTTCAACTCCATTGAATGATCTTACTTTGGTTCACTGATTTGTTTACTTTTACCTAAAAAAGCTTAAGTAGGGAGGTCTCAGTATAAGCGCCGTTCAATCGCGGCATATTCTGACCCTAACTTTACATATTACCTTAATGGAAAATTTTCGAGTGAAAAATTACGATGAGTGTAAAAGATCATTCGTACCTACGGGTAGTTTACTCGACACGGTCTGAAAATCGGAAAAAAAGGACGCAATTGTTACAGCTTACCGTACGTTACGGACAAGCTTCATGAAATAGAGCAATAACATTTATTATCACACCAATTTGGTCTGATTTTTGATTTGTACAAAAAAAAAACATCGCTCCGTTTATTCTTGCTTTCTTGAAACTCTTTGCCCGAAGGGCGTCTGTCTGTCTGGCTGGCGTTAACAGCTTGTGCATACACAATTATATAATTGAAGAAAAACTAGCCCTACGTATAAATCGTTAGAAGTAAGATACGACAAGGATGCTTAGTCGTAAGCAGAGAAACTAGTTGAATTGGTTCGGCACAGTTCTAAAATTGCTGAAAGCTCCCATCTTCTCTATGTACCTATCGTTATAACGTTTTCCTTGGAAGAAAACGTGACTGGAAGTTCTGTCGATAAGACGAACGTAGAAAATTTTTTTAACTCGGAGATTAGTAATTTTCTATTTTTTATTCCGAAAATCTTGAGATTTTTCCGAGAATCCAATTTAACTAAAAAATGCCACGGCATTCTAATGATAAGATAAATGACAAAATGGATGGCATTTATTTTCTGGCTTCCACTCCTTGAAAAGATAAAATTGAACTCGAGTTAATTATTCGGAGTATCCTTAGTCCTTACTAAGGTAACTAAAGACTCCTTAGTTAGGCACTTCCCAATGATTTTTTTGAGGATCGGTAGAGTATGAATAGAATTTGTACGCACGTTCGTTAGTAACTTATACTCCCTGTAAAAAAATACCAACAAGTTTGTTGCCTCATCCTTAATCTATTTGAGGGAAATAATAAACACCAAATACCCTTCTAGGATAATTATAAATAAACAGTAACCGATGAGTTCAATTGGCTCCCTTGAGGGAAACCTTTCTCTCAGAACGTTACGTAATTGGAATTGCTAACTCCGTCCAACCTCTACTCTGCTAATATTTGGACGCACTTACGTTTATTAGGGACACCTTTATGCCTGTAAGAAACCTGAAGAAAAAAGAAGGTATCGCCATTTCCTCGTAGGCTCTAATACCAATTCCAATTCCAATCCCAATTTACGTAATTATATGCCTCAAAAGGGTAACTAGGATATCCTTTCAATGAAATAACGCTCACGATTGAAACACTTGAGGAATTTGGTCTTGATATATAAAAATGTTTCTTCGTTCGAGGAAATATGGGCTTGCTATTTTCTGTCTGTCTGTCAAACTTTGTCTTTTGTCATCTTGTTCCTTTTTATAATCAAAAATAATTAAGAATATTTAATAAAGAAATCATCTAAACTTAATATTTAAAAACTAATAAAAAGTAATGTCAGAGTTCACAGAACTTTATAAAAGAGCCGGTAACGAAGCTATCAAGCTAAACCCTCCAACTGGGTCAGATTTCCATTTAACCGCTCGTGGTTCAGATTGGTTATGGGCTGCTTTCTGTCTTTTCCTTTTTTCAGCAATGCTACTGATTGTATTGATGTTCAGAAAGCCAATCAATGAAAGATTGTTCTACTATACGGCAATTGCTCCATGTGCTTTCATGGCTATCGCATACTTCACAATGGCTTCCGATTTAGGTTCTACTCCAATTAGAGCTAAGTACGACCATGTTAAGACAAGTACACAAAAAGAACACCCAGGTTACAGACAAGTCTTCTACAGTAGATTTATTGGTTGGTTCTTAGCTTTACCATGGCCAATTATTCAAGCTTCTTTGTTTGGTAAAACTCCATTGTGGCAAATTGCTTTCAACGTTTGTATGACCGAATTCTTTGTTGTTTGCTTCTTAATTGCTTCTTTGGTCCATTCCACCTACAAGTGGGGTTACTACTCCTTTGGTATTGCTGCTAGTATTGTTGTTATGATTAGTGTCATGACTACAACAAAAAATTAGTTGCTCAAAAAGGTAATGACATTAAGACAGTCTTTACTTGTTTCTTGGTGTTCAAATGTTCTTGTGGTTAGTTTACCCAATTTCCTTTGGTTTATGTGAAGGTGGTAATGTCTTGCAAACGGATTCTGAACAGATTTTCTATGGTATCTTAGATGTTTTAATGATGTGTGTTATTCCAGTGTTATTCGTTCCATTAGCCTCTAACTTTGGTCTAGACAGATTAGGTTACCACTTCGATGTCGAAGCTGCTCCAGCCACTAGCCACCCAGCTCCTTTACCAAAGGAAAAGAGTGATAGTAGTTTGGACTCTGAAAAGTCATCCTCAGCTATAGGTAAAGCTACCAAGAAATTAAAGAAAACTAAAAAGTCAAAGAAGTCTAAGAAATAAACTGGAAAGTTAAGAACATGAAAACAAGTTATAGAATCCAATTGTTTTTTTTTAGTCTCATTTATTCTTTGAATTTTCTAATTTCATTTTCCCTCCCTACCTTTCATAATAACTGCCTTCTCCAAGAGCAAAATAATTAATGGACAGTATTATTTCTTTTTTATTCAAATATTGTTCACACAATTTTTTCCTTTAACTATTCGAAGGAAAAACATGCATTTTTTTTTTGGTATTGTTTTTCTTTTCGAAAGTAATAATACCAAACACAGCTTTGACGTCATTTCTAATAATCATATACCGTAATATCTTTCCATTCTTAATAGTTATACATTTTTTTACTATTTTCTAATTAATTTTTAATTTATAATAAAGAACATTGTTTTTCATACTTTTTTTTATGAGGTGTAGTACTTGATCTGTAATGAGAAAGAGTTTCATGTTGTATCGAATTATTCTGTTCCAATGCATATGTTCCATATTCGATGTAAAGAACGCGGCAATAACTCCAAGTATTGATTCCCTCTTATTGTTTCTTTATGTCTTTGTATTGATCGCCTCTTATGTCAAGCGACGCAATTCTTAAGGCACGAAGGAATATCGTCGTAAATCAAAGAGTTTTCATTATAGGAAGGGCAACACCTATAGTAAAGACTTCTTCATACAATTTATAGACATATTTTAGTTCACTTTAAAAGAGGAAAAGATTATTATATCATAATTATGTACAAGTAAGTTTACACCCTAGGTTGAGGTGTATTGTAAACCGTAATAAGGTATGTAGACGTCAAAGAGAACACGTTATTGAGTTTTATTACCTGTACTAGAAATCTCTAAAAGAAAATGTTATAATTTAGGAAAACGAAATATTAGAACCTTCGAAAGATATGATTGAATAGGAAACATATTGGCAACTACGTTAATTAGAATAACCATTGAGTAGTCAGGTTTTCTCAAGAAGATATCGGAAACTATGGAATTCCTTAGAGTTTTCCAAGACATAAAAAAGACACTTATTAGCTAGTTCAAATGGAATAAGTTCTCTGTTTTAGACAAAGTTTTATAAAGAAAGTATGAAAAGTAATATAATCTCAAGGTTTAGAATAAGTGACTCAAGACTGCATTACAAGTTGTGATTTACAACCAAAAAATATTGTAAATAGACTGCCGATACGCCAACAGCCTGTGAATATAGAAGACGCGACATTGAAGATAAAACCAGTAAACGTCGAGTCTCCATTATAAAGAGACGTATATATTAAGGTATACTCATAAGTCAGAAGGCACTCAAGCTACATAGTAATTATATATCTGTCGGAATTATAATGTATCTGGCACATAGTGTACAGACACGTGGTTTCGTACAACACGATATATGTTTTCTATATAAGAAAATTTTTATTCCATATGTAAAGTGTATAATATATATTACTCTCCTGTCCTAGGACGGGGAGGAGCAATTCTGCAACGAATCTACCTATAAGGTCAGGTCCTGCAGTCTAATCTGCATCCAATATATGGTTTAATATGTTATATTCCCTAAAAAGCAATATGCTTCGAATATGGTAGCGTTTAAAGTTGCACCCTGACCGCAAGGGTTGTTAAGATTTGAGGATCAATAGATGGTGCGTAGTAACTGATTGCTGCTACGGAATTACATATACCCTTTGGATGCTACTGGAAATATCCAACCTTCTGTGACCTATTAAGTTAGAGATCACAACTATTTGTGTCCAGCCCTCTATTTTTGGACAATCCATAGATAGGCATGAATAGGCCTAGATTATGTCTTTGAAACAATCACATACACATTCAGATCAGAACGGTTACAAGTCACATATTAGTATAAGTGCTACAACGAACCTAACATAAGTCACTATCAGACAATAAGGAGTTCATTGAATAACGTATTCTATTGCACAGGACCATTAGAGTCAGTGTCCGAAGGCTGACGAGCCAATAGAGCCAGCGTTCACAGGCTGCCGAGCCAATATAGCCATTGTTCAAAAGCTGCCGAGCCATTATAGCCAAGAGTCATAGAGCCATGCACCAATATTGCCAGAGTCACAGAGCATATTGAGTTTCCCAGAGCCCGAGAGCCGGAACCATATCGCCAAGCACTAGATGCACACATGAGTGCCACCGCCAAGTACTAGATGCTCATATGAGCCAACAAGCTGCGAACCAGATGCACAAGCGCCAACAAGCTGAGAACCAGACGCCTACATGCGCCAAATAGCCAAGGACCAGAATACCTACATGAGTAAGATTGCCAAGAAACCAATTATCAATATCTGCCAAATTGCTCACATACACGTTACTAGTGGTACCAGCGAGCCCATCCATTAAGTTATCTAAACTATGGTATACGATGGGGGACACGAGTCGTCAACTATACGAATCCCTCTCACCGTATTTACCTTAAGATATCGAAAGACTATCAAGACCACTGACCCGAATCCGAAAACCCATTTTTCACTTGCGGGTGATTGAAACATTCAACTCATAACTAGTTTTTAACATCTTTTGCAATGAAAACTAAAAAAATTACGACATTGCAAACGCATCATCTACGGACGCTAACTATAAAAAAAAAAACCCAATAGTTCCGTTGACAAGTATCCACTATTTGTTACCTCTGCCATGATAAATTTATGACCGTCTAAGTCTAATTTTTTTTGAGTGGGGTGGTATATGTCATTACCCATACTTCGTAACGTTTATTTCAATCTTCTAACTCAACTACAAGCTTCGAACAGGCGCTGCCCAGCTTCTAATTCGGGTGGTAGAGTTGGAATATATGGAATTAAAAGTGGAATCGCTAAAGGTATAATAATACCGAACGATTTCGCCAATATCGATTGTAGGGTGGTATGTCGGAATTATAATGTATCTGGCACATAGTGTACAGACACGTGGTTTCGTACAACACGATATATGTTTTCTATATAAGAAAATTTTTATTCCATATGTAAAGTGTATAATATATATTACTCTCCTGTCCTAGACGGGGAGGAGCAATTCTGCAACGAATCTACCTATAAGGTCAGGTCCTGCAGTCTAATCTGCATCCAATATATGGTTTAATATGTTATATTCCCTAAAAAGCAATATGCTTCGAATAATATCGTGTATAGAATACAACCAAGCAATAAGATTATCAAAAGTAGACGTCAGCTATAGAAGTATTAGAACCGTATATTATAGTTAGAAGAACCAGATTTAGAACAATCATACTACCAGTTACAATTACAACTGAAAAACAACAACATTTGGAGGGTTGGCCGAGTGGTCTAAGGCGGCAGACTTAAGATCTGTTGGACGGTTGTCCGCGCGAGTTCGAACCTCGCATCCTTCATTATTTTTTTACATTATTTTATCATGCCATTCTAACCTGTAAGGTTCTTGAATGATCCCCTATTTTCCCTTCTCGTTGTTTAATGGCAAAATGTAATATCATAGGCTGTATGACGCCATACAAAACTGTAGAAACTTTATACTAGAAAGTAAAGTAAAGAATTCCTTATTTGCATTTGAGAATCACTAGTTACATTTCTTTTAAGAAGATGAACTAAGTGCTGTTTAGGTTTCCTTATTTTCGAAAACAAAATTATTGCAAATCAAAAAGCAAAAAACAAACAAGCAAACAAGCCATAATGTTCGACAAACTGAAAGAAAAGTTAGAGAAAGTTCACATTTCGCCCCCCTCTCAAAAGATTAAGGTCATCCCACCAACGATTAATACTATAGATGAAAAATTCATTTATAGAAATAGATATAATACCGGTGTAAACCTTGGGGCATTGTTTGTTCTGGAGAAATGGATCTTCAATTCAGTATTTGATGATGTTGACGGAGAAACAGAATACGATGCAGTAACTAACCGTGTAAAGAAATTTGGGAAAGATGACGCCATTAACAAATTAAAGTCCCATTATGATGATTACATATCAAGAATTGACTGGAAATGGCTAAATGAATCTGCTGGAGTTACAGCATTAAGAGTTCCCATTGGATTTTGGCATGTAGGGAATGGGAAATTCCTAAATGGTTTACCATTCGAATCTTTGAAAGAAGTATATGAGAAGGCAAAAGCATGGGAGAAATTAAAAGAACTTATTAAAAAAGCAAAGGAACATCATATTGGTATTTTAATCGATATGCATGGTTTACCAGGAGGAGCAAATCCAGATTCTCATAGTGGTGGTTCTATTGAAAAAGGTGGATTTTTCAAAAATAAAAAATATGTTGATAAAATGTGCTATGAAGTGTTCCCATTCATCGTGAATGACATATGCACCAGTAATGATAATGTGATTGGATTACAGATTGTGAACGAAGCAGCATTCAGTAATGAAGCAAAAGAGGAGAAGGATTACCATAAGAAGGCAATCAAGGCCATATCTGAGATTGACTCAAATTTGCCAATTATCATTTCAGATGGTTGGTGGCCACAACAATGGGTTGATTGGTTGAAAGAACAAAAGTTAAATGCAACAGTCGTTATCGATGCTCATGTATACCGTTGCTTCTCTGATGATGATAAAAACAAACAAGCACAACAAATTTGTAATGATTTACCCGTAACAATCAACTTTCCTACAGAAGAAGCAGATTTCATGGTAGGGGAGTTTTCTTGCAATCTAGCCGAGGAGGCATGGGATAAAACATCAGGTAACAGAGAAGACTACCTTAGGAAATTGGGCCAAGTCCAAACCTCAGTATTTCATCAGAAAGCAAGTTTTGGGTATTTTTTCTGGACCTTACAATTTCAATATGGTGATGGTGGTGCTTGGGGCTTCGTTCCTATGACAAAACTGGGAGCTTTGCCAGTCAGTGGGAATAACAAGACGCATAATGTTGGAGAGAAAGATATTAAGGCAGTTGTCTCCCAACACGTAGATTATTGGAAATCGAAAGGTGGTGATAAGTTTGAACACTGGAGATTTCAAGATGGTGTTCAGCAAGCTGCAGCCGATATTCAGGAATTCTCTGCATTTAATGGATCACGTCTAGGTAGATGGCAAAGTGTTAAATCTATTCGTAGAAAAGAATACCTTTCCCAAAAAGGTGATAGCGAATATATGTGGGAATGGGACCAAGGTTATGACCAAGGTTTATTCCAATTTAATAACTGAATTAATTATATTTTTCTGTTGGGTTTTTTAGAGTAGTATGTTATATGCTATGTATTTCCAAAGATACCACGTTTTGAGGAACGAGGAATAGTTTCCCAGGTGACGCATTATTTTGGCACATACTGGATATATTCAGTTCTCTATATTTTACTCCTGATATGTAGAAATAATATTCTGAAAGGGTTACAAATTTCGACCTAATTCTTAGCAGTTGTCTGAATATTTTCTAATCATTATCCTATCTTGGAAAACTCTTAAACTTGCAAAGATAGAACACAAATCGTTGACGAAAAGTAGGCATAATCTTCCACTCTTGGTTTCCGCTGAATTGAAGAACAGGCTAAATCGAAATCCTAAAATATTTATAAAAAAATGAACGATTTTAAAAATTTGTGATGAAGGGTTTTTTACATTTAATTGTTGGCTAAAGGAGAACCAAAAAGGTCCCATAGATAAATCATTCAAGCAATTGAAAACCTTTAGCAACTTCCGAGCCACCCTGTAATGTAAATGAGGATGGATCAACTGGATTCTATCGAATATATGGAAAACCTAAAATGTTTTGAAGAATGCAATGATGTTGTATTTAACCTAAACCTGACTATTTAATATCCATGATAGGGCCGCGATTAGTTTGTTGTCAGATCAAGAAGGATCATACTTTCGATCAGGAAGAATAACAAGCAGTAAAATTACCCATAAATACGAACACGATTCGCAAGTCCTTTCGATTAGGTGTTCCCAAGACACTTTAAATACCTATACGCTTGATACTAATCGAAAACACACAAAGATACCGTCCAACATAACTGACCCAATACATAACTCTTGTACGCATGGCCGGCCGAAACCTGGCTGCAATCAAAACAATCTTAATAATAATAAGATAACACTTTCATTGCATTCGACTTAATTCAACAAAAGATATTCAATTATAATTCAATAAACGTTATACAGGTACAAACATGTACGGTGCATAACGTAGTTCGAGTCATTACTTCGAACCTCACAACTTCATAATAATTCATAACTCAACTTGACTGATAACTAACGACTCATAATTTCGTGACAGTAATTACTCAATTAATAATAAAATAAATATACTTCTTTGTGACACTTGGACCTGATATTAATACTTCGTTATCCCAATCGGATATCTCCCCAAAAAACAAGTTGTTATGGTCCTATAGTGTAGTGGTTATCACTTTCGGTTTTGATCCGGACAACCCCGGTTCGAATCCGGGTAGGACCTTTTTTATTTCTAATTTTTTTAAATTATATCTTAAAACTTGTCACGTTCTAGGCTATTTGGCCTTTTCCGTGGCGCGTTTCTCGAAGGTGACCAACGAAGTGAACGAGTGAAAATTTTTCCATGGCATCGCTTTCTGAATGGGTTCGAT